>NC_053025.1:174143152-174476330 GCF_003073215.2 Triticum urartu | reverse complement strand
GCGGTGGTAACTGGCTTATGCCTGCCGGGACTTCTTAGAGGGGTGCGCGCTTCGGTCTCCGACCGCCTCGGAGACGCGACTGGCGTGGCTTGATCCTGCTCTTATCTACTGCATCGACCTTGCCAGCCTTGTCTGACCAGCAAGGGACACTTCCCTTGGAGTCTTTGTCTTGTATGTTGGCTTTGTCTTCTTGATGCGCTCCTTGATCTCACGAAGAGCGGCTTCTCTGGCTCGACATTGCGTGGACTTGACTAGGCTTGAACTGATGGGTTTAGCTATAATAAGGTAGCTATTCCCCCAGCAAGCCCTAGCCATCGCGGTGGAGGATTTTTGTCCGTGCACAAGTCAGGGGAAATAAACACCCCTGTTTGTGTACCCCAGCAACTATATATTGCTTAAGTACTTTACTGAAAACTAGTTTCAATAAAGTCTTAATCCGTGTCAAGAAATTTATATAATTTCCAATCAACAATGTGTCATGCACACATAGTGTTTAGAAATATTATGCTCCCACACTTAGTTTCTTGTAAATACAAGTATCTTTGCTTCTATTGATGAAATCATATTATTTGATCAATTCATTAAAACAAAGATTCCAACTCCACTATGCTTACTTTAGATCATTATAGGATCTCTTAAACTTTACACACTTACTAGCATCGCCTGGATCAACAAAATTACCTTGGACCATATCAAATATACAACCTTGGTTCTATTTCCATCTCATGGGGATCATTTTGACATCCATCTGTTATATCTTATAACTGAAATATTAGTAATTGCTAGTTTAATCTGAACTAACTTTAAGTATTATTATAATGAGACAATCTCGTCATAATCAACTCCTTTATCTTGTCATGAACTATTTGCAACAAGTCAAACATTATAAAACATTTTTTATCTTTGTCAATCTATAGATCCATCACTTCACTTTAGAAATTAAGTCTTTCAGTACTACCTTGGTTCTATTCCATCTCATGGGGATCATTTTGACATCCATCTGTTATATCTCATAACTGAATTATTAGTAATTGCTAGTTTAATCTGAACTGACTTTAAGTATTATTATGATGAGACAATCCGTCATAATCAACTCCTTGATCTTGTCGTAAACTATTTGCAACCATTCAAGCATTATAAAACATTTTTACCTTTGTCAATCTATATATCCATCACTTCACTTTAGACTTTAAGTCTTTCAGAGGGTCCATCAAGTTCTAAACTTAATTATGTGTATGTATACTTTCTCGGATTATTTTGGTGTATAGCCAATTCCAAAGTCAGGGCCCATCAACGCTTCTCTGTGTATTATAGGTTCATTGTTTGTTTCAACTTTCAACAATATTTTGATTACATACCATGAAGATCTACACAATTTTCCCAACCTAAATGGTTCAACTGCAAGTTCTACTGAAGTCTCTATATCTCATGTAGAGTCTTTCTTACCAGCCGTGGTAGGAAATTCTAGAACCACTTCTAGCATTTCTTTTCTTTGACCTGATCACGAAGATTCTGCAATCTTGCTGAGTTGCACTGTCCTCCCACTCACTGTTTTGCAGAAAACATTTTCTTCAAAATTTTCGGACTCTCTAGGAAAACACTTTGCCTTAGCATAGTGATAAAGGAATAACCAACCATTTAGGATAACCTACAAAGTAGCACTTTATTTCAATAATTTTGATGCCGCTCTTTTAATGTAAATGTCACAATCTCGAAAGCATCACATTAAAAAGTATATTGGAGAAAATAATTAATGTCATCTTTGATCGCACCATGTCATACATAGCTTGATTACTTCTACTCAAAACTCTCTGCTCTTAGTAGTGTTTCTAGGAGGTGCAAGCTATAAAATATTTACATCTCATCAGACATTCGCCAAATTTATAACTTCAAATATTCTTTTCTGCAATCCAATTGTTGTAACATAATTTTCTTGTTACTAAAAAGTTCTACTTCTTTCTGGAAAAACCTTTTGAAACATTTCAAATGATCCAGACTTATGTATCAAAAAGTAAATATAAATATCTACTTGAGTCATTCTTGAAGATAGATAAATCCACTGCTTGCAACGGTATTTTAGTTTACTTCACTACTTGAACGAAAGTTGCAAGTGTCAGACAATTCATAATCAGATGACTTCAATATCCATCACTATCGAATTTCTCCTTGCTAGTTTCTCCAATGTGACTAAACGCAGTGCCACACATATGCAGTATTCTTTTAGTCTTGTGACATTTAGCGTCAGTGTTATGGATGTTCAATTCTATCATAGTCAGAACTTACATCCTATTCACAATAGGAGTACGATCCTTTTGTTCATTACATCAAACAACTATTGCTCTCTTATGAATAATCTCCCCACAACTTCTATGCAATGGGCTGGAGTGTACAAAACTCTAAAATGAATTATGATGAAAAAGTATCATAACTTTTACAAAATTTTCAACACATATTTTAACCTCATTGATTTGTTGGTCATTAGGCCATAGTAATTCTTGCATCGATTTGCAACAACATGCAATCGAGTCGGTAACCATGTGATCAACTTTTAACCACAATTCCCAAAGAATTTAGTGTTTAACAATTTAATCACAATTCTCAAGAATCATACTTTACTTGACCGACCATCTCTACATCTTATAACTTGTATGACATTAATACTTGAGGTGGACATTCCAATCTTCTTTTCTTTCTGCCTCTAAACTTAGTATAGTTTTACTTTCAATATTTCTCCCACTCAGCAGAAGAATCATCTAACTTTTTAAGAGTGGTGTGAGCCCAGAACTTCCCTAGGCATGTAAGTCTCATCACATCCTTTGGTTTTGTTCTTTCTCTTTAAGTTCTCATCATCAACTCATGACTGGTGTTCTCCTGGATCTTACACATTTTAGTCTGAAACATAGTTGAATGCTTCACTAGAACTTGCAAACAAAACACGTCTTTAGATATCATAGTTCTTTTACCTTTGTTTCTAAAAACAATTTTCAGTTCAAAGAATATCTATAACTATCCCAAACATTTTGAAGTTTTGGTTTCTCGGAAGTAAGCAGACCGTAATGTAATTCTTAGCCTATTGGATCAAAAGACGTAAGTCTCGTCATCCATCATTAGCAGGAGAGCATTGTAAGCATTCAATAGGACAAAAATCCTTGTTGTCACTCTTTAGAGGAAAATCCTCTCAATCATAAAAGATCCAACCGGATAAAAAATAGTCAATCAATTTCAACAACATAGGTGGGTCTATGAGCCATAATTCTACAACTATAATGCAAACTACACATAGACATTGTTCATAATTAATTTGCACTGGTGATTGAACTAATTTTAATATAAAGTGCACTCCGGCTCAAATCAATATCTAATACGTCTCCAACGTATCTATATATTTTTGATTGTTTCATGCTATTATATTATCGATCTTGGATGCTTTATATGCTAGTTTATATCATTTTTTGGGACTAACCTATTAACCCAGTACCCAGTGCCCAGTGCCAGTTCCTGCTTTTTGCTTGTTTTTGGCTTTTTCGAAAACCAGTACCAAATGAAGTCCAAACACGATGAAAATTTATGATGATTTTTCTAGACCCGAATGGACCCTCGAAGGTTTGGGAGGAGCCCCGTAGCCCGTGACTCCCACACAACTCCATTTGACCTAATTTCACCTCTATAAATTCACAAATATTCCCAAACCAACGAAGAGCCACCCGAAACACTTTTTCAGCCACCACAAGCTTCTATTCTTTCGCGATCCCATCTGGAGGCCTTTTTCGGTGCTCTGCTGGAGGGGGAATCAATCACGGAGGCTTCTACATCATCTTTGCTACCTTCCGATGATGCATGAGTAGTTCACCATAGACCTATTGGTCCATAGCTAGTAGCCAAACGCCTTCTTCTCTCTCTTTGATCTTTAATACCATGTTCTCCTCGATCTTCTTGGAGTTCTATCCGATGTAATCTTCTTTTGTGGTGTGTTTGTTTGGATCTGATGAATTGTGGGTTTGTGATTATATTATTCATTGAAAGTGATTGAGTATTTTCTGAACTTTATTATACATGATTGTTATAGCCTTGTATTTCTCTCCGATCTATCCATTTGGTTTGGCCAACTACACTGGTTTATCTTTAGTGGGTGTAACACCCACGATGCTGCTATATCTCCCACGTGTCGAGGCACGACTTAGAGGCATAACCGCATGGTGGTTTAATCGCAAGAGGGGTAATCTTCACACAATCCCATGTATTGAATACGAAAGGGATAAAGAGTTGGCTTACAATCGCCACTTCACACAAATACAAGTTAAACATACATCATCTAGAGTATAATCAAGGTACGACTACGGAACAAAAATAAAAGAAGATAACCCCAAATGCTAGATCCCCGATCGTCCCAACTAGGCTCCACTACTGATCATCAGGAAATGAAACATAGTAATGACCCAGATCCTCATCGAACTCCCACTTGAGTTCGGTAGCATCATTGTAGCGACTAGACCTCAGACAGTCCGATCTCTGTGCATCAGTGTCATCCCTGGATCGGTAATGCTGACACACACAGTACTTGAGGATTTATAACAGAGTAGCAATCACACACTTATTGCATCGAATATCTCAAAAGAGAACATAAAACAATAAATATGGCTTAAGGCCATCTAAATCGATAACAGCGGAAGGCTTGGAAGATAAAGTGAGTCCATCAACTCCAACGGCATCACAGAGTGAAAGACAACGACCTATGGCTCCTTACTCGTCATCTGAAAAGTCTGCAACATGATACGTTGCAGCCCGAAACGGGTCAGCACATGGAATATGCTGGCAATGTAACACAAGAGAAAAATGAGCAGAATAATTGCTATCACCACATGCATATATGGATGGTGGAGGCTGTATGGTTAATATGTTTTGCGAAAAGCCAAATTTTCCCTACAACAAAGGAATAAATTTTATTTAACTATCATGGTAGTTGTTAAGCATTGAGAAGGTTCCTCCAACTCAATCCCAATTAAACATCATCATTAACCCAATCAATTTAAATTAAGAGTGATGAGATCCACATGATAATCCAAGAACTAGATACTCAAGATGTCCATAACCGGGGACACGGCTAATCATGATTAGTTTGTACACTCTACAGAGGTTTGCACACTTTTGCCCATAAGACTCGAATACATCCACGGTCGGAGATTCGAGACACAGTCTTTCTGAAGCATTAACTCTCTACTGTGGGTAGACTATACCACCTACAACCCACTACATCTGCTAGTCTACCTCTGTAAGAGCTTCACGCAACTTACTCAACTATGCTAGAGCCCATAATAGCTTGTGGCTGCACACGGAAGTTTCTAGCATGAATAATCTTATGATCCCTTTGAGCCTGGGTGGCGGGCCATAGGATGATCACACGGGTCCTCCGGGATATCCTAGGATAACACTGGGTTCTCCAGGTGTCCACAAGCAATCCACCCAGATGTGTATTCAAGTTGCCACCTTAAGTTGAACCATTAATTAACAAACTCACATCTGTCATGAATACTCTCAAACCCAATCCACGTCTACGAGCATAGCGTAGCAATATAAGCAACATAGAAGTAACTCCCAGGGTTTGAAAATAAACAGGCGAATAGGTACTACCTCAACTACTTCCCAAAACCCACAATTTAATCATATCCTAATCATGCAATTGTTTGTGGATTGATCTAATGCAATAAAACTGGATAGTAAAAAGATATGATCAAAGTGTTACTTGCCTTGCTGATGATCCACAAAACCTACAGACTCGTAGTAGCACGCTTCGCACTCCGGGTACTCTATCGCAAACAAACAAGCGTACAACAAGCACTCAACTATAAGCATGGATAAAACTCAAATACGAGATCTAACCAGAAAGTTCAACTTAAGAACTCCTCTTTGCAAAAAGAATCAAATCGAACGAAGCAACAAAACACAAACTGCGAAAGAAACAAGATCCGTTTACTAATCTGGACTTAGATCCAATTTTACAGTACCAAAATCTTGTTCAATTTGGTTAAACAGAAAGAGGGCTTCGAGACGAAGATCTAGGCACTTGAATCGCCTGATTATGATAAACGAGCAAAAAGATATACTAGAACAAAGATTAGGGCAGAAATCGCGATAAAAAATAATCGCGGAAAAACCCTGGAAAAAGAAAACTGGTGTAGCGACCAGACCTCAAACAGTCTGATCTCTGTGCTCCGCTGTCATCCCTGGATCAGTAATGCTGACACCACATAGTACTCGAAGGATTTATAGCAGAGTAGCAATCACACACTTATTACATCGAGTGTCTCAAAAGAGAACTTATTACAATAAATATGGCTTAAGGCCATCTAATAACGATAACAGCGGAAGGCTTGGAAGATAAGTGAGTCCATCAACTCCAACGGCATCACTGAGTATAGAACCACGACCTAAAAACTCCTTAATCGTCGTCTGAAAAGTCTGCAACATTAACGTTGTAGCCCTAAAACGGGTCAGCACATGGAATATGCTGGCAAGGTAACACATAGAGAGTAATGGAATGCAACAGCTATACTATATGCATATTTGGCTGGTGGAAAGCTCTATGGTTACAGTTTTTGCGTAAATCCAATTTTTCCCTACTTCAAAGGAATAAATTTAATTACTATCAATGTGGTTGTTAAACATTGAGAATGGTTGACAGCATTCTCAATCCCAATTAAGCATCATCATTAACCCAAAAACATTAACTTTAGAGTAACATGTTGAGATTCACATGATAATCCAGGTACTAGATACTCAAGATGTCCATAACCGGGGACACGGCTAACCATGATTAGTTTATTACACTCTGCAGAGGTTTGCGCACTTTTCCCCACAAGACTCGATCGCCTCCGTTTGGTTTCTCGCACTACAGGGTGTTTGAGAAGACGGATGACCGAGACATAGTCTTTCAGAAGTGCTAGCACCTTACGATCGGGTAGACCGTACCACCTACATCCCCTACATCTGCTAGTCTACCACTGTAAGAGTTCGCACAACTTAGTCAACTATGCCAGAGCCCATAATGGCTTGTGGCTGCACACGGAAGTTTCTAGTATGAATAATCTCATGATCCCTTTGAGCCTGGGTGGCGGTCCAAAAGAAAACAGGCAAGTCCTGGAAACCAGGTGCCTCAATCCACCCAGATGTGTGTTTAAGTTGCCACCTTAGATAAACCATTAATTATCAATCTCACATCTATCATGGATATGTGTTTAATGACATAAGGGAAAGTCTCAATGAATTCAACCCATTTAGCATGTCTACGGTTCAGTTTTGCTTGACTTTTGATGTGTTTCAAAGATTCATGATCATAATGTATAACAAATTCCTTGGGCCATAAATAATGTTGCCATGTTTCTAAGGTCCGAACAAGAGCATATAATTCTTTATCATAAGTAGAATAGTTCAGACTAGGCCCACTCAATTTTTCAGAAAAGTATGCAACAGGTTTTCCATCTTGTAATAACACACCTCCTAATCCAATTCCACTAGCATCACATTCAAGCTCAAAAGTCTTATTGAAATTAGGAAGTTGGAGTAAAGGAGCATGTGTCAACTTATCTTTCAATACCGTGAAAGCTTCTTCCTGTGCGGTACCCCAAACAAAAGGCACATCCTTCTTTGTAAGCTCGTTGAGAGGTGCAGCAATGGTGCTGAAATCTCTCACAAAACGCCTATAGAAACCAGCGAGGCCAAGGAAACTCCTCACTTGTGTGACCGTTTAGGGCTGCGGCCAACTCTCAATAGCTTCAATCTTGGCTTTATCAACTTCAATTCCCTGTGGAGTAACAACATAGCCAAGAAAAGATACTCGGTCGGTGCAAAAGGTGCACTTTCCAAGGTTTCCAAACAAACGTGCATCACGTAGAGCAATAAAAACAGCACGTAAATGTTCCAAATGTTCCTCCAAAGATTTGCTATAAATCAATATGTCATCAAAGTAAACTACCACAAATCGTCCAATGAAAGAACGTAAAACTTCATTCATTAACCTCATGAAAGTACTAGGTGCATTAGTTAACCCAAAAGGCATGACTAACCACTCATATAATCCAATCTTAGTTTTAAATGCTGTTTTCCATTCATCACCCAATTTCATACGAATTTGATGGTATCCACTACGCAAATCAACTTTGGAGAATATTGTAGAGCCACTCAATTCATCAAGCATATCATCTAGCCTAGGAATAGGATGACGATAACGAATAGTAATATTATTAATGCCTCTACAATCAACGCACATACGCGACGTACCATCCTTTTTCGGCACTAAAATGATAGGAACAGCACAAGGACTAAGGGATTCGCGTATATAACCTTTGTCGAGCAGTTCTTGTACTTGACGCATAATCTCCTTCGTCTCCTCTGGATTGGTACGGTATGGTGCACGGTTGGGTAGCGAAGCACCGGGAATTAAGTCAATTTGATGCTCAATCCCTCAAATAGGTGGTAATCCCGGTGGCACGTCTTGTGGAAAGACGTCAGCGAACTCCTGCAAAATGTTAGTGACAGCAGGGGGCAAAGAGGAAGGCACGTCCTCGAATGAAAATAATGCCTCTTTGCACACAAAAGCATAGCAAACAGATTTGCTAAAATCTAGCTCATCAATATCAGATTTGGTGGCAAGTAAACATGCACTTTTCAATTTAATTTCAGAAACAACAGTAGATGGTTTATTATTAGGCTTCATTTGGTGCTCAAATTCTTTTGCCACAATCTGATTTTCACTCTTATTTGTCTCCTGTTTTGCTTTATTAGCTCTATTAATATCATCTTTCAAAATGGAATCAGGAGTCATAGGAAGCAAAGTAATATTTTTATCGTTATGAACAAGAGTATACTGATTGTTTCTACCATGGTGTACAGAATTTTTATCAAATTGCCATGGTCTACCAAGTAATAAGGAACATGCTTGCATAGGTACCACATCACAATCAACATAATCAGCATATGTAGAGATACTAAAATGCACACGAACAGTACGTGTTACCTTAACCTTGCCGCTGTTGTTGAACCATTGGATGTAGTAAGGATGTGGATGTGGTCTTGTGGTGAGAGATAGCTTCTCCACCATCTCCATGCTAGCCAAGTTATTGCAGCTCCCTCCATCTATGATCACGCGAACAGAACGTTCCTTCACAACTCCCTTTGTATGGAACAAATTATGCCTCTGATTTTACTCAGCTTGTGTAACCTGCACACTCAAAACACGTTGAGCAACTAAACATTCATACCTGTCAGCATCTTCAGGAGCCATGTATTGCGTCTCATGATCAGAATCGTCTCCACCGTGTTCTTCACGTGTAATAAGAGCCAAAGTCTCCTCATCATAGTCACTAGCGGACTCATACCCACCATCCTCAGTAACAATCATCACATGCTTAGATGGGCATTCTCTCGCATAATGACCTCCACCCTTGCAATGTCGACAAATAATATCATGTGTTTGCCCTGTTGATGCCATGGATGAAGAAGAGCTCTTTGCAGGCCCAGAAGGTGTGCTCTTGGCAGATAGTGGTGATTGTGCCTGCTTTATTGTATCACGGTTGGAGGTGGCAGCCGACGGAGGCGCCGGTGTAGCAGAACGTGTGGAAGTAGATGATGCACGTGGTGTCCATGATGAAGGTCGACCTGCAGAAAAGTTTGTCCGCGCCAATGCCTGTCGATCCTGCACTTCACGTTCAGCTTTACAAGCAAGATGGAATAAACGAGTGATATTAGTATACTCCTTATACTCTAGAATCGTCTGAATCTCTCTATTTAATCCACCCATAAAACGTGCAAGCATAGCTTCATTCTCCTCAACAATACCACATCTAATCATGCCAGTTTGTAATTCCTGATAGTATTCTTCTACAGAATTTTTTCCCTGTCTTAAGCGCTGCAATTTTTGAAGTAATTCATGTTGATAATATGGTGGAACCCAACGAATACGCATAGCAGTTTTCAAAGCAGCCCAAGTAGCCGGAATAGGATATAATCTACAATGCTCAGACCACCAAACACATGCAAAACTAGTGAATGCACAAACAGCAGCAGGAACACGTCTCTCCTCGGGATATTGTAAACATGTAAATCGTTGTTCAGTTTCTAACTCCCAAGTAAGATATATATCAGGAACATATCTACCCTCAAATGGTGGAATATTCAATTTTAGTTTAGGGAGATGGTCATGATCTCGTACCTGAGGGTGAGCCCTACCATTGCCATTATTTGCATGTGTACGACCTAGTGGTTGCTGTGCTGGTGGTGGCACGTAGTTCTGATTTTGATCAACCTCATCCTCATAATCTCCCACATAATCATCCTCCTCCACATCAGCAGTAGGAGCCACAGAAGTATCAACAGCAGCACCAGCAGTTTGGCCCGACTGAAGAGGGACACGGCTCGCTCGGCGGAGGGCTGTTTCCCGACGTGGAGGTAGTCGATGTTGTTGCTGTTGTTGCAGAGGTGCGGCAGGAGCAGCCGGTGGTGGTGGTGGAAAACGCGAAAGCAATTCAACAAACTTGTTACCGAGCTTTGTTTCAAACGTCTTCTCCATGCCATCTATCTTCTCCATGGCCTCTTCAAATCTGTTTATCACATCTTGCACCTGTCCACTCATCATTTGCTGAAACGTATCATGAAGCTCCTTGTTCGTCAAGTTCTCCCAGTCAGTCTCGTCGACTTGTGATCCTGGCATGGTTAGCAGCAATAGAAACACACAAGAATATGATCCTACAGACTACTAACAAGTGGTGGTGGTGGCGGGTGTCACAAATCCGTCAAGCAAATCTCAAAGTCTTACCAGTTCTTACCCAACAGCAGGCGGTGATCGGCAACCGTTGTAGTCAAAACTCTCAAAAGCTTGGATAGAGCGATTGCCAGGGAGAGTCAAACGCACGACGTAGATGTATGTGGAGCTGGGAAGGCTTATAGTATGATAGCAAAAAGGGTCAGCAATAATCAATTCAGAGATGCAAAGTTGAATAAATGCTCAACGACGGTACTGTGCTGGTCCTAGGCTAGACCGTGCTAGAGACGCGAGCCTAGAACACTAACAAAATCACGGCGCTGCACGTAAATAAGGGAAAAGCACACTCTGGAACTCTTTTTTTTCGCTCTTTTTTTGAGCTCCTTTTTTTTGCGCTCCTCTTTTTTTTGCGAAAAATCACTATAATGGCGAGTGTCTCAAAACTCTTCCCTCGTCAAACTGATAGGATGGGCACGGATTTTTTTTTCACTTTTTTTTCGGAAATCAGGGCAGCGACGACGAAAAAGTGCGACAAAAAATCACTATGATGGCACGTGGCTCAAAAGACTCAGAAAAGCCTAAAAATAGGATAGGGAAAAAATATTTTTGCCCGTGAAAATTTTGGCCTAAAAACTGCCCGGGGGTCTTCAGACTCTTTTTTTTTCCGAGACCTACGCAGGCAAGGAAACACGAATCGGAATTGAGATTGATCTCAAGAACAAACCTAATATGAGAAGAACTCGGATTGGCGGTGGATATATGGTTGTGGTATATGGCAGCGGTGGTGGTATATGGTAGCGGTGGTGGTATATGGATACAGATTGGTGGTGGTATATGGATACGGATTGGTGGTGGTATATGGATATGGATTCAGAGCGGTGGCGGATAAGCAAAAGTGGTAGATGGACGATGATGATGGTGCGGCGGCGGCGTGACAACTTATGACCAGAACTCGAAACTCTAAAAGACTAGTCTCTAAGACCAGCAACTTGACACGACGATGCAACCGCAAATTCAACAAAGCAAAAACCCTAAAAAGATTATGCAAAGGCTCAGATTGGTTCGGATATGATGAACTAACCCTAATTTTTTTCTGGCTTTTTCGTGGACTGTAGGTATGAAGAACAGACTCAATCTAATCTACGAAAAACTGTAAAATCTCACCGAGCAACCTGGAAATCTGATACCACTTGATAGAGGCCAAGGTGTCCCGATGTTTCGATGAGATGGTGGCTATCGTTTTCTGGGAGTCGACCTTGACGATCCGACTACGAACGTGCGAGACGTCGCGCCTTAGCAATCGCTAAACCAACTTCCGAGGGTTATTGACCACGCCGGAGCACGATCAACCTGACCACGAGGGTCTGTTTCCTGCGAGCAAACGAAGAACAAGCAAGAAACTGAGATTGCAATCGGCGATATTGCGAATATAAGATGAAAGCTTTATTGATCAAGGTGGGGTTCTGTGACGTCTTGGTCTGGTCGTTGGACACAAACGAAGTACGCGAAGTTGCAGCTATGGCGAACTTTTAATCTAAACAAAACCCAAAGTCTAAACGACGCCCTAAGGGCTGTATATATGGAGGAAGAGAGGGGAATTTCGTGGCCCTTGAGGGTGGGGTCCGAAACCAACCCTAACTCTTGTTTCCCCACACATACGGACTCTAAAAATAGCCTATACTTAAGTATTTCGAAATTACATGGGCCTGGCCCATTAATAAGGTGACGCAGCACCTAGAATAGCCTATGGACGAATATTATGAAGTGGCATCTTGTATATTTCGTCCAAGGCTTCATGCACTCCTTATGGCGGCTTCAAAGTCCTGAAATCATCACTTGTAACTCCGTTCTTGATCCCCTTGCGCATGCCATCAACTCCATGCGTGTTCTTGCTCCAATGTTCATCCTTCTCCAAGCTAGGCCTTCATTTGTAAGCAAAACAAATGTATCCAATTTAGGCAGCATCATAATCTCATGAACATTAGAATCATTACCAAGAACGAAAGTACCTGGTAATTTAATTGGCGTGCGCGAGCTCTAGTAATTGGTCCGGTATATGTAACAGTAGGGGCTGTGGGTGTAACAATGGTATTGATGTCCTCATCATCTGTCATGGATATCACTCACCCAATCCACGTCTACTAGCATAGCATGGCATAATAAGCAAACGTAGAAGTAACTCCCAAAGGTTTGATAATAAACAGGTAATAGGTACTACCTCATCTACTTCCCATCCCACAATTTAATTAGATCCTAATCATGCAATGTGTGAGGATTGATCTAATGCAATAAAACTGGGTTGTAGAAAAAGGTATGATCAAAGTGTTACTTGCCTTGCTGATGATCCGCGAAACCTAGAGATTCAAAGTAACAGGCGGCGCACTCCGGGTATTCTATCGCAGACAAACAAACAAGCATACAATAAGTACTCTTCTAATGCACAGGTAAAACTCAAATAGAAGATCTAACCAGAAAGTTCAACTTAAGAACCCTGGTTTGCAAAAAGAATCAAATCGAACGAAGCAAAGAAAGTCAAATGGCGAAAGAAAACAACTTCGTTCTAGTAATCTGGATCTAGGGCAAATTTTACAGTAGCAAAAACTTGTTTAAGTTGATTATTCGGAAAGAGGGTTTCGAGACGAAACTCCAGGCGCTTGAATCGCCTGATTCCGATAAACGAGCGAAAAGTTATACTAAAACGAAAATCGGATCAGAAATCGCGATCAGAAAATAACCGCGGAAAATCCGACGAAAAAGAAAAAACGACGAACAGAAAAAAAATATTTTTTTTACGGCACGGAAGTCGAGGCGGCGGCGAACCTCAGGCGGCGTGCAACTCCGGCGAGTCGGCGGCGGCGGCTATGGGCTAGGGTTTCGGTGCAACGTGGGCTATGGGCTGGGCGCCGGGTGCCTCGCTATATAAAGGCGCCCCGGGCGGAGTCCCGCTCGGGTACGGCCCATAGTCGGTTACGTTTTTTTTAAATAATTACGCTCGGAAGAAAAATAAAAAGAAATACTAAACGGACTCCAAAAATCACGAAATAAATTTTCCCTGGTTTCTAAAATCAAGCCCGATAAAGTGAACATTTATCTGGGCCCAAACTACAACTTTGAAAAACGCGCATTTTTCCTAAATTCAAATAAAATACCAAAAAACTCTGAAATAAAACTTATTTGATTTTTTATTAAATCCTCAATATTTCTATATTTTGGGAAAGTCATTTTATTCCCTCTCTCATATTTTTATAATAGAAATAATTGATGATAAAATAAATAAAATCAAATGATCCTGTTTACAAAATTTGAGAGAACTCAAATATGTAAATAACGAAATCCCCAACTCTCTCCGTGGGTCCTTGAGTTGCTTAGGATTTTCTAGGATCAAAACCAAAAGAAAAATAAAATATGATATGCATGATGATCTAATGTATAACATTCCAAATTGAAAATTTGGGATGTTACAAACCTACCCCCTTAAGATGAATCTCGCCCTCGAGATTCGGGTTGGCTAGAAATAGGTGAGGGTGGTCCTTGAGCAAATCTTCCTCTCGCTCCCAGGTGGCTTCATCCTCCGTGTGGTGGCTCCACTGAACTTTGCAAAACTTGATAACCTTACTGCGAGTGACTCGGCTGGCAAACTCGAGAATCTTGACTGGTTTCTCCTCATAGGTCAAATTGTTATCCAACTGAATTGCTTCCAATGGCACTGTGTCTCTCAAAGGTATGTCAGCCATCTCCGTGTGACACTTCTTCAACTGAGAAACGTGGAACACATCATGAACTCCTGTCAATCCTTCTGGCAATTCCAACTTGTAGGCCACTTCTCCCATACGCTCCAAAACTCGATATGGCCCTACAAATCGTGGCGCTAACTTCCCCTTAACTCCAAAGCGCTTAATCCCTCGAAGTGGGGATACTCGAAGATAAACTCTGTCTCCGACTTCGTAAACTGTCTCCTTGCGTTTAGAATCCGCGTAGCTCTTCTGCCTAGACTGGGCTACCTTGAGCCTATCGCAAATCAACTTCACCTTCTGTTCAGACTCCTTAATCAAGTCTGGTCCAAACAACTGGCAGTCTCCAACTTCGTCCCACGACAACGGTGTCCTGCACCTCCTTCCGTACAGAGCTTCGAAAGGGGCCATCTTCAAACTGGTCTGATAGCTATTGTTGTAAGAGAACTCTGCATATGGCAAATTATCGTCCCAACTAGATCCATAATCTAGCGCAAAAGCTCTCAGCATATCCTCCAAAATCTGGTTGACTCTCTCGGTCTGTCCATCTGTCTGTGGATGAAAAGCTGTACTGAATTCTAGCCTGGTACCCAAAGTTTCGTGCAACTGCTTCCAGAACTTTGAGGTAAACTGGGTTCCTCTATCTGATACGATGCTCCTCGGAACTCCATGCAAACATACGATCCTGGTCATGTATATCTTTGCCAACTTAGCACTGGTGTAAGTGGTCTTTACTGGGATGAAATGAGCTACCTTCGTCAATCGATCGACTACAACCCAAATCGAGTCATAGCCTGAACGAGTCCTTGGTAATCCCGTGATAAAATCCATGCCTAGCTTATCCCACTTCCATTCGGGTATCGGCAATGGTTGCAACAATCCTGCTGGCTTCTGATGCTCTGCCTTTACTCTCTGACATACGTCACAAACTGCTACATACTCCGCAATATCCTTCTTCATTCCGGTCCACCAGAAAATATTCTTCAAATCCAAATACATCTTGGTATTTCCTGGGTGAATCGAATACGGTGAATCATGTGCCTCTTGCAGAATCAACTTTCTGATCTCCGGGTCATTGGGTATATAAACACGGTCTTCAAACCATAGGGTGTCGTGCTCATCCTCATGAAATCCTTTAGCTTTTCCTTTGCTCAGTTTCTCCTTTATAGCGGCAATCTCTTTGTCAGCTTTTTGAGCTTCTCTGATTCTATCCATCAAAGTTGACTGAATTTCCAATGCGGCTACATAGCCTCTCGGAACTATTTCCAAACATAGTTCATGAAGATTTTCTGCTAACTCCTTGGGTATTTCTCCCGTCATTAACGTATTGACATGGCTCTTGCAGCTTAATGCATCAGCTACTACATTAGCTTTTCCGGGATGGTTTTGCAATCTTATATCATAATCCTTGATGATCTCCAACCATCTCCTTTGTCTGAGGTTCAACTCCTTCTGCGTGAAAATGTACTTCAAACTCTTGTGATCCGTGTACACCTCACAATGATTTCCGATGAGGAAGTGTCTCCATGTCTTCAATGCATGCACTACAGCTGCTAACTCCAAATCATGTGTGGCGTAATTCAATTCGTGAGGCTTCAGTTGTCGTGAAGCATACGAAACAACTCTCCCTTCTTGCATAAGCACTGCTCCAAGTCCTCGACGTGAAGCGTCGCAATACACCTCATAATCCTTGGTCTGATCTGGCAAAATCAACACTGGTGAGGTAACCAAACGGTTCTTCAATTCCTGAAAACTAGCCTCACACTCCTCAGTCCATTTGAACTTAGTATCCTTCTTCAGCAACTCCGTCATAGGCTTCGCAATCTTTGAGAAATTCTCAATAAATCTCCGGTAGTATCCTGCGAGTCCAAGAAAACTCCGGATCTCTCCAACGGTAGTTGGTGCTTCCTACTTGGTCACGGTTTCAACTTTAGCGGGATCTACTGCTATACCTTCTCCGGATATAACGTGTCCGAGGAATCCTACTTCCTTCAACCAAAACTCACATTTGCTGAACTTGGCATATAATTGGTGTTCTCTGAGCTTTCCAAGTGCCAAACGCAAATGCTCCTTATGCTCCTCTTCATTCTTCGAATAAACCAGGATATCATCAATGAAAACTACGACGAACTTATCCAAAATCTCCATAAACACTTTGTTCATCATGTTCATAAAATAGGCAGGCGCGTTAGTCAGACCAAATGACATAACGGTATACTCATACAGCCCATACCTGGTGGTAAAAGCTGTCTTCGGGATATCCTGTTCTCGAATCTTCAACTGGTGGTATCCTGATCGCAAATCGATCTTGGAAAACACTTTAGCTCCTTGCAATCGATCAAACAGATCGTTGATCATTGGTAGTGGGTACTTGTTCTTGACCGTTACTTCATTCAATCCTCAATAATCCACAACCATCCTTAACGATCCATCCTTCTTCTCAACTAGAAGTACTGGCGATCCCCAAGGCGAAGAACTTGGGCGAATATATCCCTTATCCAATAACTCCTTAATCTGCTTCTTAATTTCCACCAAATCCTTTGCTGGCATCCTATATGGTCTCTTTGATATTGGCCCAGTGCCTGGCAAAAGCTCAATCAAAACTCAATGTCTCTATCCGGTGGCATGCCTGGCAACTCTTCAGGAAATACATCAGGAAAATCCTTTACCACTAGTACTTCCTCCTGCACAACTCCTGTTAGGCAATTTACTTGGGTCCTCTTTGGCACATGTCGGGATACATACTTGATCCTTCTCCCTTCTGGTGTGGTAAGCAAAATTGACTTACTAGCACACTCAATATTCCCTTCATACTTTGATAACCAATCCATGCCTAATATCACATCCAATCCTTGAGATTCCAATACTACCAGGTCTGAGGGAAAAGCATAGTTACCAATCCTTAATGGTAACCGATCACACCATAGACTAGCCACATACTCTGCTCCTGGAGAGGTTACTAACATGGGTGACCTAAGGGCTTGGGTTGGTAGGTTATACTTATCCACAAATCCCCTTGAGATGTATGAATGCGATGCACCAGTATCAAAAAGAACGAGTGCAGTAAATGACTTAACCAAAAACTTACCTATTACTGCATCGGGCTGAGCTTCAATCTCCTCCACATTAACGTGGTTCACCTGTCCCCTGTTGAAAGGGTTCGGCTTCTTCCCAGAACTTCCATTGCCATTTTGGCCTTCAGGACATTCATTTGCATAATGTCCTAGCTTCGAACACTTATAACAAGTGACATGGCTCAAGTCCTTCTTGGCTGGGGTTGATGGAGTGTTGCGGTTCTGTCCATTGCTTCCTCCATTCCCATTACCATTCTTGGTGCCATTGTGATTGTGTGAGCTACCTACTCCATGGGTATGCTGAAAATGTCCTCCCGGCCTAGGGGTAAAACGTGGCTTCTGCTGAGCTCCTGAATTATACTTTCCTTGTCCATACTTCCTCTTGTGGTTCTCAATTTGCTGCTGCTTCCCTTCAATCATAAGAGCACGGTCTACCAACTCCTGGTAGTTGTTGAAGGTGGCTACCATCAACTGCATACTCAACTCATCATTCAGTCCTTCCAGGAATTTCTCCTGCTTAGCTGCATCCATAGCAACGTCATCTGGGGCATAACGTGCTAGCTTACTAAACTCCTCCACATACTGGCCAACTGTCCGTCCTCCTTGGCGCAAGTTACGAAACTCAGGCTTCTTCATGGCCATTGCTCCTGCTGAAACATGGGCAGTACAAAAAGCCTGCTGAAATTGGTCCCATGTGACAGTGTCGACTGGGAAGGTGGCTGTGAAATTTTCCCACCAGGATGCTGCGGGTCCTTCTAACTGATGTGCGGCAAACTTAACCTTCTCCGCATCTGTGCATCCTGCTGTGGTCAACTCCCTAGCTATCTTGCGGAGCCAATCATCTGCTACTATCGGCTCGGTGCTACTGGAAAACACCGGTGGATTCAGCCTAAGGAAACGGGCTAAGTGGTCAACAGGTGGTGGTGGTGGTGGTGGGTTGTTGTTGTTGTTGTTCCCCTGATTCTGATTCTGAACTAGCAACTGCATCAAGGTGTTTTGCTGCTGGATCAACTGAGTGAGCTCCGGCAGAAAGGCAAATCCGGGGTCACGTCTCGGAGGCATCTGAGGGTTTAGAAAAGATGAGATATAAGAATAGAGGGGGTCTAATGAGAAAGCACTACCCATATGCACATGAGGCAAAAGCAAACAATTCACTTCATTCAATCAAACAAAGGCATACAATCGATCTAGCTATCGCAAAAGTGCTCGGACTACTAAATTTACATGGTGGACTACTACTACTACTGGTGAGGTGGTCTACTAGAAATATTCTACGGTTGTAGACTCCATGATCTCTGCTCCTGCTTCATCAACATAGTCATCATCGCTACTATCTGCTTCCGAGTCGGTGCCGTCAATGATGATGTAGTCTTCCGGGCTAATCTCCTTGGGTTCTTCGTCTTCATCTACTGGCGTCGGGCCTCCCATAAATATTGCTAGCTTCATAGTTAGGTCGGCATTCTTATCCACCAATACTTCGATTTCTTCTTCATAATCTTCACGTGTAGCCTTGAGTTCTTCCTCCAGTTCCTTGATTCTAGTCTTAGCCTTCTTCAAATCTATCATGTCGGCACACATCTGATTCTCCTGTTGTCGAATGTGCTGGTTTAACTCCTGGATAAAAGTTGCAATTGATCTATCTTTCCTGGTGCTGATCATCTCCCAGTGTTCATCTCGGTGCCCACAAATCTGGTAGATAGTATCCTTGAGATCCTTGCGGTAGACTTCTCCAATGCGTCCCATGGCGATGTGAGCTGCCATACTCTTTCCTAGACTCCAAGTTGGTGCATCAAAAGAAAACTCTATGGGCTCAGTGACTGGCATGAACGTCCTTCCTGGAACTTGAACTTGAATCATCCAGCGCTCTTCTTCAGGTAGAGTGGCGTTGTAGGTTCCCGTGAAGCTTGGTATTCCTATGTTCAGGTATCTAGTGACTTCCTTCAAGTGGCGTCCAAAGGGTGTATCTTCATCTGGTTGTGTGAACTTGTTCCTTGCATCCGCCATCCTAAAGAGTAGAAAAGATGAGAAGTCATAAGAGAAGAGAGTGAGTAGTGATCTAGGTCTTTCAGTTTAGTGGTCGTGTCCTACAGTCAGCGTGTACTCTGATACCATCTCTGTAGCGACCAGACCTCAAACAGTCTGATCTCTGTGCTCCGGTGTCATCCCTGGATCAGTAATGCTGACACCACACAGTACTCGAAGGATTTATAGCAGAGTAGCAATCACACACTTATTACATCGAGTGTCTCAAAAGAGAACTTATTACAATAAATATGGCTTAAGGCCATCTAATAACGATAACAGCGGAAGGCTTGGAAGATAAGTGAGTCCATCAACTCCAATGGCATCACTGAGTATAGAACCACGACCTAAAAACTCCTTAATCGTCGTCTGAAAAGTCTGCAACATTAACGTTGCAGCCCGAAAACGGGTCAGCACATGGAATATGCTGGCAAGGTAACACATAGAGAGTAATGGAATGCAACAGCTATACTATATGCATATTTGGCTGGTGGAAAGCTCTATGGTTACAGTTTTTGCGTAAAGCCAATTTTTCCCTACTTCAAAGGAATAAATTTAATTACTATCAATGTGGTTGTTAAACATTGAGAATGGTTGACAGCATTCCCAATCCCAATTAAGCATCATCATTAACCCAACAACATTAACTTTAGAGTAACATGTTGAGATTCACATGATAATCCAGGTACTAGATACTCAAGATGTCCATAACCGGGGATATGGCTAACCATGATTAGTTTATTACACTCTGCAGAGGTTTGCGCACTTTTCCCCACAAGACTCGATCGCCTCCGTTTGGTTTCTCGCACTACAGGGTGTTTGAGAAGACGGATGACCCAGACATAGTCTTTCAGAAGTGCTAGCACCTTACAATCGGGTAGACCGTACCACCTACATCCCCTACATCTACTAGTCTACCACTGTAAGAGTTCGCACAACTTAGTCAACTATGCCAGAGCCCATAATGGCTTGTGGCTGCACACGGACGTTTCTAGTATGAATAATCTCATGATCCCTTTGAGCCTGGGTGGCGGTCCAAAAGAAAACAGGCAAGTCCTGGAAACCAGGTGCCTCAATCCACCCAGATGTGTATTTAAGTTGCCACCTTAGATAAACCATTAATTATCAATCTCACATCTGTCATGGATATCACTCACCCAATCCACGTCTACTAGCATAGCATGGCATAATAAGCAAATGTAGAAGTAACTCCCAAAGGTTTGATAATAAACAGGTAATAGGTACTACCTCATCTACTTCCCATCCCACAATTTAATTAGATCCTAATCATGCAATGTGTGAGGATTGATCTAATGCAATAAAACTGGGTTGTAGAAAAATGTATGATCAAAGTGTTACTTGCCTTGCTGATGATCCGCGAAACCTAGAGATTCAAAGTAACAGGCGGCGCACTCCGGGTATTCTATCGCAGACAAACAAACAAGCATACAATAAGTACTATTCTAATGCACATGTAAAACTCAAATAGAAGATCTAACCAGAAAGTTCAACTTAAGAACCCTGGTTTGCAAAAAGAATCAAATTGAACGAAGCAAAGAAAGTCAAACGGCGAAAGAAAACAACTTCGTTCTAGTAATCTGGATCTAGGGAAAATTTTACAGTAGCAAAAACTTGTTTAAGTTGATTATTCGGAAAGAGGGTTTCGAGACGAAACTCCAGGCACTTGAATCGCCTGATTCCGATAAACGAGCGAAAAGTTATACTAAAACAAAAATCGGATCAAAAATCGCGATCAGAAAATAACCGCGGAAAATCCGACGAGAAAGAAAAAACGACGAACAGAAAAAATTTATATTTTTTTACGGCACGGAAGTCGAGGCGGCGGCGAACCTCGGGCGGCGTGCAACTCCGGGGAGTCGGCGGCGGCGGCGGCTATGGGCTAGGGTTTCGGCGCAGCGTGGGCTATGGGCTGGGCGCCGGGTGCCTCGCTATATAAAGGCGCCCCGGGCGGAGTCCCGCTCGGGTACGGCCCATAGTCGGTTACGTTTTTTTTAAATAATTACGCTTGGAAGAAAAAATAAAAAGAAATACTAAACGGACTCCAAAAATCACGAAATAAATTTTCCCTGGTTTCTAAAATCAAGCCCGATAAAGTGAACATTTATCTGGGCCCAAACTACAACTTTGAAAAACGCGCATTTTTCCTAAATTCAAATAAAATACCGAAAAACTCTGAAATAAAACTTATCTGATTTTTTTATTAAATCCTCAATATTTCTATATTTTTGGAAAGTCATTTTATTCCCTCTCTCATATTTTTGTAATAGAAATAATTGATGATAAAATAAATAAAATCAAATGATCCTGTTTACAAAATTTGAGAGAACTCAAATATGTAAATAATGAAATCCCCAACTCTCTCCGTGGGTCCTTGAGTTGCTTAGGATTTTTTAGGATCAAAACCAAAAGCAAAATAAAATATGATATGCATGATGATCTAATGTATAACATTCCAAATTGAAAATTTGGGATGTTACAACTGGCAAACAGGCGAACGAACGAACGTTCGTCGTCTGTGGTTAACCGGTGAAAACTGTTTGTTAAAACGAACGTACGAACGAGTTTTGCTAAATAACTAAACCAGAAAAAGACTGATCTAATAAAAAAAGGGATCTAGGGTTTCGAAAAAAAACCAATCGGTTTCCTTGCTAAAACCGATGGCGGCGACGGCTACCTCCGGCGGTCGGCGAGGCGGCGGCGAGGTGGGGTGGCTCCGGCGGCGGGGTCGGGTGGCGGCGGCCGGCGGCGGGGTGCGGCGGCAGCGGCAGCAGCAGCTGCGGCGGCGCGCGGCGCTGGCGGCGGGCGGTGGGTGGCGGGGCTAGGGTTCGGTGGGGATGGCGACTTGGGCCTCGGGGTCGCGGGCCTTCGGCTTATAAAGCCGCCCGGGCGCAGTGTCCAGGTCGGACACGGCCTGGTAAGTCGATTGACTTTTTTTTAAAAATAATTCCGCTCAGAAAAACAAATAAAAGAAATACTAAACGGACTCCAAAAATCCCGATATAAATTTTCCCCGTCCTCTAAAAATCTACCGGACAAGGTGAACATTTATTTGGGCCTCTAATGCAATTTTGAAAAACGCATATTTTTCCTAATTCAAATAAAATAGCGATAAAAGCTCCGAATAAAATCTTATTTGATTTTCACATTAAATCTCCAATATTTATTTATTTTAGGGAAGTCATGTTATCCCCTCTCTTTTTATTTTCATAAAAGAAATATTCTAAGAGAAAATAATTAAAATCAAACGATCCTCTTTTCAAAATTTGAGAAAACTCAAATATGAAAATAACGAAATCCCCAACTCTCTCCATGGGTCCTTGAGTTGCGTAGAATTTCTAGGATCAAACCAAAATGCAATAAAATATGATATGCAATGATGATCTAATGCATAACATTCCAAATTGGAAATTTGGGATGTTACAAACCTACCCCCCTTAAGAGAATCTCGCCCTCGAGATTCGGTTGGCTAGAAAATAGGTGAGGGTGATCCTTCCGTAGGTATTCCTCTCGTTCCCAAGTGGCTTCATCCTCAGTATGGTGGCTCCACTGAACTTTACAGAACTTGATAACCTTGCTGCGTGTGACTCGGCTGGCAAAATCAAGAATCTTGAATGGTTTCTCCTTGTAGGTCAAGTCGCTATCCAACTGAATCGCTTCCAGTGGCACTGTATCTCTTAGAGGAATATCAGCCATCTCTGCGTGGCACTTCTTCAACTGAGAAACGTGGAACACATCGTGAACTCCTGACAATCCTTCGGGCAATTCCAACTTGTAAGCAAGTTCTCCTATACGTTCCAAAACACGGTATGGTCCCACAAAACGTGGTGCTAACTTTCCCTTAACTCCAAAGCGCTTCACTCCTCGGAGTGGTGATACACGAAGATACACTCTGTCTCCAACTTCGTAAACTGTCTCCTTGTTTTTAGAATCCGCATAACTCTTCTGCCTGGACTGGGATACCTTGAGTCTATCATGAATCATCTTAACCTTCTCTTCAGACTCTTTAATCAAATCTGGTCCAAATAACTGACGGTCTCCAACTTCATCCCACAACAATGGTGTCCTGCACCTCCTTCCGTACAATGCTTTGAAAGGGGCCATCTTCAAATTGGCTTGATAGCTATTGTTGTAAGAGAACTATGTGTAAGGCAAATTGTCGTCCCAACTAGATCCATAGTCTAGCGCACAAGCTCTCAACATGTCCTCCAAAATCTGATTGACTCTCTTAGTCTGTCCATCTGTCTGCGGGTGAAAGGCTGTACTGAACTCTAGCCTGGTTCCCAAAGTCTCATGCAACTGATTCCAAAACTTTGAGGTAAACTGGGTTCCTCTATCTGATACAATGGTCCTTGGAACTCCATGCAGACAAACAATCCTGGTCATGTATATCTTTGCCAACTTAGCACTGGTGTATGTGGTCTTGACTGGAATGAAATGAGCTACCTTCGTCAAACGATCGACTACAACCCATATCGAGTCATAGCCTGAACGGGTCCTGGGCAATCCCGTGATAAAGTCCATGCCTAGTTTATCCCACTTCCATTCGGGTATCGACAATGGCTGTAGCAATCCAGCTGGCTTCTGATGTTCTGCCTTCACTCGCTGACATACATCACAAACTGCTACATACTCCGCAATATCCTTCTTCATTCCGGTCCACCAGAATCTATCCTTCAAATCCAAATACATCTTGGTATTTCCTGGGTGAATCAAATACAGCGAATCATGGGCCTCTTGCAGAATCAACTTCCTGATCTCCGGATCATTAGGCACATAAACGCGATCCTCAAACCATAGGCTATCATGCTCATCCTCACAAAATCCCTTAGCTTTTCCTTTGCTCATTCTTTCCTTTATCTCAGCAATCTCCTTGTCCGTCTTCTGGGCTTCCCTGATCTTATCCATCAAGGTAGACTGAATTTCCAATGCTACTACATAACCTCTCAGAACTATTTCCAAACATAGCTCACGAAGATCCTCCGCTAGCTCCTTGGGTAACTCTCTGGTCATGAGTGTATTGACATGGCTCTTGCGGCTCAACGCATCGGCTACTACGTTAGCCTTTCCGGGATGATAATGCAACTTCATATCATAATCCTTAATGAGCTCCAACCATCTCCTCTGTCTGAGATTCAACTCCTTCTGCATGAACATATACTTCAAACTCTTGTGATTCGTGTACACCTCACAATGGTTTCCGATGAGAAAATGTCTCCATGTCTTCAACACATGCACTCTGCTAACTCCAAATCATGGGTACCATAATTCAACTCATGGGGTTTAAGCTGTCGTGAGGCATATGAAACAACTCTTCCCTCCTGCATAAGCACTGCTCCAAGTCCTCGACGAGAAGCATCACAATACACCTAGTAATCATTGCGTTGATCTGGAAGAATCAACACTGGAGCTGTAACCAAGCGTTTCTTCAACTCCTGGAAACTGGCCACACATTCCTGAGTCCATTTGAACTTGGTGTCCTTCTTCAACAACTCCGTCATGGGCTTTGCAATCTTCGAGAAATTCTCAATAAACCTCTGGTAGTATCCTGTGAGTCCAATAAAACTCCGGATCTCTCCAACCGACATGGGCGCTTCCCAATTTGTCACAGTGACAACCTTGGTAGGGTCTACTGCTATTGCTTCTCCGGATATAACATGTCCGAGGAATCCAATTTCCTTCAACCAAAACTCACACTTGCTGAACTTGGCATATGGCTGGTGTTCTCTGAGCTTCCCAAGTGCCAAACGCAAATGCTCCTGATGTTCCTCTTCATTCTTCGAGTAGACCAGAATATCATCAATGAACACCACGACGAACTTATCCAAAAACTCCATAAACACCTTATTCATCATGTTCATGAAATAGGCAGGTGCGTTAGTCAGACCAAATGACATAATGGTATACTCATATAGCCCGTACCTTGTGGTAAAAGCTGTCTTGGGTATATCCTGCTCTCGAATCTTCAGCTGGTGGTACCCTGATCGCAGATCGATCTTGGAAAACACCTTAGCTCCTTGCAGCTGGTCAAACAAATCATTTATCATCGGCAGTGGGTACTTGTTCTTGATCGTCACCTCATTCAATCCACGATAGTCAACAACCATCCTCAGCGATCCATCCTTCTTCTCCACTAGAAGCACTGGTGATCCCCAAGGTGACGAGCTTGGGCAAATATATCCTTTATCCAGTAACTCCTTAATCTGCTTCTTAATTTCCTCTAAATCCTTTGCGGGCATCCTGTACGGTCTCTTAGATATTGACCCTGTGCTCGGCAAAAGTTCGATCAAAAACTCAATGTCTCTATCCGGTGGCATGCCTGGCAACTCTTATGGAAATACATCTGGGAAATCCTTCACCACTGGTACTTCCTCCTGTACAACTCCTGATAAGGAATTTACTTGAGTCTTGTCCGGCACATGCCGGGATACATACTTGACCCTTCTTCCTTCTGGGATGGTAAGAAAAATCGACTTACTGGCGCAGTCAATGTTCCCTTCATACTTTGATAACCAATCCATGCCTAATATCACATCCAGTCCTTGTGACTCCAATACTATTAGGTCTGAGGGAAACAGGTAGTTACCAATCCTTAATGGTAACCGATCACACCAAAGGCTAGCCATATACTCTGCTCCTGGTGAGGTTACTAACATGGGTGTCCTAAGGGTTTGGGTTGGCAGTTTAAACTTATCCACAAATCCCCTTAATATGTATGAATGCGATGCACCAGTATAGAAAAGAACGATTGCAGTAAATGACTTAACCAAAAACTTACCTATTACTGCATCGGGTTGTGCTTCAATCTCCTCCACGCTAACGTGGTTCACTTGTCCCCTATTGAAAGGGTTGGGCTTCTTCCCAGAGCTTCCATTGCCATTTCCATTGTTTGCTTCAGAACATTCTATGGCATAATGTCCATTCTCCCCGCACTTGAAACAAGTAATGTGACTTAGATCCTTCTTGGCGGGCGTTGCGGGGTTGGTACGGTTTTGTCCGTTGCTTCCTCCATTACCATTTGCATTCTTGGGGCCACTATGGTTGTGCGTAATCCCTCCATGTTGGTTGTGACCTCCATGGTTATGTTGAAGGGGTCCTCCCGAGTTTGGGGTAAAACGGGGTCTCTACTGAGCTCCAGAATTATACTTCCCGTGTCCATACTTCCTCTTACGGTTGTCAATCTGCTGCTGCTTCCCTTCAATCATGAGAGCTCTATCTACCAATTGTTGGTAGTTATTAAAAGTTGCTACCATCAACTGCATGCTCAGCTCATCATTCAGTCCTTCCAGAATCTTTTCCTATTTAGCTGCATCCGTAGCAACGTCATCTGGGGCATAACGTGCTAGCTTGCTAAAGTCATCCACATACTGGCCAACGGTGTGCCCTCCTTGGCGTAAGTTGCAAAACTCGCGCTTCTGCATGTCCATAGATCCTGCTGATACATGGGCTGTGCGAAAGGCCTGCTGAAACTGGTCCCATGTAATAGTGTCGATGGGATAGGTGACAGTGTAATTCTCCCACCATGCTGCTGCGGGTCCATCAAGCTGATGTGAGGCAAAACACACTCTTTCCGCATCTGTGCATCCTGCAGTGGTCAAATCCCTTCCAGTCTTGCGGAGCCAATCATCTGCAACTATCAGCTTGGTGCTACTGGAGAACACCGGTGGATTCAGCCTTAGAAAACAGGCTAAGTGATCAACAGGTGGTGGTGGTGGGTTGTTGTTATTGTTGTTGTTCCCCTGATTCTGATTCTAGACTAGTATCTACATCAAAGCATTCTGCTGGATCAACTGGTGAGCTCCGGTGGGAAAGCAAATCCATTGTCGCGTCTCGGAGGCATCTGATGGGTTTAGAAAAGATGAGAAGACAGAGTAGAATGGGGTCTAGGGGGAAAACACTACCCATATGCACATGAGACAAACACAATCATATCACTTCAATCAATTCAAACAAGGGCATACAATCGGTCTAACTATCGTTACCAAAGTGCTCAAACTATAGTATATACATGGGGGAATACTACTACTGTTATGGTGATCGACTAGAAAAATTGATCGGTAGAAGACTCCATAATATCTGCTCCAGCTTCATCAACAATGTCATCATCGCTATCATCGGGGTCCGAGTCGGTGTCGTCGATGATGATGTTGTTCTCTGGGTAGGTGGAATCGTCATCTTCTCCTCCTAGCGCGGGGTCTCCCATGAATACTCCCAGCTTCCTTGTCAGGTCATCATTCTTCTCCACTAGTACGGTGATTTCCTCCTCATAATCTTCGCGAGTAGCCTTGAGTTCTTCCTCCAGCTCTGTGATCCTTGTCATTGACTTCTTCAGATCTATCATGCCTGCGCACATCTGATTCTCCTGGCGACAAATGTGCTGGTTTAACTCTTGGATGAAAGCGGCAACAGATCTATCCTTCCAGGTGCTGCTCATCTCCCATCGATCATCTTGGCACCCACAAATCTGGTAAATAGTATCCTTGAGATCCTTGTGGTAAACTTCTCCAATGCGTCCCATGGTGATGTGGGCGGCCATGCTCTTGCCTAGACTCCAGGTGGGTGCGTCAAAGGAAAACTCTACGGGCTCGGTGACTGGAGTGAACGTCCTTCCTGGAACTTGAACTTGAATCATCCAATGCTCCTCTTCTGGTAAAGTAGCGTTGTAAGTCCCGGTGAAGCTTGGTATTCCGATGTTCAGGTACCTAGTGACTTCCTTCAAGTGTCGTCCAAAGGGGGTGTCTTCATCCGGTTGTGCAAACTTGTTCCTTGCATCCGCCATCCTAAAGAGTAGAAAATGGAGAGGGGTTAGAAATGAGAAGAGAGTAGTGATCTAGGGTTTTTAGCTTAGTGGTCATGTCCTACATTCAATGTGTGCTCTGATACTATATTGTAGCGACCAGACCTCAAACAGTCCGATCTCTGTGCATCAGTGTCATCCCTGGAACGGTAATGCTGACACACATAGTACTTGAGGATTTATAACAGAGTAGCAATCACACACTTATTACATCGAATGTCTCAAAAGAGAACATAAAACAATAAATATGGCTTAAGGCCATCTAAATCGATAACAACGGAAGGCTTGGAAGATAAAGTGAGTCCATCAACTCCAACGGCATCACTAAGTGAAAGACAATGACCTATGGCTCCTTACTCGTCGTCTGAAAAGTCTGCAACATGATACGTTGCAGCCCGAAATGGGTCAGCACATGGAATATACTGGCAATGTAACACAAGAGAAAAATGAACAGACTAATTGCTATCACCACATGCATATATGGATGGTGGAGGCTGTATGGTTAATATGTTTTGCGAAAAGCCATTTTTCCCTACAACAAAGGAATAAATTTTATTTAACTATCATGGTAGTTGTTAAGAATTGAGAAGGTTCCTCCAACTCAGTCCCAATTAAACATCATCATTAACCCAATCAATTTAAATTAAGAGTGATGAGATCCACATGATAATCCAAGAACTAGATACTCAAGATGTCCATAACCGGGGACACGGCTAATCATGATTAGTTTGTACACTCTGCAAAGGTTTGCGCACTTTTCCCCACAAGACTCGAATACATCCATGGTCGGAGATTCGAGACACAATCTTTCTGAAGCATTAACTCTCTACTCTGGGTAGACTATACCACCTACAACCCACTACATCTGCTAGTCTACCTCTTCAAGAGCTTCACGCAACTTACTCAACTATGCTAGAGCCCATAATAGCTTGTGGGGAAAATCTCATGATCCCTTTGAGCCTGGGTGGCGGTCCAAAAGAAAACAGGCAATCCTGGAATACCCAGGTACCTCAATCCACCCAGATGTGTATTTAAGTTGCCACCTTAGATAAACCATTGATTTAAAAATCTCACATCTGTCATGGATATCACTCACCCAATCCACGTCTACTAGCATAACATAGCAATAATAAGCAAACATAGAAGTAACTCCCAAAGGTTTGATAATAAACAGGTAATAGGTACTACCTCAACTACTTCCCAAGCCCACAATTTAATTAGATCCTAATCATGCAATGTGTAGGGATTGATCTAATGCAATAAAACTGGGTAGTAGAAGGTATGATCAAAGTGTTACTTGCCTTGCTGATGATCCGGGAAACCTAGTGATTCGAAGTAACAAGCGGCGCACTCCGGGTACTCTATCACAAACAAATAAGCATACAATAAGTACTCAACTAATGCATAGGTAAAACTCAAATAAGAGATCTAACCAGAAAGTTCATCTTAAGAACTCAGGTTGGCAAAAGAATCAAATCGAACGAAGCAACGAAAAACAAACGGCAAAAGAAACAGGCTTCATTTACTATTCTGGATCTAAGGCAATTTTTACAGAAGCAAAAACTTGTTTAAGTTGGTTAAACAGAAAGAGGGTTTCGATACGAAACTCCAGGCGCTTGAATTGCCTAATTCCGATAAACGAGCGAGAAGTTATACTAAAACAAAAATCGGATCAGAAATCGTGATCAGAAAAATCGCGGATTTAATCCGAGAAAAATAAAAACGATGAACAGTTTAACGAATGAACGTTCGTTAACTGGATCAAAACGATGAACACGTTCATTAAAACGAACGAACGAGCGAACGCTCGCTAATTAGCCTAAACCATAAAAAAACCGTTCTAATAAAAAACGGATCTCAAAAAAATAAACCGCGGCTTTTTAAAAAAACCGAGCGGTTTTCTAAAGAAAACCGCCGGCAACGGCGGCTACCTCGGACGGCGTGTCTGGCGAGCGCGCGGGGCGGCTCCAGCGAGTGGGCGGGGCGGCGGCGGGGCGGCGGTGCAGCGGAGGGGCGGCGGCGCAGCGGCGCTAGGGTTTCGGCCCGGGTGGGCTGGCTCGGGCCCCGGGCGGCGGCTTATAACAGCTGCCCCGGGCGGAGTCCCGCTCGGATACAGCCCGGAGTCGGTTCACGTTTTTTTAATAACACGCAGAAAAAGAAATAAAAGAAATACTAAACGGACTCCAAAAATCCCGAAATAAATTTTCCCCGGCTTCTAAAATCAAGCCGGATAAAGTGAACATTTATTTGGGGCCTAAATGCAATTTTGAAAAACGCGCATTTTTCCTAAATTCAAATAAAATAGCAAATAAAACCAAATAAAGTCTTATTTGATTTTTTATTAAATCCTCAATATTTCTTTATTTTGGGAAAGTCATTTTATTCCTTCTCTCATATTGTTGTAATAGAAATTATTGAAGATAAAATAAATAAAATCAAATGATCCTATTTTCAAAATTTGAGACAACTCAAATATGAAAATAACGAAATCCCCAACTCTCTCCGAGGGTCCTTGAGTTGCGAAAAATTTCTAGGATCAACCAAAATGCAATAAATATGATATGCAATGATGATCTAGTGTATAACATTCCAAATTGAAAATTTGGGATGTTACATGATCTAAGTCCAGATTAGTAAACGGATCTTGTTTCTTTCACAGTTTGTGTTTTGTTGCTTCATTCGATTTGATTCTTTTTGCAAACCGAAGTTCTTAAGTTGAAATTTCTGGTTAGATCTCTTATTTGAGTTTTATCCGTGCTTTTGGTTGAGTGCTTATTGTATGCTTGTTTGTTTGCGATAGAGTACCCGGAGTGCAAAGCGGGCTACTACGAGTCTCTAGGTTCTGCGGATCATCAGCAAGGCAAGTAACACTTTGATCATATCTTTTTACTACCCAGTTTTATTGCATTAGATCAATCCACAAACAATTGCATGATTAGGATCTAATTAAATTGTGGGTTTTGGGAAGTAGTTGAGGTAGTACCTATTCACCTATTTATTTTCAAACCCTGGGAGTTACTTCTATGTTGCTTATATTGCTATGCTATGCTCGTAGACGTGGATTTGGTTTGAGGGTATTCATGACAGATGTGAGTTTGTTAATTAATGGTTCAGCTTAAGCTGGCAACTTGAATACACATCTGGGTGGATTGAGGTACCTGGGTATTCCAGGATTGCCTGTTTTCTTTTGGACCGCCACCCAGGCTCAAAGGGATCATGAGATTTTTCATGCTAGAAACTTCCGTGTGCAGCCACAAGCTATTATGGGCTCTAGCATAGTTGACTAAGTCATGCGAACTCTTACAGTGGTAGACTAGCAGATGTAGGGGATGTAAGTGGTACGGTCTACCCATCGTAAGGTGCTAGCGCTTCTAAAAGACTATGTCTCGGTCATCCGTTTCTCAAACATCGTGAAGTGTGAGAAACCAAACGGAGGCGATCGAGTCTTGTGGGGAAAAGTGCGCAAACCTCTGCAGAGTGTATAAACTAATCATGATTAGCCATGTCCCCGGTTATGGACATCTTGAGTATCTAGTACCTGGATTATCATGTGAATCTCAACATGTTACTATAAAATTTAATTTGACGGGTTTGTTAATGATGTTACTTAATTGGGATTGAGAATGCTGTCAACCATTCTCAATGTTCAACAACCACCATAATAGTTAAATAAATTTATTTCTTTGCAGTAGGGAAAAATTGGCTTTACGCAAAACTGTAACCATAGAGCTTTCCACCACCAAATATGCATATAGTATAGCTGTTTCATTTCATTACTCTCTATGTGTTACATTGCCAGCATATTCCATGTGCTGACCCGTTTTCGGGCTGCAACGTTAATGTTGCAGACTTTTCAGACGATGATTAAGGAGTTTTAGGTCGTGGTTCTATACTCAGTGATGCCGTTGGAGTTGATGGACTCACTTATCTTCCAAGCCTTCCGCTGTTATCATTATTAGATGGCCTTAAGCCATATTTATTGTAATAAGATCTCTATTGAGACACTCGATGTAATAAGTGTGTGATTGCTACTCTGTTATAAATCCTTCAAGTACTATGTGGTGTCAGCATTACTGATCCAGGGATGACACCTGTGCACAGAGATTGGACCGTTTGAGGTCTGGTCGCTACAGATCAAATTTTACAGTACCAAAATCTGGTTCAAGTTGGTTAAACATAAAGAGGGCTTCGAGACGAAGATCTAGGCACTTGAATCACCTGATTCCGGTAAACGAGCAAAAAGATATACTAGAACGAAGATTAGGGCAGAAATCACGATCGGAAATAATCGCGGAAAAACCCTGGAAAAAGAAAACTGACGAACAGGCGAACGAACGAACGTTCGTCGTCTGTGGTTAACCGGTGAAAACCGTTCGTTAAAACGAATGTACAAATGGGCTTTCGCTAAATAACTAAACCAAAAAAACCGATCTAATAAAAAAATGGGATCTAGGGTTTCAAAAAAAACCGATCGGTTTCCTCGCGAAAACCAAAGGCGGCGGCGGCTACCTCCGGTGGTCGGCGAGGCGGCGGCGAGGCGGCATCCGGCGGCGGGGTGCGGCAACGCGTGGCGCTGGCGGCAGCGGTGGGCGGCGGGGCTAGGGTTGGGCGGGGCTGGCGACTTGGGCCTCGGGTCACGGGCCTTCGGCTTATAAAGCCGCCCGAGCGCAGTGTCCAGGTCGGACACGACCCGGTAAGTTGGTTGACTTTTTTTAAAATAATTCCGCTCAGAAAAACGAATAAAAGAAATACTAAACGGACTCCAAAAATCCTGAAATAAGTTTTTCCCGTCCTCAAAAAATCAATCGGACAAGGTGAACATTTATTTGGGCCTCTAATGCGATTTTGAAAAACGCATATTTTTCCTAATTCAAATAAAATAGCGATAAAACTCTAAATAAAATCTTATTTGATTTTAACATTAAATCTCCAATATTTCTTTATTTTGGGGAAGTCATTTTATCCCCTCTCCTTTTATTTTCATAAAAGAAATATTCGAAGAGAAAATAATTAAAATCAAACAATCCTCTTTTCAAAATTTGAGAAAACTCAAGTATGAAAATAACGAAATCCCCAACTCTCTTCGTGGGTCCTTGAGTTGCGTAGAATTTCTAGGATCAAACCAAAATGTAATAAAATATGATATGCAATGATGATCTAATGCACAGCATTCCAAATTGGAAATTTGGGATGTTACAATCACCTGCACTGGTATCATCGGCACCTGCAACTACTTGGAAGTATCCGTGAGTCACGAGGACTCAGCAATCTCACACCCGCGAGATCAATACTATTTAAGCTTATGGGTAGGATAAGATAATCAGGTGGAGCTGCAGTAAGCGCTAAGCAAATATGGTGGCTAACATACGCAAATAAGAGCGAGAAGAGAAGTAACGCAAAGGTCGAGAAGCTAGAAGTGATCCTGAAACTACTTATGTTCAAGCATAACACAAGGCCGTGTTCACTTCCCGAACTCCGCCGAAAAGAGACCATCACGGCTACACACACAGTTGATTCAATCAAGTGTCAAATTCTCTACAACCGGATATTAACAAATTCCCATCTGCCACATAACCGTGGGCACGTCTCTTGAAAGTTTATACCCTGCAGGGGTGTCCCAACTTAGCCCATCACAAGCTCTCACGGTCAACGAAGGATATTCCTTCTCCCGCAAAGACACGATCAGTCTCGGAATCCCGGTTACAAGACATTTCGACAATGGTAAAACAAGACCAGCAAAGCCGCCCAACTGTGCCGACAAATTCCGATAGGAGCTGCACATATCTTGTTCTCAGGGCACACCGAATTGTCCAAAGTTTCGATAGGCCAGCCCAGAGTTGCCCCTGGTGGCCACCGGCGGTTGACAGGTTGAACCAACACTCAGAGGAGCACTGGCCCCGGGGGTTTAAAATAAAGATGACCCGTGAGTCTGCGGAACCCAAGGGAAAAAGGCTTAGGTGGCAAATGTTAAAACCATGGTTGGGCCTTGCTGGAGGAGAGTTATTCAAGGCGAACTGTCAAGGGGTTCCCATAACACCCAACCGCGTAACGAACGGAAAATCAAGGAACATAACACCGGTATGACGGAAACTAAGGCGGCAAGAGTGGAACAAAACACTAGGCAAAAGGCCGAGCCTTCCACCCTTTACCAAGTATATAGATGAATTAAAATAAGAGGTAATATGATATCCCAACATATCCATGTTCCAACATGGAACAAACTTCAACTTCACCTACAACTAGCAACGCCATAAGAGGGGCTGAGCAAAGCGGTAACATAGCCAAACAACGGTTTGCTAGGAAGGGGGGTTAGAGGCTTGACATGGCAATATGGGAGGTATGATATAACAAGTGGTAGGTAGCGCGACATAGCGATAGAGCGAACAACTAGCAAGCAAAGATAGAAGTGATTTCGAGGGTATGGTCATCTTGTCTGAGATCTCGCAAGGAAGAAGAACGAGTCCGTGAAGAAGACAAACGGATGTAGTCGAATGAATCCTCACAACTCCGAAACGAAACCGAAGCTAACGAGAGAAGCAAACCGGAAAGAAGCAAACAACATGGTAAACAACCTAACATAATCATGGCATGATGCATAAGCAAGTATGATGCATGTCCGGTTTAAAGAGGCATGGCATGGCAAAGTGCAACAAACAATACTACAAATTAAGTGGAGCTCAATATGCAACGAGTTGCATATTGACGAAACACCACATTCAATTATTTAGTTCTCTCTCGGTTATGTACCCAACAATATTCAATGTTATTAAACATGGCAAGGTGTGAAGCATAAGAAAACTAACTATCTAGGCAAGTTTAAATGAGGTCGGAACAACAAACAACAAATCCGGAAAATCCTCATATGCAAATTTTAGAGTTGGTATTGCTCTGCCCTAAACCATATTGTAGAGTTGTTAAACATGCAAGATGAGTGCACCATGTTAAACTAGGCATTTTTCTACCCCATTCACATATACAGATTATTTAAAATGGAGCTACGGTTATTTAGTTATGAAATAAAGCATTTTAGCATGGCATTTAAGCAAATTAAAGCAAACAACAATTTAAACATTTTAAACATAGATGAAAGTAGCATATTATGAAACTAGACGAAATTCTAAGCATTTTACATATATAAATTATTTTAACCCGATGCATGGTTAATTAGTTGTTAACAATGCAAAACAGTGGCAAATTGATGTAATTATGCATGCATTGGATATTAGGAAATTCGTCAGCAGGGAAAAAATATAGCCGGGCCGCAACGCATTGTGCAAGCCCAACAACAGATCTAGCCCGAAGCAGACGTGGGTGTGCAAAATAACAGGAAAACAAAGCAAAATGGGGGCTGCTGGGATTCGAACCCCAGACCCCTCGAATGGATAGAGGTTGCGCTAGCCACTGAGCTAGCTGTGTGTTTGTGATGCAAAGGGAGATGGGCGGAAAACAAAGCATGTGGGCACCGCGACCAGGACACAACCTGAAGCGGGCACACGAGGACTCGCCGGCGATGGGAGCCAACATCAACTGCTGCTGTGGTTGCAGAGGACCGGCGGGGATGCAGAATCCTGCTAGGGAGGCCGCGGTGGGGCGCGCGCAAGCATGCAGCAAGCGGCGGCGTGTTGCAGGAGGACGAACTGCAGTGGCGGCGACAACTCCTGTCGAAGAAAAGAGAGAGGATTCAGAGAGAGGAAGAGATGGACATGAGAGAGACCGCAAGGAGATGGCAGGAGCGTGACGAAGGTTCTCTCCGGTGACGGGGCTCGTCGGCCAGTCACCGGAGATGGCTTCTGCGGGTCCTGGTGGTTGGCATCATTGAGCTTCACGGATGGCGGCGAAGGTGGCGACTGAGGAGGCAAATGACGGCGGCATTGGACGGCACGAGCCCTCCAGCGAGGCAGCGGCAGGGACGAGGAGGTTCTCGTGGTTGCCGGAGACGGCGGGGAAACAGCCGAGGGCCCGACTCCAGGCTGGGTCCGGGCGGTGGGAAGCAGCAGCGTCCCGACGAACTTGGCGGCAACCATGGCTTGGGTCCGGCGATGAGGTAGGCAGGAATGGGTTGAGGAGCTCAAGGACGACGACCTCCGGGCGTGAGAGGCGAGGATGGCCGACGCAAACTCCTCGGTGGCTCCCTGTTGCACGAACAGAGGGAGAAGGTGAGAGAAAGAGGAGGGAAGGAAGAAGAAGGAGAGGCAGGGGCGCGGGGGTCCTGCTGAAGGTGGTCACCGACGACGTTCACTGGAGGCAGCGGGGTCGTGAGGGGAGATGGACCGGCTCCAGATCGAGGCGAGGCAGGGGATCGAGCGCGGGGCCGATCTGAGAGGGAGAGGTCGGGGTTGCTGGTTGGCTCGGGATGGATCCCGAGCGGAACCAGAGACCGGCGGGGGGAGGAGGATCCCTAGAAATTAGGGATTTGTCTGATGATTGCACTGCTATAATCGAACGGCCGAGAAAAATAGGTTAGGTAGACCAATTAAGAAAACGGAGATGTTTTATAGATGTTTGGGGATGATCCGGATCCATCAGTAACGACAACCCGGGTCGGGTTCGGGTAAGTTTCAGACACGCGCGAGGGGTCGATGCACTATGCAAAGAGGGGTTAGGAGAACGAGGTCAAGTGTGTGGTTGGACTGAGAAGCGAGAGGGGGAATGCAACCCGGCAACCGTTTCCGGAGACCGGAAACATCCGACGAAAGACCGGCTATAATGCCGCTATAGTTAACCGTTGGGGCGTCAAACAGACTCTGAATGCGATGATACTTGGCAGGCGACCTACTAACAACATAACAACATTGCACGCCAACTTTCATCCCATTCCGAGAACATTTTCCGGCCACTTATAAAATAATATTTCGGAGGTGCCGCGGGCGCGTGCAAGTGTGTCTGGGCTCAGAACGGACAATGGAAGGAACGGGGTGGCCGGGACGGATGCAAGTTTTGGAAACATGAAGATGCAATGCGGATGATGACAAGGAAAAATGCAACACGCAAGCAAAGGACATGGGAAAGACAGTGAATAACTGGAAGACACGTGGCACAACGGTCTCGGGGCGTTACAACACTCCACTACTACAAGAGGATCTCGTCCCGAGATCTAGGATGGCACCGGGGGAAACAAAAGAGGAAGGGGAAGAGGTAAAACAAAGTTGCTTCATTGAAAAATGAGTGAAACCAAAGAACCTTGCGAGGTTGAACCCATTGAAAGAAACAATACAACGAAGATGAACAAAGTTGAAAACACTCCGTTAGAAAAGAGGAACAAGGAACATTACTAGAACCTTGGGGTTGCAAAGATATGAATGAAAAAAACTGCAACATCAAGAAAGGACATGTAACCACTCCGGTTGAAACGGAATAAGCAAGGAAATAACATGATCTTTGATAAAACAAGATGATGGTTAGAAGGGAGTTAAAACACAATGCCTCCGGAATGAGAGAATATAATCTAGATAGATGGAATGAAAGAATGGAGAAGAAAATGATAACTCCTCCCACAAATGAATTTGAAACAAACATCCTTACGAAGAAGGCTTGAACGGAGTTGTTGAAAAATCAACAACAAAAACAATAAGCTGCTTCTGGGCTTATGAAAACATCTCAAAACTTGAGGTGAAATTCCGCCACAAATGGAAACAAGATTGGATTGATATGAACAAGGAGACGAGAAACTTATTTCACCAGGAGGATATATGAAGAACTTGGGTCATTTATGAGCACCATAAATAGAAAAATCCTTAGGGAAAGCTTTAGGTGAAATATAACCCAAGATAACTCCAATGAAGAGGTTGATTGGTTGAAAAGATGTCTTGAGTGAAGAGAAAATGATGGATTTAGAATGTCACTCTTGAAAACTTGTGACTCAAGAAACGCAAAGGGAAATTATCAACAATGACATGACACCACCTCAAAAGATGAGATATGAAAGAATTTCACTTCGGAATGCAAAATGAAGAATGCTTGGACTCCTAAAAACAAGACATGTGTTGAACACCATGTTTATTTTAGAGTATAGCTTGGCGGATCTTAGCTTCGAGAGAGATCTTGAAGAACAATTGAAGAATGAAAGGAATCCTTGACGAACCACCATGTAGAGCCTCCATGAAGAACTCCGGTAATAAAGGATGAAAGAAAGAAAGAGAAGTTGAAAACACAAGGTATAACCGAGAAAACTTGGAGCTTCGGAAAAGGAAAAGGTGAAACACTAGAACCAAGAATTACTTCATCCTGAACAAACTCCGAAGGAAGGTATTAAACATTTGGATGAAACAAGAATAAGAATTACATTATGCGTATCCTTCATCAATTTAAATTGATGACAAGCAACGGATTTGGCATACTACTTATTCTCGTAGAAAGGATTAAAGAGAGGTATAGCGCAAACTTGAGAAGGTATTGATGGAACCACTGGTGGGATTTGGAAACAACGAATGAATTGATATGAAAAATGAAGGAAGAAGAATCTTGAACAAACCATCGTAAGAATTGAAAATGAAAATAGCAAAGGCATAATTCACCGGGAAGAATTGGAAAAACGAAAGAAGATACTCGAGGGGATTTATATACATGAGAACGGAGAGATCATGAACTGATTAGAGGATATTTGAGTGATTCACCGGTAAGATTTGGAGAACGATAGCTACACGCCTAGAATGAATAATTCTAAGATGATGAGCTCCGAAGAATCAAACTGAAAAGACTCCTGAATTGCTCCGGAAGGGTAAAAAGAATGCTCATAATCGAAAACAATTATGAGAGGAAAGCATCAAGCTAGAAGTTCGCATCTTTGGAAGAACGGGTGAGGATTTAATAAGAAGTCCTCTCCGGTCTTCAAAACCCGAGAATGACGATGAGAAACACCACCATGAATTGTTGAGGCACTCCGGAATGCAAGATTAGAAAGATTGAACCAACGATGATTTTTTTTGAAAGATCTTGGAGAAAGATATATGACCGATGAAAATCCATTCTTACATCAAACTTGGAAAAGAATTTAAGAGTAACTCCGGAAAAATTAGAAGAGTCAGGTAAGATCCTAGGAAAAGACATGTGGGTTAGGGCCCACTCAAAAGATACATCGTTGAACGATTACTTGAAAGGGAGATTGCGACAGTTGAATTAAGTTGCTTGAATGAGATAACAACCTCGAATTAGTTTGAACGGATTGAGGATGGAAGCACGAATCTCCTGAGATATCTTCAGTACTCCAGAACAAATGAATGGCGAGAAGTGGATGATTAAGAGGTGCACCGGCATGAGAAAACATTTAAAATGAGGAAAGGATATGATCGACAAATCTTGAATTGAATCCACCGGAGATGAAACAACAATGAAGGATGATGAACTTGAAGAGCATCTTCATGAGAACCACCGGGTAAAAACATTGAAGGAAAGAATGAAGAAACTTCACATCCATAAGATGGATACTTGATCCAGAAATCTGAGTCCTTGAAGAAAAGGGTGGGAGGGCAGGAAAAACAAAGACAACTTGGGACGGATGGAACAAACTCCGTTGCGACGAACTGATAATTGATCTAGCAGAATTGAAAGGATATTTAACTTGAAGAGAAGCACATCGGTTGAAAAGGATTGAGATGACAATCTCGATGATCAAGAAGGATCAGTACTCCCAAAGACATATGAGAACACCGCTTAGGGAAGTTATGGATTCAACACTTGACATTGAAGCAACTCGAATACCACACCTCAAAACTAAACAAAGGATTGGCTCGCAGAATAAGCCAAAAACAAACATATGATAGAGATTTCATCCGAAATTTTTGTGGTGGGGCCCACACGGGCTTGATCGTACAACACCATCATGTATAAGGCGGTGCATAGGACATACGAAGCGTCCTCGAGTCAGCATAGCCAAGGAGTCTTTAAGACACAACGAGACCACTGTAAAACCAACCGTGGATAGGCGGACCACTAGACGTCGAACCCCAATCTCATATCATGCATCTGTCGGAAAGATATTCTAGGAGGTACTTGAATTCCCACCTATAAACTCCCGAAACTTTCTGGTTATGCAATCAGGTGTTGGGGATACAGGGGAAGCATAATATCTCACCCAAACTAACAATCCCTACATCCATCTGTATCCATCCTTCAACACATAACCAAGAAACCTTCGGAAATCATGTACCTCGACCTTCGAAAAGCATTCGTTATATGAATTATGGCAATACTCCCGAACTCCCGCCCCAGTACTGGGTGGCGTCGAGGTTATCTCACCAAGCATAGAAGATTTTCGATGCCGACGAAACTCAGGTATTCCAGAACCGCAAAGATAAAATTGTGACGACAACACCTCGGAGCTCAACTCCCCGGGACACTGCCATGACCCCTAAATGTCAGGAGGCACCAAGAACAATGTTCTCGTCACAAGAATATCGGAATGATTCCAACATACCCGCGTGATCCTAAATTTTTTCTTCGTGAAATTTGAGGAGAGAAAAGTCAAAACTTCTACGCCAGGAGGCCTCACCAGAGCGACGAAGGGACTGAGGAGTAAAAAGAATCCTACTCTCCGATATATATAATCCTAAGACTCAAAACATTTTGTTCTAGACTCAACAACGTCAGCGATTCGATCAAGCAGGGGGCTCTTAAGTCGAGGATGACTATGATACCAACTTGTAACACCCACGATGCGGCTATATCTCCCACGTGTCGAGGCACGACCTAGAGGCATAACCACATGGTGGTTTAGTCGCAAGAGGGGTAATCTTCACACAATACCATGTACTGAATAAGAAAGGGATAAAGAGTTGGCTTACAATCGCCACTTCACACAAATACAAGTTAAACATACATCATCCAGAGTACAATCAAGGTCCGACTACGGAACAAAAATAAAAGAAGATAACCCCAAATGCTAGATCCCCGATCATCCCAACTGGGCTCCACTACTGATCATCAGGAAACGAAACATAGTAACGACCCAGATCCTCATCGAACTCCCACTTGAGTTCGGTAGCATCACATGCACTGGTATTATCAGCACCTGCAACTATTTGGAAGTATCCGTGAGTCACAAGGACTCAACAATCTCACACCCCGAGATCAAGACTATTTAAGCTTATGGGTAGGATAAGGTAATGAGGTGGACCTGCAGCAAGCACTAAGCAAATATGGTGGCTAACATACGCAAATAACAGCGAGAAGAGAAGCAACGCAACGGTCGAGAAGCTAGAAGTGATCAAGAAGTGATCCTGAAACTACTTACGTTCAAGCATAACACAAGGCCGCGTTCACTTCCCGGACTCCGCCGAAAAGAGACCATCACGGCTACACACACGGTTGATTCATTTTAATTAAGTCAAGTGTCAAGTCCTCTACAACCGGATATTAACAAATTCCCATCTGCCACATAACCGCGGGCACGGCTCTCGAAAGTTTATACCCTACAGGGGTGTCCCAACTTAGCCCATCACAAGCTCTCACAGTCAACGAAGGATATTCCTTCTCCTGGAAAGACCCGATCAGTCTCGGAATCCCGGTTACAAGACATTTCGATAATAGTAAAACAAGACCAGCAAAGCCGCCCGACTGTGCCAACAAATCCCGATAGGAGCTACACATATCTCGTTCTCAGGGCACACCGGATTGTCCAAAGTTCTGGTAGGCCAGCCCAGAGTTGCCCCTAGTGGCCACCGGCGGTTGACACGTTGGACCAACACTCAGAGGAGCACTGGCCCAGGGGTTTAAAATAAAGATGGCCCTTGAATCCATGGAACCCAAGGGAAAAAGGCTTAGGTGGCAAATGTTAAAACCAAGGTTGGGCCTTGCTGGAGGAGTTTTATTCAAGTCGAACTATCAAGGGGTTCCCATAACACCCAACCGCGTAAGGAACATAAAATCAAGGAAGATAACATCGATATGACGAAAACTAAGGCGGCAAGAGTGGAACAAAACACCAGGAAAAAGGCCGAGCCTTCCACCCTTTACCACGTATATAGATGCATTAATTAAAATAAGAGGTAGTATGATATCCCAACATATCCATGTTCCAACATGGAACAAACTTCAACTTCACCTGCAACTAGCACCACTATAAGAGGGACTGAGCAAAGCGGTAACATAGCCAAACAATGGTATGGTAGGAAGGTGGGTTAGAGGCTTGACATGGCAATATAGGAGGCATGATATAACAAGTGGTAGGTAGCGCGGCATAGAGATAGAGCGAACAACTAGCAAGCGAAGATAGAGGTGATTTCGAGGGTATGGTCATCTTGCCTGAGATCTCGCAAGGAAGAAGAACGAGTCCGTGAAGAAGACAAACGGATGTAGTCGAATGAATCCTCACAACTCCGAAACGAAATCGAAGCTAACAAGAGAATCAAGCCAGAAAGAAGCAAACAACATGGTAAACAACGAAACATAATCATGGCATGATGCACAAACAAGTATGATGCATGTCCGGTTTAAAGAGGCATGGCATGTCAAAGTGCAACAAACAATACTAAAAATTAAGTGGAGCTCAATATGCAACGAGTTGCATATTGACGAAACACCACATTAAATTATTTCGTTCTCTCTCGGTTATGTACCCAGCAATATTCAATGTTATTAAACATGGAAAGGGGTGAAGCATAAGAAAACTAACTATCTAGGCAAGTTTAAATGAGGCCGGAACAACAAACAACAAATCCGTAAAATCCTCATATGCAAATTTTAGAGTTGGTACTGTTCTGCCCTAAACCATATTTTAGAGTTGTTAAGCATGCAAGATGAGTGCACCATGTTAAACTAGGAATTTTTCTACCCCATTTACATATAAAGATTATTTAAAATGGAGCTACGGTTATTTAGTTATGAAATAAAGCATTTAAGCATGGCATTTAAGCAAATTAAAGCAAACATCAATTTAAACATTTTAAACATAGATGAAAGTAGCATATTATGAAACTAGACAAAATTCTAAGCATTTTACATATATAAAACATTTTAAACCGATGCATGGTTAATTAGTTGTTAACAATGCAAAAGAGTGGCAAATTGATGTAATTATGCATGCACTGGATATTAGGAAATTCGTCAGCAGGGGAAAAAATATAGCCGGGCCGTATGCAACGCACTGTGCAAGCCCAGCAGCAGATCTAGCCCGAAGCAGACGTGGGTGTGCAAAATAACAGGAAAACAAAGCAAAATGGGGGCTGCTGGCATTCAAACCCCAGACCCCTCGAATGGATAGAGGTTATGCTAGCCACTGAGCTAGCTGTGTGTTTGTGATGCAAAGGGAGATGGGCGTAAAATAAAGCATGTGGGCACCGCGGCCAGGACACAACCTGAAGCGGGCGCACGGGGACTCGCCGGCGACGGGAGCCAACAACAACTGCTGCTGTGCTTGGAGAGGACCATCGGGGATGCGGAATCCTGCTAGGGAGACCACGGTGGGGTGCGTGCAAGCATGTAGCAAGGGGTGGCGTGTTGTAGGAGGACGAACTGCAGCAGCGGCGACAGCTCCTGTCGAAGAAAAGAGAGAGGATTCAGAGAGAGGAAGAGATGGACATGAGAGAGACCGCAAGAAGATGGCAGGAGCGTGATGGAGGTTCTCACCGGCAACGGGGCTCATCGGCCAGTCACCGGAGATGGCTTCTGCGGGTCCTAGTGGTTGGCATCATTTGGTTTCATGGATGGTGACGAAGGTGGCGACTAAGGAGGCAAACGACGACGGCATTGGAAGGCACGAGCCCTCCAGCGAGGCAGCAGCGGGGACGAGGAGGTTCTCGTGGTTGCTGGAGACGGCGGGGAAACGGCCGAGGGCACCGACTCCAGGCCGGGTCCGTGCGGTGGGAAGCAGCAGCGTCTCGACAAACTTGGCGGCAGCCATGGCTTGGGTCCGGCGACGAGGTAGGCGGGAACGGGTTGAGGAGCTCAAGGACGATGACCTCCGGGCTTGAGAGGTGAGGATGGCCGACGCAAACTCCTTGGTGGCTCCCTGTTGCACGAACAAAGAGAGCAGGTGAAAGAAGGAGGAGGAAAGGAAGAAGAAGGGAGAAGCAGGGGCACGGGGGTCCTGCTGAAGGTGGTCACCGGCGACGTTCACTGGAGGCAGCGGGGTCGCGAGGGGAGATGGACCGGCTCCAGATCTAGGCGAGGCAGGGGATCGAGCGCGGGGTCGATATGAGAGGGAGAGGTCGGGGTTGCTGGTTGGCTCGGGATGGACCCCGAGGGGAACCAGAGACCGGCGGCGGTGAGGAGGATCCCTAGAAATTAGGGATTTGTCTGATGATTGCACTGCTATTTATAGAAAAAAAGTTTTTGGTTAGGGACTAATCTGATCCTTTGATCGTAATCGAACGGCCGAGAAAAATAGGTTAGGTAGACTAATTAAGAAAACGGAGATGTTTTATAGATGTTTGGGGATGATCGGGATCCATCGGTAACGACAACCCGGGTCGGGTTCGGGTAAGTTTCAAACACGTGCGAGGGGTCGATGCACTGTGCAAAGAGGGGTTAGGCGAACGAGGTCAAGTGTGTGGTTGGACTGAGAAGAGAGAGGGGGAATGAAACCCGGCAACCATTTCCGGAGACCGGAAACGTCTGACGATAGACCGGCTATAATGCCGCTATAGTTAACCGTTGGGGCGTCAAACGGACTCCGAATGCGATGAAACTTGGCAGGCGACCTACTAACAACGTAACAACACAACACGCCAACTTTCATCCCATTCCGAGAACATTTTCCGGCCACTTATGAAATAATATTTCAGAGGTGCCCCGGGCACGTGCAAGTGTGTCTGGGCTCAGAACGGACAACGCAAGGAACGGGGAGGCCGGGATGGATGTAAGTTTTGAAAACATGAAGATGCAATGCGGATGATGATAAGGAAAAATGCAACACACAAGCAAATGACATGGCAAAGATAGCGAATAACTGGAAGACACGTGGCGCAACGGTCTCGGGGTGTTACAGTGGGAGAGGTGCTTTGTAATGGGTTCAATCTTGTGGTGTCCTCACCTAGTGACAAAAAGAGTAGTGAGGCATGTACAATGTTGTTGCCATTAAGGATGAAACGAGATGGTTTATTAATATTGATTGGGTTTACTTTGTCTACATCATGTCATCTTGCTTAAGGCGTTACTCTGTTTGTCATGAACTTAATACCATAGATGCATGCTGGATAGCGGTTGATTGGTGGATGTCTACTTTTCATGGACGGAAATGAAAGGAGAGCATTGTCGGGAGGATGTCTTGCTAGATTAGGTTGAGCAGCTCGTCCTCGTGCTGCACTTTCTTTTCAAACACCCGCCTGTTCCGTTCTTTCCATATGTTCCATCCCGTGTAGATGGCAATGGACATCACCTTGGACTCGAGTGGACAAATGTAATCGTTCCACGAGGTGCAAATTGACTTTGCTTGCTGTGCCTCACTGGGAAGTGCCAGAAGCTCATGCCAATCGCCCATGAGCAGCCATATTGATCTTGCGAACGAACATTGGATGATGAGATGTAGTGCAGATTCCTCAGACTGGTCACAAAGGGTGCATTTGGGGCTATGAGGGATTCCACGTTTTGCCAGGTTGTTGTTGGTGAGGATCTTGCCTTTGAGAAAAAGCTAGAAGAAAAACCTTCACTTTGCCCCGACCTTGGACTTCTAGAGCTTATCATAGTTGGGACTGGTGATGGAGCCAAGGAATTGGCAGCGCTAGGTTGAGATCATTGTGTAGGTTGCAGCAGCATTGCAGCTGCAGGCGATCTCATCAAGCCGTGATGGATCAACAACAATGCTGCGCAGCCTTGCCTAGAGATTGGTGAAATGTCTCATATCAGATTCAGAAGAAATGCGGTGTAGACCTGACAATGAGTGTTGTCCATTTAGTGCCTTCTCAACAGTGAGTTTTTTCCTGTAACATAGTCAGAGCAAGTCCGGCGCAATCTCAGCAGGTGCGTCGCCGGCGAGCCAGCGATCATGCCAGAACTTGGCATGCATTCCAGCACCGATGGAGATTTTAGTGGTAGTAGAGAAAAGGGCCAGGTCGTCTCTGTCGCAGGGGATGGGAGAGTCGATGCAAGGCCTGTCTTGTGCAGACCATTCTAGCCACTTCCATCACAGGTGCAGGGCCCTACCAAAGCGCTTCAGGTCAAAGATGCCGAGTCCACCAAGGCTTTTGGGGCGGCAGGCGGTGGACCAGTTAACCAATGCAATTCCTCCATCCGCATCATGCTTTGATCTCCAAAGGAAGTTTCTTCATAACTTGTCAATTTGTTTGATGGCCCATGCACCCAGCTTGAAAATTCTAATCAGGTAGACCGGGATTGCTGAGAGTACATAGTTGATCAACCACAGGCGTGCATCACCAGTCATGACCTTCCCACACCATTTTGTAGCCTAGACGTAAGTTTATCGAGGATGGGCTGGATGTCAGCTCGGGTGATGTTCCTATAGTGCAGGGGAAGACCAAGGTAGGTGCAAGGTAATTGAAGAATAGGCACCGAGAACTGCTGCAGCAAGGAAACCAGGTTGATGTCGTCACAACAGATGGGAAAGAAGCCACTTTTATCCATGTTGAAACTAGGCCAGAGGCAGAGCCAAAACAGGCAAGGATCTCCGTAGTGAGCATGACGTCAGTTGGCTTGGGGGAGACAAACAGTGGAGCGTCATCAGCATAAAGGCTCACACTTAGCTGGGAGGGTTGCAAGCGAATCAGAGTGAGTAGCTAAGCATCTGCAGCCTTTGCAAATAGCCAGTGAAGTGGGGGCAATTGCAAGGGTGAATATCATGGGAGAGAGTGCATCTCCCTGACACAGGCCTTTGCAGTGGATGAAAGGTGGACCAAGCTCGCCATTTGCCATTACTTGTGAAGAGGCGGTGCTCCAAAGCAGGGAGATCATGTCACACCATTAGTGTCCAAAACCTATATGGGAGAAGAGCTCCATCACAAAGGACCAATAAACATTGTCAAAAGCTTTGGCAATGTCCAACTTGAGCAGTAGAGCTGGGTCGTTGGTGGAGGCCACGGGTAGCGTTTTTGATGAAGAGGAAGTTGTCATGGATGCTTTTGGACTTGATGAAGGCGCTTTGAGAGGAGGGAATTAGTAGTGGCAGGAATGGAGCCAGGCGGATGGAGAGCAATTTTCCGGCGATCTTTCCCACTGAGTGTATCAAGCTTATCGGCCGAAAATCTTTTAGTTTGATAGCCTCGTTGGATTTAGGTCACAGTGTTATGTAGGCAGAGTTGAGCAGGTGGAGGTGCTTGCCGCGGAGGGCAAAGAATTGGTGTAGTGCTGTAGATACATAATGCTTGATCACATCCCAACATTTCTTGAAGAAATCCATGATGTATGCATCAGGTCCCGGAGCTTTGCTTGAAGGAAGGGCGAAGACATCTTTCTTGATGTCCTCGTACGAGAATTGTTCGTCCAGAGAGGAGAGGTAGAGTCGAGGGAGATCAAGCAGGTTCCAGTTGAGAGAGCTCTGCCTAGTCTTTGTTGTGCCAATGGTTGAGGAGAAGTGGTGGTGTAATTCACTGTGTTTGTTGACCATGGTGGTGAGCTGGCTATCCTCAGCTTGTAGAAAAGGGATGGAGTTTCTGTGACGACGGCTGTTTGCTTTTGTGTGGAAGAGCTTGGAGTCCGCATCCCCAGCACCTAGCCATATGATCCTTGAACGTTTCCTAATGCAGATGCGCTGAATAGTAGCCAATTCAAGGAGTTTCATCTTGAGGTGTTTTTTGAGACCAATTTCACCCAAAGTGAGGTCACGATGGTCCTACGCTTGATCCAAACTCAAGATAAGTTGATCAGCAGTAGTGGACAGCAAGGCCACATTCCCAACCTTTTTCCCGCTCCAACACCTTAGTGCTCTGGCTAGTTGTGAGAGATTGTTGTGCAAGATCATCATGGCATCAGAGTGTGGGAAAGGTGCACTCCAACAAGCTTGAACAACATCATCAAAGCTTCTCATCCCCAACCAGTAATTTTCAAAGTGGAAAACCCCGAACTGCGTGTCGCTCGTCTGTCCTATCAGCACCATCGCATAGTGGTCAGAGACCGATGAGGATAGTGCTTGTAGGTGGCATTGGGGGAATATCAGGCCGCATCCAGTTGAGTAGAAGACATGGTCGATCTTGGTTTTTATATGCAATTTACAAGTGCTCGTCCAGGTGAATCATCGTCCATGAAGCCGCAACTCAAAAACCTCCATGTTATTTAGAAAAGCACGGAAGGCGTTGATTAGGCTTTGACCATTGCATTTCTCTTGTCGTCTGCCAGGTTGAAATCACCTAGCAGCAACCATGCAGGCAAGTTGTTTTGACGGATTGTTTTGAGCTCATTGATGAAGGAGAATTTCTCACTGTCGCCTTGTGGACCATATACTGCCGTGATGCATGAAGAGTGATATAGGGTGGAACCCTAATGGCCGATCCTTCATGAATTGGAGGGGAATTCCTCGAAGAACACGGGGAAGAACACGAAGAACATGGGGATAAATCACAAGAGGAACACCCAAAAACAAGTCCAATCACACATCCACTAGACTAACAAACACATGGATCCACAAGGTACATGAACAATCAAAGGGAAAGATACAAGGTAGAGTTCATCCCAAATCCAAGAGGAGATGAGGTCTTGATGATCTAGATGATCCTCCCACAAGGGGTCTTGAATCCCTCGAGATCTTCTCACATGCTCACATGGAGGTCTTGAAGGGAGTGGACTCTCTCTCTCTCTCTCTCAAGAGAAGTAGAGGTAGGAGCAAAGCTCCACTAAAATGAGCTATCATATCTGCTAACCTAGAAAGGAGGAGGGGGAGGTCTATTTATAATCTAAGCCATGAAGGGGTAAGTGGGAGAGAGATACAAGGACAAAGGCCTGGCTATGCATAGGCAGTGTCATATGTCCAGTGGTTACCGGATGTCCGGTCGCTCGCGGGGGTCCGGACTTCCAGAGGGCGTCGGATATCCAACAATTGGCTTCTGGACATGTGGCACCGGATGTCTGGTCGGTGTCAGTCGTCCGGTTGCTGGGACTCCTTGGACGTACGATGGTCGTCGGTCATCTGTCCGCTGTAGGACTTGCCGGCTATAGCTCTTCTAGCCATCTGGGTTGCCTCAGGTACGAGATGTCCGGTGTCGCCCGGATGTCCGGTGGCTATTGCTTACAGCAACTCTGTTTCTTCCGTCTTCTCTTCCACGCTTCCCTCGCGGATGGTGTAGGCGTTCCTTGGCGCTTGTACCCCTCCTCGTCATTCGTAAAGCTCTGGCAATACCTATGCATGCACACGAGAGGAATGTCAAGTAGTATACCATCCTCGAAGGGGTAAAGTGAGCACGTGTAAAGGAGACGATTCACCTTTTTGTATGTAAAGTAGATTTCACACGTGTCACTTGTCAAATGTACTCTTGACATTGTGATGTCCGTAGGATGCTCCGCATCATCTCTCCCCTGGGAAAGATCCGACCTCGGATCGTGAACCAAATCACCATGGGAAAGAGATGGCTTCGCCGTGTAGAAGTGGACGATCACCAAGTACTCATCACCTTCAAGCTCGAAATGGGCACTCATCTAATGTCGCACCGTCTAGTGATTCCTTCAAAATGAGTAAGGACAACAAACACTTGGAAAAACAAATGTGGTTAGTAGTGCAAAACCAATCATTCAAGAGGCGATTCACCCAACAAGTGTCATCAGCAAGTATAGCATATGGTGTGACAAAGGATTGTGACATGGCATGTAAGCACATAAATTGAGCACAATCAAAGGTCATCATGGATACAAGCATGTAAATGTGAGGTAGTGATGCAAATATGTGTGACAAGAGAATAAACATCTACCTCAAAGTCATAGAAAACATGCATAAAACACTCAACAAACGTTCTATGGTAGGAATAGGAAGCATTCACCACACCAAATAAAATGAAGTGTCTAAACACATGGGTCATGTGTAAGACAAATGTCCCATACACCTGCAATTAGACATGGCGCAAAAGTCTATGAAGTATTTTTGTCTTGGATAACATAAATAAATTATTGCATAGTTTACAGTAGAAATCACCTCACAAATATGCACGTACGCAATATTTTTGGTCGTATCCAAGGTAGTCATGTCCTCATCAACATGTCCCCTCACCGCCTCCTCGAGGCCTTCATGGAGCTCCGCCGGGACTGGGGTCACCACCTGCCTGAAGTCAAAGTGACTGTTAAGGTTAAGAAGGTTGCTGAAGAATTGCTCCTCCACCCGGTCTTTCCCTTCAATGCGGAGGAGGGGGGGAGGCCACGAGCGTCGCATCAAGATGCAGATAGTGCGTCTTCATGCAAGCGTACACCCACTCGAGACCCTCCAGACACGCGAACCACTTCTAGTGCACCCTGCCACTTGCATACAGGCCACCTGATGCGAACCATCCTATGATCATCCCCATATACACTACGACTTCTCCCCAAGCCCCAAGTGCCCTCATGTTGAGACCTCAAGCATACGCCATTGGACACAAGGTGAACTTGCTCCTTTCCGAATCTTCCCTTTCCGCATGTAAGACATGGATGCTACTTCAAGCGCGGACCTTATTCATACTCAGGTACACCCGAGGAGACCACGGAGAACCCAAGGACCAAAGCCAAGCGTGCGTGGAAGCAAAGGAAGGAGAAGGAAGAAGAGCGAGCTACTACACGCACCGGATATCCGGCCCTAGCCCGGACATCTGGCCCGACCCCCAGAAATCCAGCGCCCATCATAGAATGCACCCGAAGCTGAACCCCGTTAGCCCGGACATCCGACTAGTGGCCCAGACATCCGGCTCTTCCCGAGCCACCGGACATCCGGCCCCCAGCCTGGACATCCAGACCCCGCCTATATAGAGAGCTCCGAGACTGGCCACTCCAGCTTGGACATCCGGCCCGCCAGCTCGGACATCCAGCACCTCGCGAAGGCTCGGACATCCGGCCCGACGCCCGGACATCCGCCCCCCTGCCTGCGTGCAGCGCATCTAGGCCGAGGCCCATGTACCCCTTCGGCCCTTAGACTATATATACTCTCCTCCTACCTACGTTTTAGGGTTAGCATTGTGTAAGCTCATATTAGAGATAGAGCATCGCTCATCCATATTGGATCTACTCCACGAGAGAGACCGCGGCCCCTCTACGGAGAAGATCCACCTTGGATTCAAGACCCCTCACGGGAAGATCCCCTTATGGATTCAAGACCTCCTCACAGAGAAGAACCGGTTACCTCTTGTATTGTCCTTTGTTGACTTTGGATCATGTATCTCTCTTTGTGTTTCGAGGATCTAGCACATGTGTGATCATTCTTGTTGGTTTGAGTGATTCTCTCGTGTTTCCCCTCGTGCTTCCCCTCATGTTTTCCCTCGTGTTCTTCGTATTCTTCGCGGGATCCGCTCCTTTCATGAAAGATCGGCCGATTAGAGTTCCACCCATCATCTTGGTACCATGAGCCACGTTGATCACGATTTCGGAGCCTCCCCGTTTTGTTTTCTAGCCTAATTTTTTTGATTTCGTCCTAAATTCGAAAATCCCCACCAAAAATAGCCCCCAATTTTTTTTTGTGATTTGTTGGTTTGATGAGATTTTTTTGGATTTGATCCATGGATTTGCTTAGTTTCGAGTGGATCTAGCATCTCCCCAAGTTTCCCCACCTTCCATCCACGAAATCCCGTCAATTTTGCCCCCCAAATCATCTATTTCCGCCCCAAATCGAGTTTCGAAGTCCCAATCTAGAATCGTCGGGCCAGACATCTGGGCCCCAAGCCGGACATCCGGTTCCTGGAGCGCAATTCACGCGCGGTTCTCGACATCAGGTCTCGGATTTCCGGCCCCGACCCCGGATGTCCGGCCCCTGGAAATTCGGCTTGTTCCATTTCTCCATTTTGTCCATAACTAATTCACCCGGAGTCCGATCTTCGCGTTCTTTAGCTCGTTGAGAAGCTCTTGACATCCCCCTTCCCACAAAAATACTACCAACACCATTTTGACTCCATCAAATTTTTGGAACTTTGGCATCTTTGCCTAGGGCTTCCACCATATCATCCGCATAACCACCACCTACTTCCGCAACCTAACCCTTTTTGTTCCTTATAGCATTTGAGGTTGTTTGAGTTGTTATTTGAGTCTCCTAAGGTGTTTCAGCTACTTAGGGATGATTGCTTCTTCATCAACCACCACCACCACTTCCGCATAGGCTTACCCACCATACACTTCCGCCACCCCAACTTAACCCAATTTTGTTTGTGTTGTGAGTTGTGTCTCCTAAGGTGTTTAGGCTACTTAGGGACCGTGCTTCCAACTCCAACACCGTGTATAGTTCACCACCTTACCCTCCATTTCTACATTGCGTACTCCACAACCCATCATTGCCATTCCACAATTCCATTGAGCTTCCACAAAACCACCACCGCATTCCCGCTACCGCCATTTGACATTTGAGATTTTGAGTTCGTGGTTTTTCCGTTTCCTAAGGTGTTTCGGCTACTTAGGGACAAGTCTCCATCATCTTGATATCTACATCAAGAACACCGCCAATCATCATCGCCACGGACGGTAACCTCCATATCATCTTGGTATCATGGTATCCCTCCATTGTATATTCCCCGTATATACCAAATTACTATCTTGGTTTGTGCATTTCACATTGTGCCCATATAAAAAAGAAAGAAAAAGAATAAGCTTTTAAGCAAAGAAAAAGAGTGAACAAAGAGCTTGTAAGCAAGTGCCATAGCATCATACCACATTGCATAAGATTGTCATATCCGACCATCTTGGATCATACCACCGGAACATCATATACATAGCATACTTGGGATAGAAGTCGTTGCATTTTTGTCTCCTATAGGTTGTGCACAAGTGTCGTATCCGCCTATTGAGAAATCGTGCTAGCGTCTCTCTAGAGTTGTGCAACAAGAGCATTTTCCGTGGATTCCACATTTTGAGCTCATTCCTTGGTTGCACGACCCCATGTATCTATCTCTGTGTGTGTTTTCGTGTGCCACATATTGCTATTGGTCTACTTGTTTCACTTGCGAATTTGTGAATCTCTTTCAACATTATTGACTCTTGCTAACATTTTGCATCAAATTTTTTGTGCCACTATCCTCACCGAGCTCCACCATAAGCCTTATTTGTGTAGGTGTGAGAAACCGACAATAATTGGTACCAATTGTGCTATTTCCTTGTTACATCATTGAGTGATCATTGATCCATCTTCAACATCGGTCAAGGTACATTTGGTATAGTTCTTATCCTTTCTCCACTCATATTTGCTCGAGTATTGTGATGGATAGGAAATGCATTTCATCTCCGGTCTTCGACAACAACGACGGCGTGAACAACTACATCACCAAAGTGTTAATCTTCGATCTACAACGACAAATGCAAGGCGCACAATCAAGATTGCGAGAGCGCATCGAGAACCTCTTCATCGACATTCGTCAGTCCGAAGCAAGGAAAAGTGACTACATCAACAACAAGCTTTCCGCACAAAAGGAGGAGCAAGATACAAGGATGGAGGAGATTCAGACCTTGTTGATCAACCGTTCTTCCCCTTTATCATCCTCAAGGCCGCGACGTCCAAGTCACAAGTCTTCGGAGCGCAAAAATGATGCAAGCGCAAGTCGTCCAGGTCCACATCTCCATGGCGACCACCATCACGTTCGTGATCCACATCGTCATGAAGGGCAAGTCACCTCAAAGCATCATGTGCACGATGGCGACGAACGCCATCGAGCTCAAGCACGACAACGACGCCATCATCATGAAGATGCTCGCCAAGCGCAAATGCACAAGTCCCAACAAGACCTACTTCACGCCAAGGCCAAGCTTCAAGAGCAAAAGAGAAGACCGGGAGACGAGGACCACAACCAAGATGACACTACAGCTACACCAACCACTTCAGCATCTTCGCCAAGTGTTCCCAAGGCATCTTCGCCTTTGTACCTACGACATCTTTGCCTACTTCCCATGAGTTCGCCTACATCGACATCTTCACCAACGAGGCAACCACCAACAAGCGAGGGCGACACTTCCATCTTCGGAAGCCCCTCAAGGAAGATGGCCAAACATGGGAATTTCCCTTCGGTCATGGGGACGAGCTATGAGGTGCCACATCATATGGGCCTCCAACAACAAGATGGCGTCAAGACGATCAAGCTAGGGCCATCCCCTTAGACCACGGTGACTGATAGAGGCGAGGGTGTCCCGATCTTTCGATGAGATGATAACTATCGATTTGGTGGAGACGACTTTGACGATCCGACTACAAACGTGCACAACATTGCGCCTTAGCAATCGCTAAACCAATCTCCTGAGGTTACTGACGATGCCGGAAGCATGGTCAGCCTGACCACGAAGGTCTATTCCTGCAAGCAATCAAAGAACGAGCAAGAATATGATAAAGAAATCTGAATATTGTGAATATATATGAAGTATTGATAAAGGTGGGGATCCGGAAGCGGTCTTGGTCTGGTCGTTGGGCACAAACGAAGTACACGAAGTTGCAATGGCTAACTTTTAACTAAACAAATCCCAAGCAAAAAACTACTAGATGGATCTACTTATATAGGAGCAAGGGGTGGCGGCCAAGGAGGTGGGAGGACATCCCAAGGCAGCCTAAAACTAACCCTAGGTCGTACAAGGCTCATGGTCCCAAGTGGAGGTGATGCAACACCTTTTGGCTTGTAGTTTGACTCGGATTCTGCTGCAACGTCAGATTGTTTCGTCCATAACTCAACACTCCGGACGAATTTGAAGGCGAATCCAATTGTGTTGGAAAGAGCACGAAATCTACTTTCAAACAGAAAAAAAGAATCACCCAATTTGGAGTCCATATGAAAAAGTTGTTGGCGTTTTGATTCAGGTATGTCTGTGTAGTCCGAATCTGAATCCAGAATGTGAGAGACTTGGACTCTATCTTCTCTTGGCCCAAAACTGCCATGAGAGGACTTTTTGAACATCACCTAAACTTCTCTTTTTCCCTTATCTTCATATGTGTATTGTACAAATGTCCCATACACCTGCAATTAGACATGGCACAAAAGTTTGTGAAGTATTTTTGTCCTGGATGACATAAATAAATTATTGCATAGTTTGTATTAGAAATCACCTCACAAATATACATGCATGCAATATTTTTGGTCATATCCAAGGTATTCATGTCCTCATCATCCTCCCCTTCTTGAAAACAAAGCCATCCTTGGCGTTGCTTAATCTGAAATATGGCTAACAAAAGAGACAAGGTGTACATGTTGTATATGTCTATGTCATCCATTTTTACTTTTACCTTGAATGCATCATGTGTCATCCATTTTTACTTTTACCTTGAGAATGCATCACATGAGTAATTTACCTCGGATTATAACTTCAATTGAGTAATTTTCATAGTTCATAAAATCTGAAGCCGAAATATTATCATAAGAAGTAGAAGGCATGAAAATATCGCAACTCAGTTTGCACATATAAGTGAAGCTCTTATTCATATCAAAGGATTGGCAATGTTCATCATTAAACCATCCCAACATTGGTGAATAAACCTTACTTGCATCAAATTTACATGCTACAACATGCTTAAATAAGCAAACATGCAATAAGTCAATTGACACAGAATCATCACCAAGATTAGAGGTCATATCAAAATGATTAAACATTGGTTCTTTCGCATCAACAGTTAATTTAATGGGTGTACTCAAAATTGTTGGTATTTCAGTTGTTTGATCACATAACGCATTCATGACAATAACAAGATTCTCTAAAATAGGTGGTGTGCTCAAATCAAGAGGTAACTCAACACATGATGCATTCAAGTTAACTAGGCATGAATCATTCTCATGTGAAGTTATATCATCAATACCTTTACTTTTACCTTGTCGCAAAGACGTAGCTGATGTAGGTACGGACATTGACAATGTACCATACTCTTGAGATGATATCGCGCTCACAATCCGAGGTGGGTTGCTATAGTAGGTGCAATGGTGGAGGAACCAACCGGCGGTGGTGAGCATGAACTGGAATAGTTGTTGTGGTCACCCAATGCATCCTCCTGTATCTGTTTCTCAAAGGTACAAGTATGAACATACATACCAGTAATGCAACGAGGCATATACTGAAATCTTGCCTGAATATCATGGTTCAAACCACCAAAAAATCTATTCATTGTATCATCCTCAGATTCTTCTATGTCACAATGATGCATATAGGATTTGAACTCTTGGTAGTAAGCATGAACAATTTTGTTTCCTTGTTTAAATTGTTCAAATTTGCCAAGCAATTCACGACGATAGTCAGGAGGGTAAAATTATTGTCTCAATACATATTTCAAAGCTTTCCAAGTTGTGGGTTGGTTATCAATGTTTTTCTTATAATGCACACTCCACCAAACAGAAGCAAAACCAGTAAATGCTCTAGTGGCAGCTCGTACTCGCTCATGTTCAGAAAAGTCATGGTGACTAAAAACTTGTTCTACTTCAAGCTCCCAAGCTAGATAAATAGCAGGATTAAATCTAACCTCAAATGACGGTAAAAAGATAACCTGACCATGTGCTTGTGTGTGTTGTCCCAACTCTCATGATGGTGAAGATGTGTCCGTCGTCCAAGAACTTACATCTCCGGAACCTATCCTGATTATTAGAAACAAGAAACAAAATTCAAGAATAATGTTCCTATGAACTACTAGGGTGTGGTGGTAAAGCGCTCACAGTAAAGCAAATATCAATATCTTACAAGTTCTTACCAAGCAGCAGGTGGTGACAGGCAACCAGCGGTGTCAAATAACTCCGAAGATTGAGTAAAGCGATTGCTAGGGGAACATATTGTTGGGGAATGTAGTAATTTCAAAAATTTCCTACGCACACGCAAGATCATCGTGATGCATAGCAACGAGAGGGGAGAGTGTTGTCCACGTACCCTCATAGACCGAAAGCAGAAGCGTTAGCACAATGTGGTTGATGTAGTCGTACGTCTTCACGATCCGACCGATCAAGTACCGACCGCACGTCACCTCCGAGTTCTGCACACGTTCAACTCGATGACGTCCCTCGAACTCCGATCCAGCCGAGTGTTGAGGGAGAGTTTCGTCAGCACAACGGCGTGGTGACGATGATGATGTTCTACCGACGCAGGGCTTCGCCTAAGCACCGCTACGATATGATCGAGGTGGATTATGGTGGAGGGGGACACCGCACACGGCTAAGAGATCAAGAGATCAATTGTTATGTCTATGGGGTGCCCCCTGGCCACGTATATAAAGGAGTGGAGGAGGGGAGGGGCCGGCCCTCTCTATGGCGCGCCCTAGGGGAGTCCTACTCCCACCGGGAGTAGGATCCCCCCTTTCCTAGTAGAACTAGGATCCCTTCCAAGTAGTAGGAGTAGGAGAGAAGGAAAGGGAAGGGAAAAGGAGAAGGAAGGAAGGGGGCGCCCCCCTCCCTAGTCCAATTCGGACCAGCCCATGGGGAGGGGTGTGGCCACCCTTTGAGGCCTTTCTCTCCTTTCCCGTATGGCCCATTAAGGCCCAATACGAATTCCCGTAACTCCCTGGTACTCCCGAAAATACCCGAATCACTCGGAACCTTTCCGATGTCCGAATATAGTCGTTCAATATATCGATATTTACGTATCGATCATTTCGAGACTCCTCGTGATGTCCCCGATCTCATCCTGGACTCTGAACTCCTTCGATACATCAAAACACATAAACTCATAATATAACCGTCATCGAACTTTAAGCGTGCGGACCCTACGGGTTCGAGAACTATGTAGACATGACCGAGACACGTCTCCGGTCAATAACCAATAGCGGAACCTGGAGGCTCATATTGGCTCCCACATGTTCTACGAAGATCTTTATCGGTCAGACCGCATAACTACATATGTTGTTCCCTTTGTCATCGGTATGTTACTTGTCCGAGATTCGATCGTCGGTATGTCAATACCTAGTTTAATCTCGTTACCGGCAAGTCTCTTTACTCGTTCCGTAATACATCATCCCGCAACTAACTCATTAGTTGCAATGCTTGCAAGGCTTAAGTGATGTGCATTACCGAGAGGGCCCAGAGATACCTCTCCGACAATCGGAGTGACAAATCCTAATCTCGAAATACGCCAACCCAACAAGTACCTTTGGAGACACCTGTAGAGCACCTTTATAATCACCCAGTTACGTTGTGACGTTTGGTAGCACACAAAGTGTTCCTCTGGTAAATGGGAGTTGCATAATCTCATAGTCATAGGAACATGTATAAGTCATGAAGAAAGCAATAGCAACAAACTAAACGATCAAGTGCTAAGCTAACAGAATGGGTCAAGTCAATCACATCATTCTCCTAATGATGTGATCCCGTTAATCAAATAACAACTCATGTCTATGGTTAGGAAACATAACCATCTTTGATCAACAAGCTAGTCAAGTAGAGGCATACTAGTGACATACTGTTTGTCTATGTATTCACACATGTATTATGTTTCCGGTTAATACAATTCTAGCATGAATAATAAACATTTATCATGATATAAGGAAATAAATAGTAACTTTATTATTGCCTCTAGGGCATATTTCCTTCAGTCTCCCACTTGCACTAGAGTCAATAATCTAGTTCACATCGCCATGTGATTTAATACCAATAGTTCACATCACCATGTGATTTACACCCATAGTTCACATCAACATGTGACCAACACCCAAAGGGTTTACTAGAGTCAATAATCTAGTTCACATCGCTATGTGATTAACACCCAAAGAGTACTAAGGTGTGATCATGTTTTGCTTGTGAGAGAAGTTTAGTCAATGGGTCTGCCACATTCAGATCCGTAAGTATTTTGCAAACTTCTATGTCAACAATGCTCTGCACGGAGCTACTCTAGCTAATTGCTCCCACTTTCAATATGTATCCAGATTGAGATTTAGAGTCATCTGGATCAGTGTCAAAATTTGCATCGACGTAACCCTTTACGATGAACCTTTTTGTCACCTCCATAATCGAGAAACATATCCTTATTCCACTAAGGATAATTTTTGACCGCTGTCCAGTGATCTACTCCTAGATCACTATTGTACCCCTTGCCAAAAATAATGTAGGGTATACAATAGATCTGGTACACAACATGGCATATTTTATAGAACCTATGGCCAAGGCATAGGGAATGACTTTCATTCTCTTTCTATCTTCTGCCGTGGTCGGGCTTTGAGTCTTACTCAGTTTCACACCTTGTAACACAGGCAAGAACTCTTTCTTTGACTGTTCCATTTTGAACTACTTCAAAATCTTGTCAAGGTATGTACTCATTGAAAAACTTATCAAGCGTCTTGATCTATCTCTATAGATCTTGATGCTCAATATGTAAGCAACTTCACCGAGGTCTTTCTTTGAAAAACTCCTTTCAAACACTCCTTTATGCTTTGCAGAATAATTCTACATTATCTCCGACCAACAATATGTCATTCACATATACTTATCAGAAATGCTGTAGTGCTCCCACTCACTTTCTTGTAAATACAGGCTTCACCACAAGTCTGTATAAAACTATATGCTTTGATAAACTTATCAAAGCGTATATTCCAACTCCGAGATGCTTGCACCAGTCCATAGATGGATCGCTGGAGCTTGCATATTTTGTTAGCACCTTTAGGATTGACAAAACTTTCTTGTTGCATCATATACAACTCTTCTTTAATACATCCATTAAGGAATGTAGTTTTGTTTTCCATTTGCCAGATTTCATAAAATGTGGCAATTGCTAACATGATTCAGATAGACTTAAGCATAGATACGAGTGAGAAACTCTCATCATAGTCAACACCTTGAACTTGTCGAAAACCTTTTGACAATTCTAGCTTTGTAGATAGTAACACTACTATCAGTGTCCGTCTTCCTCTTGAAGATCCATTTAATCTCAATTGCTTGCCGATCAATGGGCAAGTCAACCAAAGTCCACACTTTGTTCTCATACATGGATCCCATCTCAGATTTCATGGCCTCAAGCCATTTCGCGGAATCTGGGCTCATCATCGCTTCCTCATAGTTTGTAGGTTCATCATGGTCAAGTAACATGAACTCCAGAGTAGGATTACCGTACCACTCTGGTGTGGATCTCACTCTGGTTTACCTACGAGGTTCGGTAGTAACTTGATCTGAAGTTACATGATCATCATCATTAGCTTCCTCACTAATTGGTGTAGTAGTCACAGGAACAGATTTCTGTGATGAACTACTTTCCAATAAGGGAGCAGGTACAGTTACCTCATTAAGTTCTACTTTCCTCCCACTCACTTCTTTCGAGAGAAACTCCTTCTCTAGAAAGGATCCATTCTCAGCAACGAATATCTTGCCTTCGGATCTGTGATAGAAGGTGTACCCAACATTTTCTTTTGGGTATCCTATGAAGACGCACTTCTCCGATTTGGGTTTGAGCTTATCAGGTTGAACCTTTTTCACATAAGCATTGCAACCTCAAACTTTAAGAAACGACAGCTTAGGTTTCTTTCCAAACCATAGTTCATACGGTGTCGTCTCAACGGATTTAGAAGGTGCCCTATTTAATGTGAATGTAGCTGTCTCTAATGCATAACCCCAAAACGATAGTGGTAAATTGGTAAGAGACATCATAGATCGCACCATATCTAATAAAGTACGGTTACAATGTTCGAACACACCATTACACTGTGGTGTTCCAGGTGGCGTGAGTAGTGAAACTATTTCACATTGTTTTAACTGAAGGCCAAACTCGTAACTCAAATATTTTACTTCTGCGATCATATCGTAGAAACTTTTATTTTTGTTACGATGATTCTCCACTTCACTCTGAAATTCTTTGAACTTTTCAACTGTTTCAGACTTGTGTTTCATTAAGTAGATATACCCATATCTGCTCAAATCATCTGTGAAGGTCAGAAAATAATGATACTTGCCGTGAGCCTTAACACTCATCGGACCGCATACATCAGTATGTATTATTTCCAATAAGTCAGTTGCTCGCTCCATTGTTCCGGAGAACGGAGTCTTAGTCATCTTGCACATGAGGCATGGTTCGCAAGCATCAAGTGATCCATAATCAAGTGATTCCAAAAGTCCATCAGCATGGAGTTTCTTCATGCGCTTTACACCAATATGACCTAAACGGCAGTGCCACAAATAAGTTGCACTATCATTATTAATTTTGCATCTTTTGGTTTCAATATTATGAATATGTGTATCACTACGATCGAGATCCAACGAACTATTTTCATTGGGTGTGTAACCGTATAAGGTTTTATTCATGTAAACATAACAACAATTTATTCTCTTACTTAAATGAATAACCGTATTGCAATAAACATGACCAAATCATATTCATGCTCAATGCAAACACCAAATAACACTTATTTAGGTTCAACACTAATCCCGAAAGTATAGGGAGTGTGCGATGATGATCATATCAATCTTGGAACCACTTCCAACACACATCGTCACTTCACCCTTAACTAGTCTCTGTTCATTCTGCAACTCTCGTTTCGAGTTACTACTCTTAGCAACTGAACCAGTATCAAATACCGAGGGGTTGCTACAAACACTAGTAAAATACACATCAATAATCTGTATGTCAAATATACCTTTGTTCACTTTGCCATCCTTCTTATTTGCCAAATACTTGGGGCAGTTCCGCTTCTAGTGACCAGTCCCTTTGCAGTAGAAGCACTTAGTCTCAGGCTTAGGACCAGACTTGGGCTTCTTCACTTGAGTAGCAACTTGCTTGCCGTTCTTCTTGAAGTTCCCCTTCTCCCCTTTGCCCTTTTCTTGAAACTAGTGGTCTTGTCTACCATCAACACTTTGATATTTTTCTTGATTTCTACCTTCGTTGATTTCAGCATTACGAAGAGCTTGGGAATCGTTTCCATTATCCCTTGCATATCATAGTTCATCACGAAGTTCTACTAACTTGGTGATGGTGACTAGAGAATTCTGTCAATCACTATCTTATCTGGAAGATTAATTTCCACTTGATTCAAGTGATTGTAGTACCCAGACAATCTGATTACATGCTCACTGCTTGAGCTATTCTCCTCCATCTTTTTACCTATAGAACTTGTTGGAGACTTCATATCTCTCAACTCGGCTATTTGCTTGAAATATTAACTTCAACTCTTGGAACATCTCATATGGTCCATGACATTCAAAACGTCTTTGAAGTCCCGATTCTAAGCCGTTAAGCATGGTGCAGTAAACTATCAAGTAGTCATCATATTGAGCTAGCCAAACGTTCATAACATCTGCATCTACTCTTGCAATAGGTCTGTCACCTAGCGGTGCATCAAAGACATAATTCTTCTGTGCAGCAATGAGGATAATCCTCAGATCACGGATCCAATCCGCATCATTGCTACCAACATTTTTCAACATAATTTTTCTCTAAGAACACAATAAACTGGGAGCAACATCGCGAGCTATTGATCTACAACATAGATATGCTAATACTACCAGGACTAAGTTCATGATAAATTAAAGTTCAATTAATCATATTACTTAAGAACTCCCACTTAGACAGACATCCCTCTAATCTTCTAAGTGATCACGTGATCCATATCAACTAAACCATGTCCGATCATCACGTGAGATGGAGTAGTTTCAATGGTGAACATCACTATGTTGATCATATCTACTATATGATTCACGCTCGACCTTTCGGTCTCCGTGTTCCGAGGCCATATCTGTTATATGCTAGGCTCGTCAAGTTTAACCTGAGTATTCCGCGTGTGCAACTGTTTTGCACCCGTTGTATTTGAACGTAGAGCCTATCACACCCGATCATCACGTGGTGTCTCAGCACGAAGAACTTTCGCAACGGTTTATACTCAGGGAGAACACTTGTACCTTGATAATTAGTGAGAGATCATCTTATAAAGCTACCATCGAACTAAGCAAAATAAGATGTATAAAAGATAAACATCATATGCAATCAAAATATGTGACATGATATGGCCATCATCATCTTGTGCCTTTGATCTCCATCTCCAAAGTATCGTCATGATCTCCATCATCACCGGCATGACACCATGATCTCCATCATCTTGATCTATATCAATGTGTCGTCACATGGTTGTCTCGCCAACAATTGCTCTTGCAACTATTGCTATCACATAGCGATAAAGTAAAGCAATTATTTGGTGCTTGCATCTTATGCAATAGAGAGATAACCATAAGGCTTTTGCCTATTGCCGATAACTTCAACAAAACATGATCATCTCATACAGCAACTTATATCTCATCACGTCTTGACCATATCACATCACAACATTCCCTGCAAAAACAAGTTAGACGTCCTCTACTTTGTTGTTGCAAGTTTTACATGGCTGCTACGGGCTGAGCAAGAACCGTTTTTACCTACGCATCAAAACCACAACGATAGTTTGTCAAGTTGGTGCTGTTTTAACCTTCGCAAGGACCGGGCGTAGCCACACTCGGTTCAACTAAAGTTGGAGAAACTGACACCCGCCAGCCACCTGTGTGCAAAGCACGTCGGTAGAACCAGTCTCGTGTAAGCGTACGCGTAATGTCGGTCTGGGCCGATTCATCCAACAATACCGTCGAACCAAAGTGTGACATGCTGGTAAGAAGTATGACTTATATTACCCACAACTCACTTGTGTTCTACTCGTGCATATTACATCAACGCATAAAACCTGGCTCGGATGCCACTGTTGGGGAATGTAGTAATTTCAAAAATTTCCTACGCACACGCAAGATGATGGTGATGCATAGCAACGAGAGGGGAGAGTGTTGTCCACGTACCCTCGTAGACCGAAAGCAGAAGCGTTAGCACAACGCGGTTGATGTAGTCGTACGTCTTCACGATCCGACCGATCAAGTACCGAACGCACAGCACCTCCGAGTTCTGCACACGTTCAACTCGATGACGTCCCTCGAACTCCGATCCAGCCGAGTGTTGAGGGAGAGTTTCGTCAGCACGACGGCGTGGTGACGATGATGATGTTCTACCGACGCAGGGCTTCGCCTAAGCACCGTTACGATATGATCGAGGTGGATTATGGTGGAGGGGGGCACCGCACACGGCTAAGAGATCAAGAGATCAATTGTTCTGTCTATGGGGTGCCCCCTGGCCACGTATATAAAGGAGTGGAGGAGGGGAGGGGCCGGCCCTCTCTATGGCGCGCCCTAGGGGAGTCCTACTCCCATCGAGAGTTGGATTCCCCCTTTCCTAGTAGAACTAGGATCCCTTCCAAGTAGTAGGAGTAGGAGAGAAGGAAAGGGAAGGGAAAAGGAGAAGGAAGGGGGCACCCCCCTCCCTAGTCCAATTCGGAGCAGCCCATGGGGAGGGGTGCGGCCACCCTTTGAGGCCTTTCTCTCCTTTCCCGTATGGCCCATTAAGGCCCAATACGAATTCCCATAACTCCCCGGTACTCCCGAAAATATCCGAATCACTCGGAACCTTTCTGATGTCCGAATATAGTCGTCCAATATATCGATCTTTACGTCTCGATCATTTCGAGACTCCTTGTCATGTCCCCGATCTCATCCGGGACTCCGAAATCCTTCGGTACAACAAAACACATAAACTCATAATATAACTGTCATCGAACTTTAAGCGTGCGGACCATACGGGTTCGAGAACTATGTAGACATGACCGAGACACGTCTCCGGTCAATAACCAATAGTGGAACCTGGATGCTCATATTGGCTCCCACATATTCTACGAAGATCTTTATCGGCCAGACCGCATAACTACATATGTTGTTCCCTTTGTCATTGGTATGTTACTTGTCCGAGATTTGATCGTCGGTATGTCAATACCTAGTTTAATCTCGTTACGGGCAAGTCTCTTTACTCGTTCCGTAATACATCATCCCGCAACTAACTCATTAGTTGCAATGCTTGCAAGGCTTAAGTGATGTGCATTACCGAGAGGGCCCAGAGATACCTCTCCGACAATCGGAGTGACAAATCCTAATATCAAAATACGCCAACCCAACAAGTACCTTTGGAGATACCTGTAGAGCACCTTTATAATCACCCAGTTACGTTGTGACGTTTGGTAGCACACAAAGTGTTCCTCCGGTAAACGGGAGTTGCATAATCTCATAGTCATAGGAACATGTATAAGTCATGAAGAAAGCAATAGCAACAAACTAAACGATCAAGTGCTAAGCTAACGGAATGGGTCAAGTCAATCACATCATTCTCCTAATGATGTGATCCCGTTAATCAAATGACAACTCATGTCTATGGTTAGGAAACATAACCATCTTTGATCAACAAGCTAGTCAAGTAGACGCATACTAGTGACATACTGTTTGTCTATGTATTCACACATGTATTATGTTTCCGGTTAATACAATTCTAGCATGAATAATGAACATTTATCATGATATAAGGAAATAAATAATAACTTTATTATTGCCTCTAGGGCATATTTCCTTCACATATGTATACACGGTGTAGAAATATGTGGATCTTGGAAGGCTTAAATATATGGTAGCAAAAGATTAGCAATAATCAATTCAGAGATGCAATGTTGAATAAACGCTCAACGACGTTACTGTGCTGGTCCTAGGCTAGACCGAACTAGAGACGCGAGCCTAGAACACTAATGAGGTCACGCCGTAGCACAACTAGCATCAATAAAGGATATGAAGTAGCCCTGGACAGCAAGATATAAGTGAAGATCACAATATCAGTAAAGATAATGATGTGAAACAACATCCAAGCAGGATATATCAAAAACTTTCTCTCCAACTTTCCTCTAGAAAAGTTTGTGCCAATTTTTTGATAATTTTTTTCAAGAATGATACTGTCTCAAGCTTTCAAACGCAAAAGGAATCACTCAATTCCGAGTTGATATGAGGAGTCAAAAAATTCAAAAACTGACGTGAAAAACTGGAATAAGCTGTGTTCGTGAACTTCGGAGAGCAAAAAGACCTATTTAGAAGCCGATTTTGAGGTGCCAAATTGTGAATTAGCTTCCACAACTATTTAGATGCGGCTCGTCGCTAGATTTCATTTGAGTACTTGCGGAGCCAAAACAGACTTCGTATGAGGAAGTTATGCCTGTTTTACTGAACAGTGCACAAAACAGATTCCAATCCGAATTCAACTACGAGATTGAGTCTAGATAGCTCCGAATTTTGTTTTTTTTCTTCTCTCTTTTTTTCCTCACACTTTTTTTCTTTTTATTTCTCTTTTTTTCTCTGACTTTTTTTTACTTTTTTTCTCTTGTTTTTTTCTCTCTTTTTTCTCTCTCTTTTTTCTCTCCCTCTTTCCAAAACAAACTAGATAAGCTGCAGAGTGGATCAAGCGAAGATGTGAACGATCTCAAGTATGATTATGACAATGAACGGTGGGTAGCACGTGGTGGAAATTGATGGATGGGTGGTGGACAATGGAAGGGATAATGATGCAGCGGTGGCGTGACTAATGTGAACAGAACTTGAAACTCTAAACGAAATAGACACTAAGACCAGCAACTCGACACGACGATGCAACCGATAATTCAACTGTGCAAGCAATGAAAAGAAAATTGCAAAGCCTCAGACTGGCTTGGACAAAGGATGAATAGATTTAACTTTTTTTTAGTTTTTTTCTTGCACAATAGGTAAGAAAATAACTCTAATCTAGAAAAAAAAGAAAATTCTCACCGAGCAACCTGAAAACTGATACCACTTGATAGAGGCAAGGTTGTCCCGATCTTTTGATGAGATGATAACTATCGATTTGCTGGAGATGACTTTGACGATCCGACTACAAATGTGCATGATGTTGCGCCTTAGCAATCGCTAAACCAATCTCCTGAAGTTACTGACGATGCTGGAAGCACGGTCAGCCTGACCACGAAGGTCTATTCCGGCAAGCAATCGAAGAACGAGCAAGAATATGATAAATCAATCTGAATATTGCGGATATATATGAAGTATTGATAAAGGTGGGGATCCGGAAGCGGTCTTGGTCTGGTCGTTGGACACAAACGAAGTACAGGAAGTTGCAATGGCTAACTTTTAACTTAACAAATCCCAAGCAAAAAACTACTACATGGATCTACTTATATAGGAGCAAGGGGTGGCGGCCAAGGAGGTGGGAGGACGTCCCAAGGCAGCCTAAAACTAACCCTAGGTTGTACAACACTGATGAGCCCAAGTGGAGGTGATGCATGTGACGCCCCCGATTCGACCGTACACTAATCATACACGCAAACGTGTACGATCAAGATCAGGGACTCACGGGAAGATATCACAACACAACTCTACAAATAAAATAAGTCTTACAAGCATCATATTACAAGCCAGGGGCCTCGAGGGCTCGAATACAAGAACTCGAACATAGACGAGTCAGCGGAAGCAACAATATCTGAGTACATACATAAGTTAAACAAGATGCCATAAGATGGCTAGCACAAACTGGGATACAGATCGAAAGAGGCGCAGGCCTCCTGCCTGGGATCCTCCTAAACTACTCCTGGTCGTCGTCAGCAGGCTGCACGTAGTAGTAGGCACCTCCCGAGTAGTAGTAGCCGTCATCAATGGTGGCGTCTGGCTCCTGGGCTCCAACGTCCGGTCGCAGCAATCGGGTATAGAAAGGGGGAAAAGAGGGAGCAAAGCAACCGTGAGTACTCATCCAAAGTACTCGCAAGCAAGGAGCTACACTACATATGTATGCATTGGTATCAAATGGAAAAGGCTATCATATGTGGACTGAATTGCAGAATGCCGGAATAAGAGGGTGATAGCTAGTCCTATCGAAGACTACGCTTCTGGTAACCTCCATCTTGTAGCAGGAGAAGAGAGTAGATGGTACGTTCACCAAGTAACATCGCATAGCATAACCCTAACCGATGATCCTCCCCTCGCCGCCCTGTGAGAGAGCGACCACCGGGTTGTATCTGGCACTTGGAAGGGTGTGTTTTATTAAGTATCCGGTTCTAGTTGTCATAAGGTCAAGGTACAACTCCAAGTCATCCTGTTACCGAAGATGACGGCTATTCGAATAGACTAACTTCCCTACAGGGGTGCACCACATAACCCAACACGCTCGATCCCATTTGGCCGGACACACTTTTTTGGGTCATGCCCGGCCTCGGAAGATCAACACGTCGCAGCCCTACCTAGGCACAACAGAGAGGTCAGCACGCCGGTCTAAATCCTATGGCGCAGGGGTCTAGGCCCATCGCCCTTTGCACACCTGCACATTGCGAACGCGACCGGTGAGCAGACCTAGCCTCCCTTATACAAGAGTAGTCGTTCCAGTCCAACCCGGCACGCGCCGCTCAGTCGCTGACGTCACGAAGGCTTCGGCTGATACCACAACATCGAGTGCCCATAACTGTCCCCGCGTAGATGGTTAGTGCGTATAGGCCAGTAGCCAGACTCAGATCAAATACCAAGATCTCGTTAAGCGTGTTAAGTATCCGTGAATGCCGACCAAGGCTAGGCCCACCTCTCTCCTAGATGGTCTCAACCTGCCCTGTCGCTCTGCCACAAAGTAACAGTCGGGGGCCGTCGGGAACCCAGGCCCACCTCTACCCGAACAGTATCATAAGTAATGTAAGAGTATAAGGTGTATAACATATGCCCGTGATCACCTCCCGAAGTGATCACGGCCCAATAGTATAGCATGGCAGACGGACAAGAGTGTAGGGCCACTGATGATAATCTAGCATCCTATACTAAGCATTTAGGATTGCAGGTAAGGTATCAACAGTTGTAGCAACAATGACAGGCTATGCATGAGAATAGGATTAACGGAAAGCAGCAACATGCTACACTACTCTAATGCAAGCAGTATAGAGGAGAGTAGGCGATATCTGGTGATCAAGGGGGGGGCTTGCCTGGTTGCTCTGGCAAGAGAGAGGGGTCGTCAGCACCGTAGTCGTACTGGGTAGCGGCGGCATCGGTCTTGGTGTCTAGCGAGAGAAGAGGGGGAAGAAACAATAAATATCAAGCAAACAGATGCATAGCGATGCATGACATGACAAGTATCGGTGTTAGGGGTGCCCTAACGCGGTATGAGGTGGTACCGTGAAGGGGGGAAACAACCGAGAAAATATCCCTGATGTTTCCCATTTTCGGATAGATGAACCGGAGGGGGAAGTTGCGTGTTCGCTATGCTAGGGATGTGTGGTGGACGAACGGGTTGCGTATCCGGATTCGTCTCGTCATTCTGAGCAACTTTTATGTACAAAGTATTTTCATCTGAGTTACGGATTATTTTATATTAATTTTTAAAGATTTAAAACAATTTTGGATTTAACAGGTTTAATTTAATTAGAAAATACAATTATTGTGTCAGCATGACATCAGCATGATGTCATCAGGACCACAGGTTGACTAGGTCAAACCTGGTAGGTGGGACCCATTCATCATAGTCTCAGGTTAATTTAAACAAGGTTAATTAGTTTAATTACTTGATTAGGTTAACTAAATTTAATTAGCCAAATTAATTAATTAATTAATTATTTTTTTATTACATATTTTCTTTTTCTCTTTTTTTAACAGGGGCGGGCCCTGCTTGTCATTTGGCCAGGGGGTAATTAGCAGCGTTAATTGTGGCTAACCAGTGGATTAGTCGGCGGCTAAATGGCAACGACCACCATGTCCGATGGAGGTTCGCCAGAGCAGTGCTGGAGGTGGCAGTGGGATGAGTCAAGGGCACCAGAAGGTTTCCCTTGCTCACTCGCATCTAGGGAAGCCCGTGGGGGGCCGGAGACGATGGCCAAGACGAGTCGTGCGGCGACAGCGAAAGCAGCAGTAGCAGCATAGCGGCGGAGCAGCATCTGGTGGGAGCCGGCCGATGCGGCGGGCGCAGAGGGGCGAGGCACGCGCGGGCGTGCGGAAGCCGTGACGTGGCGCCGCCATGCAGAGGCAGGCGCGGCGACGGGACGGCGTGGGGGGGGGCAGCGTTCGGAGGGGGGAGACGTACGGGGCCCGACCGGGAGCTCACCCCCATTGAAGAGAAGAGGGCGGCGAGGCGCGGGGAGGACCGGCAAAGGAGAGGCGGGAACGAAGCAGTCCGGCACGGCGGGGCGAGGATGACGTAGTCCGGCGGGGCGGCGGCGTCCATGCGGCGTCGGGCGTCGAGGGCGCGGTCGCGGTTGGCGCGGCGAGCGGCGCCGTCGAGGGAGAGGGCACGGGGCGCAAGGACGAGGGAGACGGCGTCGAGCAGCGCCAGGCGGCGCCCAGATTGAGCAGGGGGGCATAGTCGGGGCCAGCGTCGGGGGCGCCATGGGCGTCAAGATCAAGCGGGGATAGAGGGAGGGGCGAGGGGAGTGGGGAAAGTGGGGGTGGTTAGCGGTTTAGGGTTTCGGGGAGGGGGGGCATATAGGCCAGGGAGGTGCGGGGTGGGCCGGCCTTGTTGGGCCTGAGGCCAGCTAGACCGGGGCCCAGCGGGGGGGGAGGGGGTTCTCTTTTATTTTTATTTTTGCTTTCCTTTTTTGTTTTGCTTATTTTCTTTTTTTGTTTTCTTTTATTTCTTAAAACGGTTATAGTTTTATAAAATACAGAAATGGTTCCTAGATTAGTATTACTATATTTACTACTGCCACATAAATTTGGGTAACTAAATAAAATAGTTTCGTAATTATTTATTATTTAAAAGTATTTAAATAATAGTTTTTACTATTGCTTTATTATCATTTGGATATTTAAACATTTTATTAAAGTGTGGTTTCTTCATTATAATTACCTATGCAGTATTTGGCTCACTCCGAACATTTTAGTTTTAATATTTGAAAACTTTTATTGTTTGCTTAATTTTGAATTTGAATTTCAAATCGGTTTCAAACTAACGCGAGATTAGAAACAGTAACCGTGGTGACGTGACATCATTAGCAGAGGTTACTGTAGCTTGATTATCCGGGCATCACAATTCTCCTCCACTACAAGAAATCTCGTCCCGAGATTTAAGAGGGGAGTAAGGGGAAGAATAGGTTACGAAATCCTAATGATTCTTCCTGATCGTTGTTGCTCTTCTCTAAGAGGTCAATCCATAACATTGATGTCTTCATCCCTATGCTTCAGTCATCATGATGAAGCCGGCATCCTTTTCTCCGGGAACTCCAACGTACTTACGAATAGGTAACAGGGCAGATCGACAATGACAGAATGCTATAGGGGTAATAATCTGGGATTAACCCATGAATGAGCATATGAGAACCTCTCGAGTTGAAAAATTAAAACACATCGAGAGTAAAGTTTGAAGGTACAATAAGAAGTTTCAAGCAGTCAGGCAATCGTTCAATGCCTAGTCAGAAGGTGAAAGGGGTTTCAAAGTGACGGAATAATTATTGTGTCCGATGCCAGAGTTGATGATCTCATCGGAAGGTGGCTTATGAACTACATACGAGTCTACGCGGGAGGAATAACTTTGGGAACAGGGGGTACAGGAGAGTCAGGTTTCGATCCTGTGGAACTGTGGGTCATGGGCCCACCATGTGGTTGAAAATAGGAAGGGGGCCGACTTCTTGCACAGTCACGATAGCAAGGCGTGTTAGAGGGTAGCCCGTCAGTTATGTCGGCAACAACATCAATACCAAGGGCGAGGGACGAAGAGAACCATTTTCCTGCTCGTTGAACGAGGCGGACCAATAGGCAAGGTTCTCGTCCATCGGTGGCTACCGAAATGTCATCAACAATAGTATCAGGGTCTTACTGACACGGTTGTACACCAAGGTGTTTTACATAAGCAGAAGATTATTACTGCTTAGATCATATAGATCACAAGAAAGGTTAAACCAAACAATGGAAAGGAAAATGTGTTTAAACACATATTTCAGGGGTATATCCTTCCCAGGGGCAAGCAAAGCATGATATCCATGACGGGATATAACGTAGAAAACTCTTTAGGTAAGGGAAGAGAAATTTCATGACATTACCCATACAGTGGTGTTTGGATAATTGACCAGGAAACATTTAGCATTGGGCTTCAAATGTTCTTGTTGAAAATTGAAGTACCATAGACATGCTTCGAGATAGCATTGACATGGCCATCAAGTAAGGGTCGGAATTTGGATGCACAAAGGATCCATCAGGAACAACTTATAGAATAAGTCTTACGATTTCCTCATGGAAGAATGGATAACCTTGCTGAAAAGGAAACTATAACAATAGTCCTCCAATCAGGTGTGCTAGGCATGACCTCACCTTACCGGGTCATATAAGACCAACACTATAACTCTTGGATATATGTTCCAACCATCATATCTGACCAACAATCAGATCTGATTGGTGTTAGGATAACTCAGATTCAGGTTGCCTGAGAAGAAAGGTGCAACACAAATTGTCGAGATGACATTGTAAGATTCTCGGGAAATGAAATATGGGAGTGAGTTCCAACACAAGAGTTCATTTAAACCAAGGAGAGGATGAGGTGGCTGATGGGCTCAGGGACAATCCATCGAGATTTCCAAAAAGATGAATTTCCACAACCATGTGAACAAGGAGATAACAATTGTCAAGTCAAATAATATACTGATGTATGCTCGAGGAAAACATACACCATTTCGTTGAAAGGTGCACCCGAAATATGGTCTTGGGTAGCGTGATAAATGCTAGAATGGTGGTTCGATAACCAATGGTCTAAGAATGAAATGTTGACCGTTAACTCCAAAGCAATAAGGTTTCTAGAAGTTTTGGATTTGCACATCATAGTTCAATTGTTGGTTTTCCGGTTAGAAACAACACAAGTACCAAGGAATGAATGGAGATGGAAGAAATATCACTTGTATCAAGAATTCTTAAGAGGTGGTGAAATTCTCACGACATTCTTGACATATAAGATAGTAATACTCCAAGGTAAAGAAGAATAATTGCTGGATAGCAAGGATCTCAAGGTATAACACAAAACACGAATAAGTTTGTGTTGGAGGGAAGTCAATAAAGTGGTCGATGATAACATAGATCATCGAGGGCAAGGATGGTATTTCTCATAATGAACTCAATTGACATCCTGGAAGAGCTCAGAATGCCGATGATGGTCACGACACAATTGTTGAGAGATTTCATGAAGATGTAATCGGTCGGCGATGACACCAAGCCCAAGGAATGATGAAGCGAAAGGTTATTGAACCCAAGGGTATGACACAAACTCGAAACCAAGCTTGTTGTTTAAGGCAAAATGGTATGATGAGAAAGATCGACGTAAGCTTAGCTCATCGTCGAAAGTTGTGCTCCGGGAATAAGGACCAGGTAGCACAGTTAAAATCATCACAGTAATGATATAGCTAAATAGGGTAGGAAGGACGTGATCGGGTACAAACTTGTAGGCAAAGAAGATTTATAATAGTTGTTGAACCGTAGTGTGAACTCAGTCTAGTTATCGGTCTTTGAGTGTTTAATAACTCAGAGGCCATGAAAAAATGGAATTAGTGAGAATGTAGTACTTGATGAAGAACTCATAAGAGGTTATGCAGTCCCGTGATGATCTCAAGATACCTGAAAGTGCATTATATCGACTAGAGGGGGGTGAATAGGCGATTTTTATGAAATTCTTCACTGAGGAATTTGCTGATGAGGAAATTCCTTAGCGAAGAACTACTAGCAGCGGAATAAGTACTCAAAAGTAAACACAACAGAATACAAGCATAGTCATCATGATGAAATGAAGACATGCACAGAGTACAGGAAGCGTAATCACTGGATAACTCAGGATGAAGACAAACAGACTGAAGAAATTGAACTGAGGAAATTGAGAAAGTCTTCAGTCAAAGTCTTCAAACACAGATGTCGGATTTCAGGTTTCGGCAGACCCTTGAGGTTCAAACACTGGGGTGCGCGCGGAGATTTCGCCTCCTACCTACCTGCACTCCTCCGCCTCACTAGGATCTAAACTAAGGAAAGAACAACACAAGAGACACAGGGTTTATACTGGTTCGGGCCACCGTTGTGGTGTAATACCCTACTCCAGTGTGTGGCGTGGTGGATTGCCTCTTGGGCTGATGATGATGAACAATACAAGGAAGAACAGCCTCGCGAGGGTCTGCTCTTGGCTGGGGCGATGAACTGCTGGGAGGAGCTCGATCACCCCTCTCTCTCTCTCTCTTTACCTGATCTTCTCTATCTTTCCAACTCTGTGGCCAGCTCTTTTCCCCCTAGCCTCCCTTTCCTCTGTGGGTGGCTGGTCCTATTTATAGAGGCCCTGGTCCTCTTCCCAAATATCGAGCAGGAAGGGAGCCAACAATGGCGGGCTAATTTGAAGGGGGACAGCTAGTATCAACTATCCTGACAAAAGTAGTCTTCACCTACGCAAAGCTCTGGTGATGACGCCATCTTGGGCTCCACGGTGACCTCCGCCTTGTAGTCCTCCTGGTCTTGGTCTTGTTGCACCAAAATGGCAACCTTTGTCTGATGCCTCGGTACTCCGCGGCTGCGCTTGCCCCCTTTGCACCAAAGAGGAAGGGAGGACGCTGCGCGGGCTGGCACCCGCCTGGCGCCCCCGGTCGTCATGGCTTGCGTCACGGGCACCTCGTGAGGTACCCCGCCTTGATCTCTCCGCCTCCTCGTGAGCTAGCCTTACGAGGCCGCGCAGGGCCCCCCTTTGAGCCACGCCACAGGCCGCAGGCAGGCAAGTCTGGGGACCCCCGTTCCCAGAATGCCGGCTGTAGCCCCCGGGCCCAAGGCGCGCCCGGACTTGGCCATGCAGGGAGGCGGAAGGGCAAGAGTGAAGCGCCGCGGGCCCTAACAGCATGCGGCCTTGGGCACCGCGTGGCGGTTGGTTGGTCGTGGGCGTCTCCACTTTCCCATGGCGCCTCGGCAACTGCACGGATTGGATAAGTCCCCGCATGCAAAGCGGGTCATAATTACCTGTAATCATGGTGGTTGGCGGTTGGCCTTCACCGGCCATAAGTACGGGACAGCGCGCGCCCTTCTAGTCCATCCCTCCTTGCTTCTCCTTCTTCCCGATCCTTGCTCCGTCTTGCTGCGATTGCTCCGATCCGCCGGTTCTCGGCGGCAGAGAAGGGAAAAGCTCCCTGAGAGGAGCCAGACCCACTCCCGCCGAAGAAAGGGCTCGTCCCCCGTGGTCCGGACGAAGGGGCCCTTCAGGTGGTGTCAAGGCCTTGGTGCGAGCGGGTGCCGCCGGGGTTCCCGCTGCCATTGTACGCCCACGTCGAGGGCCACGAAGGAGCTGATGCTGACCGCCATGGGCAGCGCCGCCGTCGGCGCCGACGGGTCACGAAGGTGTGGGTCGTCCCCCCTGGGGTCCACACCGAGGGATCCTCCCGAGAGTTCGTGCTCCACGTCGCCATTCCTCTTCAGTCTTGGATCCGCCTTCCTCCCTTCTTCGCCTCCATCATCCCGTAGGGGGAGCCCCTGGAGCTCTGGCTGCAGCACGCCGGCTGCAACACCCTCGCAACCGAGGGAGAGGTCGTGGTCGTTACCCCGGGTGAGGTCTTCATGACTCGGGACTGGAGAGAGATCACCCGGGTTTGCAGGGTAAGGGGCGTCTTCGCGGTCCACTTGGATTACGATGGTGCTTCAATGATGCTCTTCAAGGTCTTCGATGCGAGCGGGCGCTGGCTGGAGTGCTGCCCCGGGGAAGGTGGCCCGGACCCTACCGCGACGAGGACTGGGCCCGCCAACCGCTCCCTTGGCGGCTCCTCAGGCGGTGGAGGCGTCGGAGGCTCTAGCGACTCCGGAGACGAGCGACGATAGCTACGAGCCCCCGAGCCGGCGCCGCTCCTGGAGCAGGGCGGTCTTGTCAGGCCGCCGCCATCTCTGATCTGGATGGGGTTGGCATCGGTGCTTGACGGCCCACTGTTGATGATGGCGTCTTTTGCAGGGTCACGCGTAGTTTGTGTCCCTTTAGGATCTGTTCCCTGCGAGGAATCAAAAACGCGCCCCGTGGGGGCTTGTAAGGTGCCTGTGATCCTGTTTTGCTAATATAACCCCTTGTCGTAGAATTGCGCGAGTTGCTCATTCCGTCTTAGCTCAGCCCTCCCTTTCGAACCTCACGAGGGCTTGGTGCTCTGCGCTGACAGGTCCCAGTCCCAAGGCGGCTTCAGCCGTCGCTGGTATGCCAGGTCGCGATGCCGTGGTCAAGGCCAGGAGGTGAGCGGCCCGGAGTCCGGTAAGAGCCCCTGAGTCGCGATGCTCAGGAGGCCCCCTTTGGCGCCCAAGCGGCCGTTGTTTGGTGAGAAAGGAGAGCGGCATCGCTAACACGGGGTAGCATTAGGTGCGGGGATGGTGCCACGGCAGCTGGCGCTTCCGGGTGATGACTTATCTCGAGGATCAGGGGCCGCTCTCTATTGTGTCACCGGGTCCGTGCATCGGCAGGCGCGAGGTTGCTCGGCGAGGTCCTCGCGTGTCTCTCCCCTCTCGCCTCTGCTCCCCTTTCTGCTCTACGTCCTCGGGTCCAGGCCCTCGAGCGAGTCTCAGCCGTCGCTGGTATGCCAGGTCGCGATGCCGTGGTCAAGGCCAGAGGGTGAGGGCTGGAGAGCCAGTAGGAGCCCTGAGTCATGATGCTCAGGCACCCCCCTTTAACGTGCAAGAGGTTCGCACGGATGAGAGCGAAGGAGGCACCACAAGGGCCTCGCCTGACGCAGCTCCTTCAGGAGGTCCTGCAGGTCCATCATAGAAAAAAACAAGGGGTTGCCATGACAATTGACAGTCAACCGTTGGTTGCTTCCGAGGGGTAGTGAGGCACTGAAGGCTTGACGAGGTGACGCTATGCGGGGCTGCCGCGGCCAGAGCTCAGCCATCCAGGTTTGTCGGCGTTGCAGGGACGGACCCATGCGCAAGCGTCGTGCCATTTTGGGAGCAGCTCCGTTAGTTGGTGTCAGCTGAGCAGGCAACTAGGTAAAACACATTAGCCGCGAAGGAGTGGATTCGTTGAAATAGATGCTGGGAATGCGGACATCACTGGGTCAGGCCCGAGCGGTTTGGGGATCATGCAGCCCGAGGGGCGCCCCCAACAAGGTAAGCTAACAACATGGAATAAAAAGGGATACACGCCGCAGGGACGGACCCACGCGGCCTGGGAATAATGCAGCCTTGGGGGGCGCTCCCAGCTGGAAATAGAACTCGAAAAGATGTCACCTGATGATGTTGAGGATGAAGGAGCATTGGTGTAGCAAGCTCGGTGGGCTGCGGGAGCCGATCCTCATGAGCCCCCAGGCCCAGGGGCCTCGGGAGGCTCCGGAGGCGCTGGCGGCTCCTCACGGGCCATCTCCATCCCTGCCAGGGCTGCGGAACGCCTGGCCTCCCGTGCCTCCGTGATGCCCCTCATGAGGCACTGGTACGTGTCAGCCGCGTTCGGCAAACCGTAAGGCATGCGAACGTAGCTGTGGGGTGGGCCTCCGCAGCGCCCCACTCGCGAGGGCCAGAGGCGCTCCAGAGAGGCGACTCGGTTGAGCCCTGGTATGTCGATGCAGACGCGCAGCCCACCATCCTCGCCTGGATGGGGAGCCACTGCTGATTGGCGGCGGCCACCTTTCATGACTCTTGACTCCTGTAGCTCCTGAATGGCCTTGCTGACGAACTCCTGAGGGTCCGGGTCTCCTTGCCTTGCTCCTTCTTGAGGGAAACGTGCTTCGAAACACGCCTCCATGTGGTGCCCAAGCGCCTCCCTCGTGACCCTGGCTAGGTCGGTGGCCCTCCAAGGGAGAGCCCCCCGAGCCCTGCCTGAGGAGGGCGTCGGGCGCACTTTCCTATGCGATGGAAGGAGGTTCCCCCCGGGCAGGCACGGGCCCGGAGGGGCCTACCTCCTGAGTGGTTGGGCCGGACGATGTCTTCTTCTTCTTAGGGGCGGTCTCGGGAGGCCTCCTGCTTCCACGATCCGGGTCTTCTAGTGACGCGGCCTGAAAGGCTCGTTCCAGGGAACACACCGCGTCCTTCTCTTCACATGGCACCATGATTACGCCGCTGCTTCCTGGCATCTTGAGGACATTGTAGCCGTGGTGAGTTACGGCCATGAACTTGGCCAGCGCTGGGTACCCAAGGATGGCATTGTACGGCAGGCGAATGTGAGCGACGTCGAAGTCGATGATCTCGGTGCGGTAGTTGTCGCGTGCCCCGAAGGTGACAGGGAGGCGGACCTGCCCAATCGGGACCGTGGAGCCGTCGGTGATACCGGAGAAAGGCTTGGTTGGCTGAAGCTGGCTGTAGGGCACTTGGAGGTTGTTAAATGTTTCCACGGACAGCACGTTGAGCCCTGCCCCGCCATCGATGAGGGTCTTGGTGACCACCACGTTGCTGATGATTGGGGAACAAAGCATCGGGAGGACTCCGGCTGTAGCCGCACACTTGAGCTGATCTGCTGAGCTGAACGTGATGGCGCACGCCGACCACCTGAGAGGGCACGTGGCTTCGAGCCTGGGAAGGACTGCGTTCACTTCGCGGGCGAACTGCTTGAAGATGCGCTGAGAGGCTGGGGCTTGTACCCCGCCTAGGATGCAGGCGATTGCGCGTGGCTCCTGGAAGCCCCCGGCCCCCTCGTCCTGGTGGCGGTCTTCGTTTCTCCTTGGCTGCGGTGGCAGTGGTGGGAGGCCTGCGTTGCCTTGTGGGCGATCCTCGCGAGGCTGATCCCTCCAGTCTCCCTCGCGAGGCTGATCCCTCCAGCCTCCCTCGCGAGGCGAGTCTTGCCAGCGATCCTCGCGAGGTTGATCGCGCCACCCTTGGCGCGGGCCACGGTCTTCCCAGCGTCCTGCGTTCCTTCCTCCTCCTCGGTCGTAGCCCCGGTCACTACGGTCAGGGAGACGGCCGATCCTTCCTTCTCGCACGGCTCGGAGCTCTTAACATTCATTGGTGTTGTGGGTGTGGAGGTCGTGGTACACACAGTACCGGCTTCCCTTGGAGGGTTCAGGCTGATCTCTGCCCCGCTTGGTGTCTGGTTCTGCCGCGAGCACGGCAGCCCCCTTGCGCTTCACATCCTTGGCCTTGGGCTTCTTCTCTTCTGGGTCTGCGACAGGCAGCTCGAGGAGGGAGAGACGCCCTTCCTCGGCCCTGGCGCACTTGGTTGCCAGGTTGAACAGTTCCAAGGAAGTGCACAGGTCTTCATGCATCGCCAGCTCCTCCTTCATCTTGACATCGCGCGCGCCATCGGAGAAGGCCGAGATGATGGCCTCCTCAGTCACCTTGGGAATCTTGAGGCGCGCGTTGTTGAAGCGCTGGATGTATTTCTGCAGGGTCTCCCCGGGCTGTTGCTTGATGCAGCGCATGTCACTCACGGCGGGTGGCCGGTCGTGAGTGCCTTGGAAGTTGGCGATGAAGCGGGTGCGCATCTCGTCCCAGGAGGAGATTGTGCCTGGAGCCAAGTTCAGGAGCCAGGTGCGGACCCCGTCCTTGAGTGCCATGGGGAACCAGTTCGCCATGACCTTCTCGTCTCTGTTGGCAGCTTCGATGCCCAGCTCGTAGAGCTGGAGGAACTCCGCAGGGTCAGCCATGCCGTCATAGCGAAGAGGCAAGTCTGGCTTGAACTTGCCGGGCCACGCGACGTTGCGTAGCTCGGCGGTGAAGGCACGGCAGCCTGCTGTGGCCACGGGAGGCCTTGGATGACGGGGAACTTGGTCTTGCATGCCCCCACACGCTGCAGCTGGGAGCAGCGCGGGGTCTTGACGCGCGGGAGCAGGAGCGTGGTCGCGACGTGCTGGGGCAGGGAGCGCCCGGGCAGCTTCTTGCGGGCGAGGGACTTCTTGACAGCTCTGCTCTTGCTGCGCTGGCGCCTGACGGAGCGGGTTCCGCCCAGGGGCCACGCGCCTTGGAGCCATGGCGCCTTCCTGAGGAGGAGGCGGCCGGGGCGCCGCCGGAGCTTCATTGCCCGCGCGGGGCGGGGTGCGGTGCAGCGGAACGGACGGCGCAGGAGAGCCCCCTGCGGTGCGGACGAGCTCGGCGACACGGTCGAGCCATTCTTCGTAGACGTCGTCGACGGGACGGTAGCGTAGGAGCTCGTTCGCCGCGATGAGTGCAGCCCAAGCCTCCATGGGCGCGCGGAGCGCGCGGGACGAAGAACCAGCTGGGATGAGCGAGGGAGTCGCGGTGCGGCCGTCTTGCCGCACAGACGGATGCTGGGACGATGCTTGTTGCTCGTCCCCCGTCGGGCCGGTGGCGGCGTTGACGGCAGGTGACGGGGAACGGCGAGGATGCTCGCCGACAGGGGCCGTCTGGGCGACGCGGGAAGCGAGCGCGGCCCGGCGCTCGGCGCGGGCACGACGAGCGTCAGACATGGGCGTGATGGTCGGAGGAGAATGGGGCGGTGGAAGACGAATCCCGGCGCACCCCTACCTGGCGCGCCAAATGTCGGATTTCGGGTTCCGGCAGACCCTTAAGGTTCGAACACTGGGGTGCGCGCGGAGATTTCGCCTCCTACCTACCTGCACTCCTCCGCCTCACTAGGATCTAAACTAAGGAAAGAACAACACAAGAGACAAAGGGTTCATACTGGTTCGGGCCACCGTTGTGGTGTAATACCCTACTCCAGTGTGTGGCGTGGTGGATTGCCTCTTGGGCTGATGATGATGAACAATACAAGGAAGAACAGCCTCGCAAGGGTCTGCTCTTGGCTGGGGCGATGAACTGCTGGGAGGAGCTCAGTCACCCCTCTCTCTCTCTACCTGATCTTCTCTATCTTTCCAACTCTCTGGCTAACTCTTTTTCCCCCAGCCTCCCTTTGCTCTATGGGTGGCTGGTCCTATTTATAGAGGCCCTGGTCCTCTTCCCAAATATCGAGCGGGAAGGGAGCCAACAATGGCGGGCTAATTTGAAGGGGACAGCTAGTATCAACTATCCTGACAAAAGTAGTCTTCGCCTGCGCAAAGCTCTGGTGATAACGCCGTCTTGGGCTCCACGGTGACCTCCGTCTTGTAGTCCTCCTGGTCTTGGTCTTGTTGCACGAAAATGGCAACCTTTGTCTGATGCCTCGGTACTCCGTGGCTGCGCTTTCCCCCTTTGCACCAAAGAGGAAGGGAGGACGCTGCACGGGCTGGCACCTGGCTGGCGCCCCCGGTCGTCATGGCTTGCGTCACGGGCACCTCGTGAGGTGCCCCGCCTTGATCTCTCCGCCTCCTCATGGGCCAGCCTGACGAGGCTGCGCCTGAGGAAGCTCCGCGTCGTCCGCCCCGCGAGGCTTGGCCCCTCGCGAGGGTCTTGGGTTTGTGTTGGTGAAGATGGGCCGCGCTGGGCCCCCCTTTGAGCCACGCCGCAGGCCGCAGGCAGGCAAGTCTGGGGACCCCCGTTCCCAGAACGCCGACAACATATATGAACAAACATACAACACAGTTATGAGGAAATGAAAGAGTTGAGGAAATAAAACCAGTAAGCTCGGTGAAGACAATGATTTGGTAGACCAGTTCCAACTGCTGTGTCAGTTGTACGTCTGGTTGGAGCGGCTGTGTATTTAAACTCGAGGACACACAGTCCCGGACACCCAGTCAAGGATACTTAGTCCAAGACACCCAGTCCTCACCGTATTCTCCTTGAACTAAGGTCACACAGACCTCGTCCAATCACTCATGGTAAGTCTTCAGGCGACTTCCAAACCTTCACAAACTTGGTCACTCGGCGATCCACTTCCTCTTGGATGCTCTAGACCATGACGCCTAACCGTCTGGAAGAAGCACAATCTTCAAAGGTAACAAGCGTCGGATCCACTCAGGATCAATCTCTTCACTGATGCTCAATCACTTGCGGTTTGTAGGTGTTTGGGTTTTGGGTTTTTGATTTTTCCTCACTTGATGATTTTCGCTCAAAGTCCTCGGAGGATGGGTTGCTCTCAAATGACAAGTGTCAGTTTCTCTCGGAGCAGCCAACCAGCTAGTAGTTGTAGGGGGCGGCTATTTATAGCCTAGGGAGCAGCCCGACATGATAAGACATAAATGCCCTTCAATGATATGACCGTTAGGTGGATAGATATTTTGGGACAGCTGGCGCATAGCACAGCAACGGTCGGAATTTTGAGTAGCAAAATCTTGAGGGTTATCATGTTCCTCACTATGTAGGCAATCCGCACTGGCGAATTCCTAACTCCTTAGTCAGGACAAATTCCTCGGAGACTAGAAGAACTTCGTCTCTGTCACTGAAGAAATTGACTGAACTGTATGAGATTTCCAATGGCTTCACTCGAAGGGATTGGTAGGTGTAGGATTTGAGTTCAGCATCACATGGAAATTTTTCCTTAGTATTTCCTCGACCCCCTTTAACAGTACGGTGTTTCCTATGACTCAAGAAAGAGAAAAACAAAACTATGAAAACAAAAGTCTTCAAGCTTCATATTTCTCGCATGAATATCAAGTCTTCACGGACACACCAATTTCTTCACTTTCAAAGTCTTCATGAAAGTCTTCAGAAATACCAAAATCTTCAGTCGAAGATATTCATTTTTAGGGGTCGACTTTTCCTGTAAATATCAAACTCCTCATAGACTTATAGACCTGTGTACACTCACACACGCATTAGTCCCTTAACCTATAAGTCTCCAATACACCAAAATCACTAAGGGGCACTAGATGCACTTACAATCTCCCCCTTTTTGATGATTGATGACAATATAGGTTAAGTTTTCAACGGGGATAAACATATGAAGTGTAAATACTAATATTGAGGAATTTGATTGCAAGATATAGAAGAACCCCCCTGAAGATGTGCATAGTGAGGAATTTGCTTTTGAAGCAATGCACACTTGAAGAGTTGAATCATGGAGATCTCCCCCTATATCTTGTAATTCATACACGCATTTAACATATAATATGAAGAATTTGAAATGCATGATGAAGTATGGTGCCTGATGAAATTCAGCATGCGTGCAATAAGCATGCAGAATAGTGCATCAAGAGTATCAGAGCACAATGCATCAAAAGTATCAGAGCACCATCGGGTTTAAGATTACAACTCGATCCAATAAAGTTTCAGAAGAATGAGAGTTGTAACTTAGCAAAAAAAACACCCATATAGTAGACCCGCTTGAAGACTAACTCATATTTCTCCCCCTTTGTCATCGAATGACCAAAAGGATCGAAAATGAGGACTAACGCCCCTGAAGATAATCATGTTGATGAAGGAGCGCCAGCGTTGTTGGGGTCGTTTGTTGATGTAGGGCTTGCCGCAGTGTCGTCCAAATCTTCATGTTCATCAGTGTCGTGCGATGAAGAATATGAGCTGGCCTCCATAGAAGGAACCTTGACCTTCTTGAATTTCTTCGGTGGAGGTGCAGACCAGTCAAAATCTTCATTAATACCCATGTTCTTCAGATCTTCTTCACCATACAGATGTGACAGGATTGCCCAGGTGCGACCGAAGACTTGATGGAGGTAGTAGTGGTTTTTCTTCACTGCATTGTGTGTGGCAGTCATGTTGTGAAGAAGTGAACCAAACTGACGCTTAACCCATTTGTGATTTCGATCCACCTTCTGGTGAAGACTAAGCAGAAGTTCACAGTCAGTCATCACGTGCGGAGCAGTGGCTTGAGGAGTGGACTTAGGTGCATTGGCAGAGTCATGTGTGGCAGAGTCATCATTGGTGGAATAAGATGCAGCTTTGCGAAACTGACCATCCAATGGACGAATGTCTTCATCAATTACAGCTGGTGCCTTGCCCTTTCCATCAACTGAGGAATATGTCTCCTTGAGGACTTCAATTGGGGGCAAGTAGCTGAGATGATTCTGGAAATCAGCTTTGTAGTTGAGTGAAGACCTTGTCCTAAGGAATCTCATGATCCAAGGTGCATAAGGCTTCAGCTCAAACGGAGACAGTGCAACATTGGCCATAGTCCTCATGAAGAAATTGTGATAATTGATAGGAATGCCATGAATGATGTTGAATACCAGATTCTTCATGATGCCAACAATTTCTTCATCAGATGAGTCGTGGCCTTTGATATGACTGATTGTCCTCGTAAGAATACGATAGACAGTTCTGGGCACGTACATCAATTCCTTCACGAGGAATTTGGTTCTTGGTGCTTGACCTGGCTTCAAAGGTTTCATCAGCACCTGCATGTAATGATGTGTGAGCTCAGGTTCACTATAGATGCAGCGAGCTTCTTCAAGGGGAGGACTGAGTGGTAGAGCACGAAGCAATTCAGAGGCTGGTGCAGTGTAGTGAGTGTTTTCAGACATCCAGTCCAGCACCCATGAATTCACATCTTCAGCATCTCCGGTGATGTGCAGCGTTGCATAGAATTGAAGAATCAGTTCCTCATTCCAATCGCAGATGTCAGAGCAAAAGTTGAGCAGCCCAGCGTCGTGAAGAACACTGAGGACTGGTGCGAAGCACGGCAGAGATTCCATATCCACGTGAGGAATATGCTCATGGTAGAAAATCTTCTCCTTGTTGAACAGCACTGAGGAATAGAAATTTGCTTGACTGGCAGTCGCCTCTTCCTAATGCGAGCAGAGTCATATGGGTTGTAATCTTCGAAGAATACGTGCTCGCCGAATAAAATCATCAGCCTTGAACTTTTGCTTGCGTGAGAATGGATCCTTTGGCTTCAGTAGAGGAGTGTTAGTGAGTTGCATCACGACTTCAGGAATCTCAATCGCAGGTTCTTCAGGCTGAGGAATTTCTGGTCCCTCCTCAGTGGCAGTCCGCGTAGTTGGTCGTGCAACAGCAACAGTTTCATCAGCGCTAGTGGATGGAATTTCCTCATAGACAGATGCAGTGGGATGAGTTTCTTCAGAGCCCATGTGAACAGTTTGTGTGGGGGACTGAGGAATTTGCTGTAGAGGAGTGAACATTGGAGAGTTTGGATGCTGACTTTCCCAGAATTCATCACTGATGACGGGTGTGGAGCAGCCAATGTCCACATCATCATCTTCCATTTCTTCAACGCCAGCCTCTTCAGCTGTGAACTGAGGCATATGCGAGGAGATGATAGGTGTTGAAGGGATCACATCCACTTCAATTTCTTCATCCAATGGTTCAGACGAGGCAGCAGAATGCGTTTCTTCATCAGATCCGCTGGGGATCACATATTCTTCATCAAAAGGAACAAGGTCCTTTGATGTCCTAGTTGAGATGGGAACAGCATCAATCGGATGTGCAAATGAACTTGTCATAGGCTTCATTTTCTTCGAAGCTGAAGAATCCGAAGCAGCTGATGCTTTCCTTTTCTTCACTGCAGCACGCTCTGCAGCCTTGGTCTTCTTCACTTCTGATGCAGATGGAAGGATTGGAGTTGAAGTTGGTAAAGGAGCAGCTGAGGAATCTGGTTGATTTTCTTCAGGCACAACTAATGCAGTTGCCCTGATTTCTTCAGTTTCTTCAGGCGCATCACAAGTGGATGCCCTGGCAATTTCTTCAGCGGCTGGAGTGCAGTCATCAGCCCTGGAACTCACATTTTCTTCAGTAGCCTGATTTTCATCAGCGGTGCTGGCATGTTCTTCAGTCGGCTGAGCAGATGCTTCAGCGTGAGGAATTTCCTGTTGCGTTGGGGCAACAACGTTTGAAGTGAACTGTTAAGTTATCTTTACAAATCTAACTTTGGCTCCTTGCCAATCAACATACTAGACTTTGAAGTCATCGCTGAGGGTTTTGATTTCAGATTGGATTTTTACAAATTCATCAGTTGTCATAGTGACAACGTTGTTCTTCAGACATTTCTCCTTCTTGTACTGCGCTTTCTTGATCTGCCTGGCCTTCTCAAATTTCCACTTTTTTCTTGAATGAAGTGGGTCAACATGTGACTTTGGCCAGGAGTCAGCTTGAAGTCAGGCAAGGGAGTGTTGGGGTCCTTGTGCCAATCATCAATGTAGTTGAGGATCAGCTTGGGATCCAAAAGCAGTGCCACCTCTGATCCTTTGGCTCTAGCAGCCCTGACTTGCCTGTCTCTGATGATTTCTGCAAGTTCATCATCATCAGCTTCGTCTTCATCAGACGGCACTTGGAAAGCGACTTGCTTCTTTTGAGGACTTGGGCGTGGACCTCGTCTAGCAGTGGCCTTTGTCTTCAGTAGTGAGGGGCCAGCTGAGGAACTTGGTGCAGCTGAGGAATTAGCTGAGACACTTGAGGCAATGGAGATGCCGGCAGTCCTTTGGCACGAAGCGAGATGCACAGGTGCTGAGGATTTGGTCGGAACAGCTGAAGGCTTCGGCAGAGGAGCTGAGGACTTTGGAGGAATACGAGCAGCATGAGGAATTGGCCGTGAGGGCTTTGATGATTCTGGCCATGACGGCATTGCTGAGGAACTTGGCCTTGAGGGCATTGTTGGTGAAGCACTTGGCTTGCACGCAGGCTTCTTTGACATAGCCTTCTTTGGCTTGACAGCAAAGGCCTCAGCAGAGGCAGCAACAGAGTCTTCATTAAATTTCCTCACTGCTTCTCTGGCTTGCTTAGCTAGCTTGGCTTGGCGCTTGGCCCATTCATTAGGATAGTCCTCACCTCGCTTGAGGCTGGTGGGATCAGCAATTTGGCCAGGTGCCAATGGAGCTCTTGGGCATGGAGGATTGAGTGCGAATTTCTTCATATACTTAGGAGTGACATATCTGTACTCCCTCCATTCTCTTGCCCATCTCCTCTCTATTTTCTGAATGCGCACTTTGCGCTCATTCTTGGTTTCCTCAGTAGGTGTGCAGTACCCAGCATATGTGTCATCAGGGATCTCAAACACTGTATTTACCTCAGGCCTCTTTCCTCCCTTCTGTGGCCTTTTACCATCAGCCATTTTCTTCAGTTGAGGAATTTGAACAATCGAATTCTCTGAAGAAGTATGCAACTTTTCTTCGAGGAACGCTGCAAATGAGTTAAGTCGATGAGAACCTAGTGATTCAGCAGCTGACACATGTACCTGTGAACAGAGTATAGTTGCGAGAAATTTGGAGAGGTCATATGCGTTCTCAGAAGGTTTTTCAAAATGAACAGGTTTGAGGAATTTGACCAGATGAGTCTTGAAGATTTTCACTAAGCGTTCTTTGTCTTAGGTTCCAGAGTTGTATAGATCGAAGATCCACACAATTGAGGAATCTTGAAGAAAAATGATGCTTAGAGAAACGAATCAAGAACAGATGACTTGTGAGGTGTTTAGTGTGTGAAGATATGAAGAAAAACACCTTTGAAGATTTTGTAGACAATCATTCGAATCAACGAGGGCAGTAAAAGTAACTTTTATTTACCCTGGATGAAGAACACGATGAACTGGAGTGAGGAGATGTGAAGTTCGTCTGTGCAGATCTTCCACGCCCTAACTTGGCGGAGGAAGACGGCTACGGCGGCGGCGGAGTGAAGATGTCCGCGGTCGGCGCGAGTACGTCGGCGACGAGGTCGAGGCAGTGAAGCTCTTCCTCACCAGCAGCGATGAAGTAGCGGCGGCGCTAGGGTTTGAGAAGCTCGAGCTGGAGAGAGAGGTCGAGCGGAGTAAAAGAAGTGAGGAAGGGAAGGAGGGGTATTTATAGCCATGGTGAAAAACTGCTCGCTCGAAGAAATTGGACGAACATGCCCCTGACCCTTCTCATTCGCATGACATGTGTCACCCACGTAGTGAGAGGTGGAGATCGTGTTAGATCGTGGGTGAGTGGATAAGTGTATCGAGGGATGCGGAACGGTTTGAGCGGCAAAACCTAAAATTTCGATAAGATAGGTTTTAAAGTTCCGTTCGCAATTTCTTTAGCTGACAAGGACACAGTGAAGATTTTGAACGAGTTTCAAATAGAATGCACATGAAGAATTTTTGAACAGATTGGGTTGAGTATAGCATAGAGGGGAAGGGTCCGATCACATTCACTTAGCAGAAAACCAACTTGAAGAAATAGCAATAAGTGAATGCTGTAGAGGACATAAACTCATATATATATATATATATCCAATGAAGAAAAACGACGGAACCAGTGAAGACTATGCAAAGTTGAAGAATATGAATAATTTGAGGAATTTCAACTTTTGGTGGTGGCGTGACCCACCGTATAAGAATGATGATTTCAGACACCGCGTACAATTATCGTAGGGTTCTGAGAATCAAATTCTTCGTTAATTTCTTCACACTAAGAGTGTTATTCTTCATTGATTGAAGAAAAACGTTTCTTCATGTGTTGCACATCTAAGTCATCAATTTTGCATAAGTGTTAGGATGAGTGTCCTTTTCAAAGAACATTCAAAGATTCTAGGATATTTAGCTCACACCGCAACTTGCTAAATCTCTTCTCATCCAAGGGCTTTGTGAAGATATCGGCTAGCTGTTCTTCAGTCTTCACATGCTCAATAGAAATGTCACCCTTCAACACATGATCACAAAGAAAATGATGACGAATCTGAATGTGCTTTGTCTTCGAGTGCTGAACTGGGTTGTGTGCAATCTTGATGGCACTCTCATTGTCATAGAAGAGAGGTACATTCTTCATGTTGACGTCGTAGTCCTTGAGAGTTTGCTTCATTCATAGCAATTGGGCACAACAAGAACCAGCGGCAATGTACTTAGCTTCAGCAGTAGATAGTGATACGCAGTTCTGTTTCTTTGAGGACCAACAGACCAAAGATCGTCCGAGGAAATGACATGTACCAGATGTTGACTTGCGATCCACACGATCACCAGCATAGTCAGAGTCAGAATATCCAACAAGATCAAAAGCCGAGCCCTTGGGGTACCACAATCCAAGTGTTGGTGTGTGAGCTAGATATCGAAGAATATGCGTCACAGCCTTATGGTGTGATTCCTTCGGTGCAGCTTGAAATCGGGCACAATGCAAACACTAAGCATTATATCTGGCCTAGATGCACATAAGTATAATAAGGAACCTATCATGGAGTGGTATACCTTATGATCGAAGTCAATACCATTTTCATTAGTGCACAGATGGCCATTTGTGGGCATAGGAATTTTGACGTCTTTGCAATCTTGCATGCCAAATTTCCTCAGTACATCCTTGAGGTATTTCTTCTGAGATATGAATATGCCATTGTGTTGTTGACGAATTTGAAGACCTAAGAAGAATTTCAACTCTCCCATCCTAGACATTTGATATTCTTCACTCATCATATAGGCAAATTCATGACTATAACATTGGTCAGTACAACCAAAGATAATATCACCAACATATACTTGGCACACAAACAATTCACCATCATAAGATTTAGTGAAAAGAGTAGGGTCGAGTGAACCGGGTTTGAAGCCTTTCTTCATGAAGAGTTCCTTCAAAGTATCATACCAAGCCCGTGGGGCCTGCTTGAGGCCATAGAGGGCCTTGTTGAGTCTGAAGACTTTGTCAGGATTCTTTGGATCTTCAAAACCTGGGGGTTGAGAAACATAGCTTACCATTGAGGAATGCACTTTTCACATCCATTTGATATAGAGTGATATCATGATGGTTAGCATAAGCAAGTAATATGCGAATAGCCTCAAGTCTAGCAACAGGTGCAAAAGTTTCATCGAAATCAATTCCTTCAACCTGTGTGTAGCCTTGAGCTACAAGCCGTGCCTTATTCCTCACCACAAGGCCATTTTCATCTTGCTTGTTGCGGTAGATCCACTTTGTGCCGATGATATTGTGCTTGCGAGGATCTGGACGTTTGACCAGTTCCCAAACATTGTTAAGCTCGAACTGATGTAATTCTTCTTGCATGGCCTGAATCCACTCAGGCTCCAGAAATGCTTCATCTACCTTAGTGGGCTCTGTAATAGAGAAAAAAGCATACTGCCCACAAAAGTTAGACAAATCTGAAGCTTTTGAGCGTGTGAGAGGACCTAGCGCTTTGATGTCATTGATGATCTTTTCAACTTGCACTTCTTTTGCAATGCAAGGATGAGCTGGTTGTCGTTGAAGAATTTGATCAGTGTTTTCTTCAGCACCATTTTCTTCAGCATTTTCTTCAGGTGCATTAGCTCGACGTTCTTCATGTTCTGGAATGAATTCTTCAGCAGATTCTTCAGTAGGAATGACATCCTCAGTAGCCTTGAACTTGATAGTTTCCTCAGGTGCTGGTTCATCTATCACAGTAGGTAGGTGCTCTCTTTGCGAGCCATTAGTTTCATCGAACCGCACATCTACAGTTTCAACAACTTTGTGAAGAACGTTGTTGAAGACTCTGTAGGTGTGCGAGTCCTTTCCGTAACCAAGCATAAAACCTTCATGTGCTTTCGGTGCAAATTTTGAGTTGTGATGAGGATCTCTAATCCAACATTTAGCACCGAAGACTTTGAAATAACTTACATTGGGTTTCTTATCAGTGAGGAGTTCATAGGCAGTCTTTTTGAAGAATTTGTGAAGATATACTCTATTGATGATGTGGCATGCAGTATCAATTGCCTCAGTCCAGAAACGACGAGGCGTTTTGTATTCATCAAGCATAGTGCAAGCCATCTCAGCAAGAGTCATATTCTTGCGCTCCACGACGCCATTCTGCTGATGAGTGTAAGGAGCAGATAACTCATGAGTGATACCAAGTTCATCAAGATAGTCATCGAGACCAGAATTCTTGAACTCAGTGACATTGTCACTTCTGATGTGCTTGATCTTCACACCAAAGTTGGTTGAAGCCCTCGAGGAAAATCGTTTGAAGACTTCCTGCACTTCATGTTTGTAAGTAACAAGGTGTACCCATGTGTAACGAGAATAATCATCAACAATAACGAAGCCATATTGAGATGCTTCATTTGAGATAGCAGAATAATGATTAGGACCAAAGAGATCCATGTGAAGCAATTCAAATGGGCGAGTGGTGGTGATGATAGTCTTCGCTGGATGCTTGGCCTTGGTCATCTTCCTAGCTTCACAGGCTCCGCATAGGTGATCCTTGCGGAATTTGACATTCTCGATGCCAATGACATGCTTGTTCTTCGCAAGTGTGTGCAAATTCCTCATGCCTGCATGACCAAGTCGTCGATGCCAGAGCCAGCCTTCTGAAGCTTTTGCAAGTAAGCACACGGCTGGTTGTGGTCTTGTAGAGAAATCAACAATATACAGGTCTCCTCTCCTAATGCCTTCGAAGACTTTGGAATTGTCAGATTCCATAACCACAACACAACGGTACTCGCCGAAGACAACAACCATATCAAGATCACAAAGCATTCAGACAGACATAAGGTTGTATCCTAGGGACTCAACAAGCATGACTTTGTCCATGTGTCGATCCTTTGTAATCGCAACCTTACCTAGACCCAATACCTGACTTTTGCCTTTGTCAGCAAAGATGATATGCTTCAGATGCGACGGAGATAATGGAGCATCCATCAATAGATTCTTGTCACCAGTCATGTGGTTTGTACATCCACTATCAAGGACCCACTCAGTGGCTTTGGGTTGATCATCCTGCAGATGAATTAGTGCAGCTTACAAACTCATATACTTCATCAGTGAAGAATATGACATCAATTCATCAGATCAATTTCATCAAGTGAAAGAACTGACAAAGAAATATGAGGACGTGAGAAAAGAAAGTTCATTTCTTCATGATTAGCCTGCGTCCTATCAGGCATGCTCAGGTCTCCAGCAAATTCTTCAGACGATTACGTGCGTCTGGAGACCTAACCCTGCAGAAGAGATTAGTACTTTTTCTTCACCACCCACATCTGAAGGGGTGGCAAAGAGTTCATCATTCTGCGAGCTCCATACGAGAAGGATGGCATAGAAGCCAATCCATTTCGTTTCACATAAGATGGGTTAGAGTAAGCATATGAGTAAGCAGAGAATTCTTCGAGGACTTATGGACATAATGATTTGAAGAATAATGCACATATCCATAATCCTTAGATCTTCCCTGCGAAACAGACGGGTTAGCATGATGATGTTCATATGAGGACTTTGATCCATATGAGGAATTTGGTCCGTATGAGGAATTTGATCTGGGGTTCCTATTCTTCACAGGTGGCGTCATGATGACATTCACCTGAAGATTTTCAAGGCATCTTTTGGGAACCCAGATTTTCTGCATAGGGGAGCCGTTCCTGCACTTAGTGCCAACATATCTAGCAAATACTTCACCATTCTGATTTTTGAATAGCTTATAGTTGGAGTCAATTGACTCATCATCAGAATGAGGAGATTCACATGCAAATCCAGATAAGTTAGATGGATCAACTGGAGGTCCCTTTGCAGCAACCCATGTAGTTTTGGGGTACTGCTCAGGCTTCCAATATGTACCATCAGCATTGAGTTTCCTCTCAAAGGCGATACCCTCTTTCCTAGGGTTCCTGTTGAGGATCTGCTTTTTAAGCACATCATAAAGAGCCTGATGCCCTTGGAGGCTTTTGTACATGCCTGTCATTTACAATTCCTTCAGCCCTGCATCGTCAGTGATACTAGCAATGTCCTCAGATGAGGAATTAGTGATGGCAGAGGCATGTGAAGAATTTGAAACATTAGCAGCATTTGAACATTTAGGTGAAGAATTAGCAGATTCACATTCAATGCACTTCAAGCATGGATGAACAAATTCTTCCTGAGATGCGCTGATTTGTTGAGCAAGTGATGAATCGTGCTCCTTCTGAAGATCTTCATAACTCACTCTTAGCTTCTCAAGGTCTAGCTTTCTTTGAAGAAATTCATAAGAAAGCTTCTCATGATCCGATAAGAGTGTTATGTTGATCTTGAAGGGTGTCATACTTAGTATGAAGTCTCTGAAGACTTTCAGCCAAAGCTTTTGACTGATCCATTTCCTCACCCAACATATCATCGCTCTTGTTTAGCATATAGTGAGCTTTTTCCAAAGTTCTTTGTTGTTTAGTAGCAAGGGAAGCAAGTTTAACATAGCTTGGTCCAAATTCATCACCAGATTCATCATCACTGGACTCGGATAGTTAGCATTCAGTTACCTCAGCATCTTTTGCCATAAGGCATGATACAGAAGATGATGATTCTGGTTCAAATGTCATTGTTTTGAGAGATCCCTTGAAGTCCTCAAACCAAGGATCATGACAAGTTCGATGACCTTCATAGACCTCAGAGAGACGGTCCCAGATGAGCTTCGCATGATCGAGATGCATGATATTCCTGAACTGATTTTGTGACAGGCTGGAGTAGATGACATCCTTCGCCATGAGGTTGAGAAGAGTATACTTGCGAATGTCATCAGCATCCGCCATCTTGCACAGATCAGTCAGGCCAATCTCAGTGACGGTCCACAACTCGCTGTTCATCGCCATGAGGCGTTTCTTCATCATGGCCTTCCACTTGGGATACTCGTGACCATCAAAGATGGGGCATGTCACCTTCGTCATACCTGCGGTCGACATAACTAAAACTCCAGGCGGTTAAACCAAAATCACACAGAACAAGGGAGTACCTTGCTCTGATACCAATTGAAAGTGCGTTATATCGACTAGAGGGGGGGTGAATAGGCGATTTTTATGAAATTCTTCACTAAGGAATTTGCTGGTGAGGAAATTCCTTAGCGAAGAACTACTAGCAGCGGAATAAGTACTCAAAAGTAAACACAACAGAATACAAGCATAGTCATCATGATGAAATGAAGACAGGCACATAGTACAGGAAGCGTAATCACAGGATAACTCAGGATGAAGACAAACAGACTGAAGAAATTGAACTGAGGAAATTGAGGAAGTCTTCAGTTAAAGTCTTCAAACACAGATATGAACAAACATACAACATAGTTATGAGGAAATGAAAGAGTTGAGGAAATAAAACCGGTAAGCTTGGTGAAGACAATGATTTGGTAGACCAGTTCCAACTGCTGTCTCAGTTGTACGTCTGGTTGGAGCGGCTGAGTATTTAAACTCGAGGACACACAGTCCCGGACACCCAGTCAAGGACACTTAGTCCAAGACACCTAGTCCTCACCGTATTCTCCTTGAACTAAGGTCACACAGACCTCGTCCAATCACTCGTGGTAAGTCTTCAGGCGACTTCCAAACCTTCACAAACTTGGTCACTCGGCGATCCACTATTCCTCTTGGATGCTCTAGACCATGACGCCTAACCGTATGGAAGAAGCACAGTCTTCAAAGGTAACAAGCGTCGGATCCACTCAGGATCAATCTCTTCAGTGATGCTCAATCACTTGGGGTTTGTAGGTGTTTGGGTTTTGGGTTTTTGGTTTTTCCTCACTTGATGATTTTTGCTCAAAGTCCTCGGAGGATGGGTTGCTCTCAAATGACAAGTGTCATTTTGTCTCGGAGCAGCCAACCAGCTAGTGGTTGTAGGGGGCGGCTATTTATAGCCTAGGGAGCAGCCCGACATGATAAGACATAAATGCCCTTCAATGATATGACCGTTAGGTGGATAGATATTTTGGGACAGCTGGCGCATAGCACAGCAACGGTCGGAATTTTGAGTAGCAAAATCCTCAGGGCTATCATGTTCCTCACTGTGTAGGCAATCTGCACTGGCGAATTCCTAACTCCTCAGTCAGGACAAATTCCTCAGAGACCAGAAGAACTTCGTCTCTGTCACTGAAGAAATTGATTGAACTGTATGAGATTTCCAATGGCTTCACTCGAAGGGATTGGTAGGTGTAGGATTTGAGTTGAGCATCACATGGAAATTTTTCCTTAGTATTTCCTCGACCCCTTTAACAGTACGGTGTTTCCTATGACTCAAGAAAGAGAAAAACAAAACTATGAAAACAAAAGTCTTCAAGCTTCATATTTCTCGCATGAATATCAAGTCTTCACGGACACACCAATTTCTTCACTTTCAAAGTCTTCATGAAAGTCTTCAGAAATACCAAAATCTTCAGTCGAAGATATTCATTTTTAGGGGTCGACTTTTCCTGTAAATATCAAACTCCTCATAGACTTATAGACCTGTGTACACTCACACACGCATTAGTCCCTTAACCTATAAGTCTTCAATACACCAAAATCACTAAGGGGCACTAGATGCACTTACAATACCAGGGTGTAATACTCGACGAAAGATCAAAGTAAAGGATTGACAGGTGTATTGATCCACAGAAGACAAGTGCTTAAACTTGCCCGAGAAATGGGATCAAAGAAGAACTTTTGGTCGGAACCACGATTGCAAAGGATCAATTCACCGATACCAAGGATATTATATCAAGGAATTAGTTATTGTTACAATAAGCTTCCATGATAGGATCTACATCGTGTCCATGGGCATGAACACAAAGGTTCAAGGTCGACTCCCACTTCTTCAATGCATAACCTTTCATTCACTGCTCTAGATAAAAATGATTTCAGTGTCAAAACCTACCTGGTGAATTACCAGAGGAGTATGACCCATGAAAACTTTCGGGTTCACACAGATTAAGAAAGGCATAGGTTCAACCCGTCATAGTATCGTGGAAACATATACCACAAGCTTCAATCGTAAATACCACCAGCTCAAAAATAGAGCATGGTTGAGAAAACAAAGGATACAATTTACCAAAAGCATTATGTATCCGAGGAAAGGCTCACAAGGTTATTGAATAAGGAGGACACTGTCGAATAATAATCCAATAAAGGATCTGACGGTCCATAGCGGAGCTGATGTGAGCATTGGCACACAGTCAGTTGAAGAAAAGATGCAAGGGCATCAGATTATAGGACACCTGAATGATTCGATGCATAGATATCAAAGGAATTATGTTTTCCAAATAGAAGGATCAGAAGCAGACACTCTGATCAAGGGCGGATAAGTTCAATAGACCTAAGGGTACAATTGACGACAAATAGATTGGTCGACCAGAAAGATAATTTAAAAGGATCAACTGATGATTGCGTGTATTCGCACTCATGTTGAATCAATAGGATCAAAATGACGGTGTCTAAGGATACTAACGAATATTGTCAGACATATGGAAAGCATCCATAATGCAAGCAGACAAGTACTGCAAAGCAATAAGCTACTAAGGATTTTTGGAGGATCGAATAGTATTTCGAAGTCCATTGTGAAAAACATGAACAACTGGGGGATGAGCGGAATACTCGATAAGTGCGAGAATTATCCATAGGGGTATTCAGGTGACAAAGAACAGCAAGGCAGTAAGCTCAAAGGATCATCGAAACAACAACGAGTATTTCGGGGTATCTTGTAATATCAAGACCAACTGGGGACGAATGTAAGAATAACAACTGCAAGTAGTTATCCCTAAGGGTTGACGGTGGAAGGGGAATTGCAAACGCGATGAACACAAGTTCTCAGGTTAACAACGGAGAGTATCTTCAGGATCTTCACGTGCAGCAGACGATCATCAGTAATAAGGGGCTCTCCGGGTGAAAGTGATAACGAGATCCTAATGTTAGATTTAGCAAAATTCATTTAACCTGAATAGAAGAGAGATCAGAGTCCCAGAGTATAGATAAGGAGTAAAAGATCCTAATATCACCCAATGGCGACGTCGGCCCGTAAGCCACATAGCCATGTTAGTAAAAGTTTTTCAATGACTAGACTCGACTTCGGCCAAGGAGTTGGAAGGGGGGATTCCTACAGGCAGTCGGCTCTGATACCAACCTGTGACGCCCTCGATTCGACCGTACACTAATCATACACGCAAACGTGTACGATCAAGATCAGGGACTCACAGGAAGATATCACAACACAACTCTACAAATAAAATAAGTCTTACAAGCATCATATTACAAGCCAGGGGCCTCGAGGGCTCGAATACAAGAACTCGATCATAGACGAGTCAGCGGAAGCAACAATATCTGAGTACAGACATAAGTTAAACAAGATGCCATAAGATGGCTAGCACAAATTGGGATACAGATCGAAAGAGGCGCATGCCTCCTCCTAAACCACTCCTGGTCGTCGTCAGTGGGCTGCACGTAGTAGTAGGCACCTCCCGAGTAGTAGTAGCCGTCATCAACGGTGGCGTCTGGCTCCTGGGCTCCAACGTCTGGTCGCAGCAATCGAGTATAGAAAGGGGGAAAAGAGGGAGCAAAGCAACCGTGAGTACTCATCCAAAGTACTCGCAAGCAAGGAGCTACACTACATATGTATGCATTGGTATCAAATGGAAAAGGCTATCATATGTGGACTGAACTGCAGAATGCCGGAATAAGAGGGGGATAGCTAGTCCTATCGAAGACTACGCTTCTGGTAACCTCCATCTTGCAGCAGGAGAAGAGAGTAGATGGTAAGTTCACCAAGTAACATCGCATAGCATAACCCTAACCGATGATCCTCCCCTCGCCGCCCTGTGAGAGAGCGACCACCGGGTTGTATCTGGAACTTGGAAGGGTGTGTTTTATTAAGTATCCGGTTCTAGTTGTCATAAGGTCAAGGTACAACTCCAAGTCGTCCTGTTACCGAAGATCACGACTATTCGAATAGATTAACTTCCCTGCAGGGGTGCACCACACAACCCAACACGCTCGATCCCACTTGGTCGGACACACTTTTCTGGGTCATGCCCGGCCTCGGAAGATCAACACGTCGCAGCCCTACCTAGGCACAACAGAGAGGTCAGCACGTCGGTCTAAATCCTATGGCACAGGGGTCTGGGCCCATCGCCCTTTGCACACCTGCACATTGCGAACGCGGCCGGTGAGCAGACCTAGCCTCCCTTATACAAGAGTAGGCGTTCCAGTCCAACCGGCGCGCGCTGCTCAGTCGCTGACGTCATGAAGGCTTCGGCTGATACCACGACGTCGAGTGCCCATAACTGTCCCCACGTAGATGGTTAGTGCGTATAGGCCAATAGCCAGACTCAGATCAAATACCAAGATCTCTTTAAGCATGTTAAGTATCCGCGAACGCCGACCAAGGCTAGGCCCACCTCTCTCCTAGATGGTCTCGACCTGCCCTGTCGCCCAGCCACAAAGTAACAGTCGGGGGCCGTCGGGAACCCAGGCCCACCTCTACCGGGATGGAGCCACCTACCCCTTCAGCCCCCATCTCCGAACAGTATCATAAGCAATGTAACAGTATAAGGTGTATAACATATGCCCGTGATCACCTCCCGGAGTGATCACGGCCCACTAGTATAGCATGGCAGACGGACAAGAGTGTAGGGCCACTGATGATAATCTAGTATCCTATACTAAGCATTTAGGATTGCAGGTAAGGTATCAACAGTTGTAGCAACAATGACATGCTATGCATGAGAATAGGATTAACGGAAAGCAGTAACATGGTACACTACTCTAATGCATGCAGTATAGAGGAGAGTAGGCGATATCTGGTGATCAAGGGGGGGGCTTGCCTGGTTGCTCTGGCAAGAGAGAGGGGTCATCAGCACCGTAGTCGTACTGGGTAGCAGCGGCATCGGTCTCGGTGTCTAGCGAGAGAAGAGGAGGAAGAAACAATAAATATCAAGCAAATAGATGCATAGCGATGCATGACATGACAAGTATCGGTGTTAGTGGTGCCCTAACGCGGTATGAGGTGGTACCGGTGAAGGGGGGAAACAACCGAGAAAATATCCCCGGTGTTTCGCGTTTTTGGACAGATGAACCGGAGGGGGAAGTTGCGTGTTCGCTATGCTAGGGATGTGTGGCGGACAAACGGGTTGCGTATCCGGATTCGTCTCATCATTCTGAGCAACTTTCATATACAAAGTATTTTCATCTGAGTTACGGATTATTTTATATTAATTTTTAAAGATTTAAAACAATATTGAATTTAACAGGTTTAATTTAATTAGAAAATACAATTATTGTGTCAGCATGACATCAGCATGATGTCATCAGGACCACAGGTTGACTAAGTCAAACCTGGTAGGTGGGACACATTCGTCATAGTCTCAGGTTAATTTAAACAAGGTTAATTAGTTTAATTACTTGATTAGGTTAACTAAATTTAATTAGCCAAATTAATTTAATTAATTAATTAATTTTTTATTACATATTTTCTTTTTCTCTTTTTTTAACAGGGGTGGGCCCCGCTTGTCATTTGGCCAGGGGGTAATTAGCAGCGTTAATTGTGGCTAATCAGTGGATTAGTCGGCGGCTAAACGGCAACGACCACCATGTCTGGTGGAGGTTCGCCGGAGCAGTGCTGGCGGTGGCAGTGGGATGAGTCAAGGGCAGCAGAAGGTTGCCCTTGCTCGCTCGCATCTAGGGAAGCCCGTGGGGGGCCGGAGACGATGGCCAAGAAGAGTCGTGCGGCGACGGCGAAAGCAGTAGTAGCAGCATAGCGGCGGAGCAGCATCTGGTGGGAGCCGGCCGATGCGGCGGGCGCAGAGGGGCGAGGCGCGCGCGGGCCTGCGGAAGCCGTGACGTGGCGCCGCCACGCAGAGGCAGGCGCGGCGACGGGACGGCGTGGGGGGGGGCAGCGTTCGGAGGGGGGAGACGTACGGGGCCCGACCGGGAGCTCACCCCCATTGAAGAGAAGAGGGCGGCGAGGCGCGGGGAGGACCAGCGAAGGAGAGGCGGGAATGAAGCAGTCCGGCGCGGCGGGGCGAGGATGACGCAGTCCGGCGGGGCGGCGGCGTCCATGTGGCGTCGGGCGTCGAGGGCGCGGTCGCGGTTGGCGCGGCGAGCGGCACCGTCGAGGGAGAGGGCACGGGGCGCGAGGACGAGGGAGACGGCGTCGAGCAGCGCCAGGCGGCGCCCAGATCGAGCAGGGGGGCGTAGTCGGGGCCAGCGTTGGGGGCACCGTGGGCGTCCAGATTGAGCGGGGATAGAGGGAGGGGCGAGGGGAGTGGGGAAAGTGGGGGTGGTTAGCGGTTTAGGGTTTCGGGGAGGGGGGGCATATAGGCCAGGGAGGTGCGGGGTGGGCCGGCCTTGTTGGGCCTGAGGCCAGCTAGACCGGGGCCCAGCGGGGGGGGAGGGGTTCTCTTTTATTTATATTTTGCTTTCCTTTTATGTTTTGCTTATTTTCTTTTTTTTGTTTTTTTTATTTCTTAAAACGGTTATAGTTTTATAAAATACAGAAATGGTTCCTAGATTAGTATTACTATATTTACTACTACCACATCAATTTGGGTAACTAAATAAAATAGTTTCGTAATTATTTATTATTTAAAAGTATTTAAATAATAGTTTTTATTATTGCTTTATTATCATTTGGATATTTAAACATTTTATTAAAGTGCGGTTTCTTCATTATAATTACCTATCCAGTATTTGGCTCACTCCGAACATTTTAGTTTTAATATTTGAAAACTTTTATTGTTTGCTTAATTTTGAATTTGAATTTCAAATCGGTTTCGAACTAACGCGAGATTAGGAACAGTAACCGTGGTGACGTGGCATCATTAGCAGAGGTTACTGTAGCTTGATTATCCGGGCGTCACAATGCAACACCTTTGGGCTTGTAGTTTGACTCGGATTCTGCCGCAACGTCAGATTGTTTCGTCCATAACTCAACGCTCCGGACGAATTTGAAGGTGAATCCAATTGTGTTGGAAAGAGCACGAAATCTACTTTCAAACAAAAAAGGATCACCTAATTCGGAGTCCGTATGAAAAAGTTGTTGGCATTTTGAGTCAGGTATGTCTGTGCAGTCCGAATCTGAATCCAGAATGTGAGAGACTTGGACTCTATCTTCTCTTGGCCCAAAAAGTGACGTGAGAGGACTTTTTGAACAGCACCTAAACTTCTCTTTTTCCCTTATCTTCATATGTGGATTGTAGAAATGTCCCATACACCTGCAATTAGACATGGCACAAAAGTTTGTGAAGTATTTTTGTCCTCGATGATATAAATAAATTAGGGGTTTTATCATTTTTGCCACTAGTTATGTCCCACTACTCAGTTTTGCCATTAGAAGTTACAACTACTGAAAAATGCCATCGGTCCATGAGATGTTTGCTCAAAAATACCATCGTTCCGTTAGGTGTTTCCTCAAAAATGCCATTAGACATCGTTATTTTCACATCAAACTCATTGACCATGTTATATGACAAAAATAAGCCTAGACCCACATGTCAGTTCTCTCTATCTCACAATGATAAGTGTGGCCCCACTTGTCAGGAGTAACCAAGCGAATAATTTTATAGAAAAATAAGAACGTCGTTGGGATCAAGTGGGCCCCACACTTTATTGTAGCAAGATAGAAGAAGAGGTGGCATGCTAGTTCATAGGTATTTATGTCATTATAACATGGCAAAAGAGATTTGAGATCACAATAATGGTGCCCAGTGGCATTTTTGAACATGTGTCTAACAAAGCGATGGCATTTTTGAGCAGTTGAAATTCCAAGTGGCAAAACTGAGTAGTGGGACACAACCGATGGCATAAATGATAAAAACCCAATAAATTATTGCATAGTTTGCATTAGAAATCACCTCACAAATATACATGTATGTAATATTTTTGGTCATATCCAAGGTAGTCATGTACTCATCATCGAGCATGAACCTCTTCAACAACATGAAGATGACACCCATATTGGACTCATACTCCGAGTCAAGCTACGAGACCGCAAATGAGACCTTATCGTTGGTCTTAGAGGAGAGTGATGATGTGCCATCTTCGGCCTTCATCCACGGCTACGATTATGACATGATTGAGAATGGAGACATTTGCACCTACATCTCTCCGACACCCACATATGATGAGATGTCCCAATTGCCATGTAAGGAGAGCCACCGCCCCATGAGTGAGATGAGTGACTCCACCATATGTGACATTGAGTGCATTTCCTATGAGAGGATGAGTCTAACCACCACTAGCCCCACACATGAGAGCATGCCACACACCCTATGTGAGGTTGAGAGCCATTTGAGTGACTCCACCCACCATACGAGTGAGAGCATCCAAGAGGGAGTGAGTGATACACAACACTTAGTGTGTAAGGTAGTTGATAGGGCATGTGAGGCCACTATGATTTCTAACGACTTACCCTCTACTCCAAGTGTGTTTTCTTCTTTGGTGCTAGGTCTCCTACATGAGGTCATGCCTATCCTCGACGAGTCCATACCTCCAATGGAGACGACGATGGCCATGGTGGAAGAAGATGCACACCCACATGGTTCCATCAAGATGAAGATGACAACGAGTGGATCTTCGACACCTCACCTAAAACACATGAGGGACGTCCAAAGGTAACATAGGTGATGGTTCTTCTCTTGTCCCACTAGTGGATTATCTCACCAGTGATTGCTTGCATGATGTTGATCCACCTATCCCCATGCTTCATGCTAGTGCGAATTCCTCATGCCCTGACTTACCAATTTATGATGAATATGATGATGAGCATGTTGATTTGCCTAGTTGTGATGCTATGCTCCATAGGATATGATGTAGGGTAGAACCCTAATCCACCGATCTTTCACGAAAGGAGCGGAATGCCGCGAAGAACACGAGGAACACAAAGTGGAAAACGAGAGAAACACAAGGGGAAATGAAGAGGAACACTCAAACCAACATGAATATGTCACACATGTGCTAGATCCTCGGGTACATAAAGTAAGATACACGATCCACGATCAACTAGGGATGATACACGGTAACGGTCTTCTCCGTGAGGAGGTCTTGAATCCAACGTTGATCTTCTCCGTAGAGGGGCCGCGGTTTCTCTCGTGGAGTAGTTCCGATGTGGATGAGCAATGCTCTATCTCTAATATGAGATAAACCAATGCTAACCCTAGAAAGTTGGGCGATGTGGAGTATATATAGTCTAGGGGGGAGAAGGGATACACGGGTCTCGACCCTTCACTGTGCGCAGATAGGGGAGGCCGGATGTCCGGGCTTTCAGGCGATGCCGGATGTCCGGGCTGGGGAGGCCGGATGTCCGGGCTGGAGTTGGGGCACTTTATGCTCTTGGGTTCGGAGGGGCCGGATTTCCGAGCTGGTGGCTAGATGTCCGGGCTGTCGAGGCCGGATGTCCGGGGCTTGTAGCTTCTGGCGGCTGTGCTGCTGTAGTGGATGACGCTCCAGGGGCCGGACATCCGGGGTCTTGGCCGGATGTCCGGGGCCTGGGAGATGCTCTTGGCTCCTTCCGTTGGTTCTCCTCATCCCAGGACTTGGGGACTTGTATATCTTCATGCGCATCTTCGGGAGGGCCCTCTTGGTGCCTAATCATGCACAACACCTCGGACTTAGGTAGTAGCCATGTCTCATGCATAGAAAGTGGAGGTTCGGAGAGGAGTGAGTTCACCTTATCTTCGATAGCCTTGGCTCGGGCTCGTGTCATTGGTCCAGGCGGTGTCATTGGAGGTGTAGGTGCGTCCATGGGGATGATCTTGGGATGCTCCGCATCATCTCCCCTCCCTTGGGGAAGATCCATCCTCGGATCGAAATCCTCATCACCATGGTAGGGCGAGTCTTTGATGTTGAAGATGTCGCTCACGGAGTACTTGTCATGAGGGATGTCGATCTTGTATGCGTTGTTGTTGTTGTTGTAGCGTGCAAGCACCTTGAATGGTCCATCCACGCGTGGTCGAAGTTTGGACTTGCGTTTTTGGGGAAAGCGGTCCTTGCGAAGGTGTAGCCACACGAGGTCTCCAATGTTGAATATCATAGGGTGCTTGTTGACATTGAGCTTGGTCGCAAGGCGTCGTACTTGGTGCTCGATGGTGTTTCTTGTATCTTCATGCACCTTCTTGAGATGGGTCGCTCGTGCACTTGCGTCCAAATTGATGCGCTCTTGGAGTGGTAGAGGGAGAATATCCAATGGTGATAAAGGGTTGAATCCGTAGACGACCTCGAAGGGGGACTTGCTGGTTGTTGAGTGATACACCATTTTTCATCATGCTTTTATATCGATATTTATTGCATTATGGGCTGTTAATACACATTATGTCACAATACTTACGCCCAGTCTCTCTTATTTTACAAGGTTTACATAAAGAGGGAGAATGCCGGCAGCTGGGATTCTGGGCTGGAAAAGGAGCAAATATTAGAGACCTATTCTGCACAGCTCCAAAAGTCCTGAAACTTCACGGAAGACGTTTTCAGAATATATAAAAAATACTGAGCGCAAGAAGTTCACCAGGGGGGCCACACCCTGCCCACGAGGGTGGGGGGGAGCGCCCTACCCCCCTGGGTGCGCCCCCTACCTCGTGGGCCCCCTGGTGGCCCTCCAATGTCCATCTTCTGCTATATGAAGTCTTTCGATGAGAAAAAAATCAGAAGCCATCTCCTCGGACGAAACTCCGCCGCCACGAGGCGGAACCTTGGCAGAACTAATCTAGGGCTTCGGGAGAGCTGTTCTGCTGGGGAAACTTCCCTCTGGGAGGGGGAAATCATCGCCATCGTCATCACCAACGCTCCTCTCATCGGGAGAGGGCAATCTCCATCAACATCTTGATCAGCACCATCTCCTCTCAAAACCCTAGTACATCACTTGTATCCAATTCTTGTCTCCATGTCCAGGATTGGTGCTAGTAGGTTGCTAGCAGTGTTAATTACTCCTTGTAGTTGATGCTAGTTGGTTTATTTGGTGGAAGATCATATGTTCAGATCCTATATGCATATTAATACCCCTCTGATTATGAACATGAATATGCTTTGTGAGTAGTTACGTTTGTTCCTGAGGACATGGGAGAAGTCTTGCTGTTAAGTCATGTGAATTTGGTATTCGTTCAATATTTTGATGAGATGTATTTTCTCACTCCTCTAGTAGTGTTATGTGAACGTCGACTACATAACACTTCACCATGATTTGGGCGTAGAAGAAGGCGTTGGGAAGTAATAAGTAGATGATGGGTTGCTGGAGTGATAGAAGCTTAAACCCTAGTTTATGCGTTGCTTCGTAAGGGGCTGATTTGGATCCACATGTTTCATGCTATGGTTAGGTTTACCTTAATACTTTTGTTGTAGTTGCGGATGCTTGCAATAGAGGTTAATCATAAGTGGGATGCTTGTCCAAGTAAGGACAGTACCCAAGCACCGGTCCACCCACATCCAAATTATCAAAGTACCGAATGCGAATCATACGAACGTGATGAAAACTAGCTTGACGATATTCCCATGTGTCCTCGGGAGCGCTTTTCTCTATATAACAGTTTGTCCAGGCTTGTCCTTTGCTGCAAAAAGGATTGGGCCACCTTGCTCCACTTTATTTACTTTTGTTACTTGTTGCTCGTTACAAATTATCCTATCACAAAACTATCTGTTACCACTTATTTTAGTACTTGCAGAGAATATCTTGCTGGAAACCGCTTATCATTTCCTTCTGCTCCTCGTTGGGTTCGACACTCTTACTTATCGAAAGGACTATGATAGATACCCTATACTTGTGGGTCATCAAGACTCTTTTCTGGCGCCGTTGCCGGGGAGTGAAGCGCCTTTGGTAGGTGGAATTTGGTAAGGAAAAATTTATATAGTATGCTGAAATTTACTGTCACTTGTTACTATGGAAAGTAATCCTCTGAGGGGCTTGTTCGGGGTATCTTCACCCCGACCAGTAGAGTAAAGAGTTGCTCCTCAACCTACTGAACCTACTGAAAATGAAAATGTCTGCTTTGAAATTCCTTTGGGTATGATAGAAAAACTGCTAGCTAATCCTTTTGTAGGAGATGGAACAAAGCATCCTGATGAGCATCTAATATATGTGGATGAAGTTTGTGGATTATTTAAGCTTGCAAGTGTACCCAGAGATGTTTTTAAGAAGAAGGTCTTCCCTTTATCTTTTAAGGGAGATGCATCGACATGGTATAGGCTATGTGATGATACGGGGTCATGGAACTACAAACGATTGAAATTGGAATTTCATCAGAAGTTTTATCCTATGCATCTTGTTCATCGTGATCGCAATTATATATATAATTTTTGGCCTCGCGAAGGAGAAAGCATCGCTCAAGCTAGGGGGAGGCTTAAATCAATGTTATATTCATGCCCCAATCATGAGCTCTCAAGAGAAATGATTATTCAAAAAATTTATGCTCGGCTTTCTGATAGCAATCGCACCATGCTTGATACTTCTTGTGCTGGCTCTTTTATGATGAAGACTATTGAATTCAAATGGGATTTATTGGAAAGAATTAAACATCTCTGAAGATTGGGACCTCGACAAAGGTAAGGAGTCAGGTATGACACCTAGGTTTGATTGTGTTAAATCTTTTATGGATACCGATGTTTTCCGTAAGTTTAGCACTAAATATGGACTTGACTCTGAAATAGTAGCTTCTTTCTATGAATCTTTTGCTACTTATGTTGATCTCCCCAAGGAGAAGTGGTTTAAATATCATCCTCCCATAGAAGTAAAAGTAGCTGCACCTATTAAAGTTGAAGAAAAGACTATCACTTATAATGATGCTATTGTTCCTACTTCTTATGTTGAGAAACCACCTTTCCCTGCCAGAATAAAGGATCATGCTAAAGCTTCAACTGTGGTTCGTAAAAGAAATATTAAAACTTATACACCTTCTGAGCAAATTAAAGTTGAACCTAATATTGCTATTGTTAAAGATCTCTTGGCTGATAATATTGATGGGAATGTTATTTATTTCCTTGATGAGACTGCTAGAATTGCTAAACCTTGTGCTAAAGATAAAAACAGACCTGTGGTAGGCATGCCTGTTATTTCTGTTAAAATAAGAGATCATTGTTATCATGGCTTATGTGATATGGGTGCTAGTGCTAGTGCAATACCTTACGCCTTATACAAAGAAATTATGCATGATATTGCACCTGCTGAGATAGAAGATATTGATGTCACAATTAAACTTGCCAATAGATATGCTATTTAACCAATGGGAATTGTTAGAGATGTTGAAGTCTTGTGTGGGAAAACTAAATATCCTCCTGATTTTCTTGTTCTTGGTTCCCCACAAGATAGATTTTGTCCCATTATATTTGGTAGACCCTTCTTAAGCACTGTTAATGCTAAGATAGATTGCAAAAAGGATGTTGTTACTATCGGTTTAGATGATATGTCTCACGCATTTAATTTATCTAAATTTAGTAGACAACTACGTGAAGAAGAATTACCTAGTAAGGATGATATTATTGGTCTTGCTTCTATTGCCGTACCTCCTAGTGATCCTTTAGAACAATATTTGCTAGACCATGAAAACGATATGTTTATGAATGAAAGAAGGGAAATAGATGAAGTATTCTTTAAACAGGAACCTATTCTGAAACACAATTTGCCTGTTGAAATCCTAGGGCATCCTCCTCCACCCAAGGGTGATCCCGTGTTTGAGCTTAAACCGTTGCCTGATACTCTTAAATATGATATCTTGATGAGAAAAGGATATATCTTGTTATTATTAGTGCTAACCTTTCAGAGCATGAGGAAGAGAGATTATTGAAAACTCTGAAGAAACACCATGCGGCTATTGGGTATACTCTTGATGATCTTAAGGGCATTAGTCCCACTCTATGTCAACATAAAATAAATTTGGAAGAAGATGCTAAACCAGTTCGTGATCATCAACGACGACTGAACCCTAAAATGAAGGAAGTGGTAAGAAAGGAAATACTAAAGCTCCTCGAGGCAGTTATAATTTACCCTGTTGCTGATAGTCAGTGGGTAAGTCATGTCCATTGTGTCCCTAAGAAGGGAGGTATTACTGTCGTTCCTAATGATAAAGATGAATTGATTCCTCAAAGAATTATTACAGGTTATATGATGGTAATTGATTTCCGCAAATTAAATAAGGCCACTAAAAAGGATCATTACCCCTTACCTTTTATCGATCAAATGCTAGAAAGATTATCCAAACATACACATTTTTGCTTTCTAGATGGTTACTCTGGTTTCTCTCAAATACCTGTGTCAGCCAAAGATCAATCAAAGACTACTTTTACTTGCCCTTTTGGTACTTTTGCTTATAGACGTATGCCTTTTGGTTTATGTAATGCACCTGCTACCTTTCAAAGATGCATGATGGCTATATTCCCTGACTTTTATGAAAAGATTTGTGAGGTTTTCATGGACGATTTCTCCGTCTATGGATCTTCTTTTGATGATTGCTTGAGCAACCTTGATCGAGTTTTGCAAAGATGTGAAGAAACTAATCTTGTCTTGAATTGGGAAAAGTGCCACTTTATGGTTAATGAAGGTATTGTCTTGGGGCATAAAGTTTCTGAAAGAGGTATTGAAGTTGATAAAGCCAAGGTTGATGCTATTGAAAAGATGCCATGCCCCAAGGACATCAAAGGTATAAGAAGTTTCCTTGGTCACGCCGGATTTTATAGGAGGTTCATTAAGGAATTCTCAAAAATTTCTCGGCCTCTGACTAATTTATTACAAAAAGATATACCATTTGTCTTTGATGATGATTGTGTAGAAGCATTTGAAATACTTAAGAAAGCATTGATCTCTGCACCTATTGTTCAGCCGCCTGATTGGAATTTACCCTTTGAAATTATGTGTGATGCTAGTGATTATGTTGTAGGTGCTATTCTAGGGCAAAGAGTTGATAAGAAATTAAACATTATTCAATATGCTAGTAAAACCCTAGACAATGCTCAAAGAAATTATGCTACTACTGAAAAAGAATTCTTACCAGTTGTATTTGCTTGTGATAAGTTCATACCTTATATTGTTGATTCTAAAGTAACTATTCACACTGATCATGCTGCTATTAAATATCTTATGGAAAAGAAAGATGCTAAACCTAGACTTATTAGATGGGTTCTCTTGCTACAAGAATTTGACTTACATATTGTTAATAGAAAGGGAGCTGAGAACCCCGTTGCAGACAACTTGTCTAGGTTAGAAAATGTGCTTGATGACCCACTACCTATTGATGATATCTTTCCTGATGAGCAATTAAATGTTATAAATGCTTCTCATACTACTCCATGGTATGCTGATTATGCTAATTACATTGTTGCTAAGTTCATACCACCTAGTTTCACATACCAGCAAAAGAAAAAGTTCTTCTATGATTTGAGGCATTACTTTTGGGATGACCCACATCTTTATAAAGAAGGAGAAGATGGTGTTATTAGACGTTGTGTACCTAAGCATGAACAGGAACAGATCCTACGCAAGTGTCACTCCGAAGCTTATGGAGGACACCATGCTGGAGATAGAACTGCACATAAGGTATTGCAATCTGGTTTTTATTGGCCTACTCTCTTCAAGGATGCCCGTAAGTTTGTCTTATCTTGTGATGAATGTCAAAGAGTTGGTAATATTAGTAGACGTCAAGAAATGCCTATGAACTATTAACTCGTTATTGAACCATTTGATGTTTGGGGCTTTGACTATATGGGACCTTTTCCTTCCTCTAATGGATATACACATATTTTAGTTGCTGTTGATTACGTTGCTAAGTGGGTAGAAGCTATTCCAACTAGTAGTGTTGATCATAACACTTCTATTAAAATGCTTAAAGAAGTTATTTTTTCCAAGATTTGGAGTCCCTAGATATTTAATGACTGATGGTGGTTCACATTTTATTCATGGTGCTTTCCCTAAAATGCTTGCTAAGTATGATGTTAATCATACAATTGCATCCCCTTATCACTGTCTAGTGGTCAAGTAGAATTGAGTAATAGAGAGCTCAAATTAATTTTGCAAAAGACTGTTAATAGATCTAGAAAGAATTGGTCCAAGAAACTTGATGATGCATTATGAGCCTATAGAACTGCATATAAAAATCCTATGGGTATGTCTCCGTATAAAATGGTTTATGGAAAAGCATGTCACTTACCTCTCGAACAAGAACACAAGGCATATTGGGCTATTAAAGAGCTCAATTATGATTTTAAACATGCCGCTGAGAAGAGGTTATTTGATATTAGCTCACTCGATGAATGGAGAACCCAAGCCTACGAAAATGCCAAGTTGTTTAAAGAAAAAGTTAAAAGATGGCATGATAAAAGGATACAAAAGCGTGAGTTTAACGTAGGTGAATATGTATTGCTATACAACTCTCGTTTAAGATTTTTTGCATGAAAACTTCTCTCTAAATGGGAAGGTCCTTACGTTATTGAGGAGGTCTATCGTTCCGGTGCCATAAAAATCAACAACTTCGAAGGAAAAATCTGAAGGTGGTGAACGGTCAAAGAATCAAACATTATATCTCTGGTAATCCCATAAATGTTGAAACCAATGTTATTGAAACCGTAACCCCGGAGGAATACATAAGGGACACTTTCCGGAATGTTTCAGACTCTGAAAAGGAATAGGTATGTGGTACGGTAAGTAAACCGACTCCAAAACAGTTTTTAAGGCAATATTTCTCCGTTTTGGAATATTTAGAAAAATAGAAAAATAAGAAGCATTCCGGGAAGGACACGAGGGCTCCACGAGGGTGGAGGGCACGCCCTACCCTACTGGGCGCCCCCCTACCTCGTGGGCACCTCGTGCGCTCTCCGGACTCCGTTTTCTTACACGACACGTATTTTGGTCGGTTTCATTATATAATCTCCCGGGGCTTTTGACTCTCGTATCACGCAATTATCCTCTGTTTGTATTTTGAGCTATTGCTGCTGCAGATTAGAGCAAGATTTCTTTGCAAGAGTCAGTCGGGGAGAGCCGGGTGTCTCATCTGGAACCAAGATCAATGACAAACAACAGTGTTGACCTCTTTGGGCCAGCCACGGAGGAAGAGATGGAGGCTGATTTGAAGAGGATAGATGCCATGGAAGAGGATCAAGAAGTCACTTCCCGCTTCTGAGATGGATTCACAATGGGAGAACTGCAGAGCTCGGCTATTCCAAACTCGGTTATCCCTTCCAATGTTAGATTTCTTTCTTATGAGAATATGAAAAAGATTGTCACTGGTTCTACCGCAGCTATGCAGCACCCTTGGGTGCTGGGAGCTTTGGCTGTTACAGGAAAACTCTGAAAGGAAATAATGGACCTCAAGCAGCAAGTCAATAAGCTCGAGGAGGAGAATCGTATCCTGGGGGGCATCATCGCCAAGAATATCACATCACCATCCCCGAAAAGAGAGACATAATCACATGGGTATGGACACTCCCCTTGGCAACTGCCAAGCTTGGGGGAGTGCCCCGGTATCGTATCACCATCACTTTTATCTTTATCGTTTTTCTTAGTTCGATCCTTTTGGTAATATCTTGATCTAGTAGAATAGAAGTTCTTAGTATGATCTAGTTGTGAGTTTTGCTTTATAATTCCTCTATGTAATCGAGTCCGTGAGCTATATAATAAAGATTAGTGTTGAGTCAAGGGCTTGATTATTTTGCCATGATCCTAAGGGAATAAAAGAAAAGAGAAAGAAATAAAAATAAACAAAGAGATCATGTGAATCTTATGGATAGTAATGAGCTCACACAGAAAAAGTATGATGAATAAAAGTTGTTGAGAGTTGACAAACATAGTTTTGGTCATCGTTGCAATTAATAGGAAGTAATAAATAAAGAGAGGTCTTCACATATAAATATACTATCTTGGACATCTTTTATAATTGTGAGCACTCATTAAAATATGACATGCTAAAGAGTTGACGTTGGACAAGGAAGACACCGTAATGGGTTATGTTTTCTTACATCTGAGATAAATTATATTGTCATGGATCATCCAACATGGTTGAGCTTGTCTTTCCCCCTCATGCTAGCCAAATTCATCGCACCAAGTAGAGATACTACTTGTGCTTCCAAATACCCTTAAACCAGTTTTGCCATGAGAGTCCACCATACCTACCTATGGATTGAGTAAGATCCTCCAAGTAAGTTGTCATCGGTGCAAGCAATAAAAATTGCTCTCTAAATATGTATGACTTATTAGCGTGGGAGAAAATAAGCTTTATACGATCGTGTGATATGGAAGAAATAAAGGTCTGTATCACAAGTGGCAATATAAAGTGACATTCTTTCGCATTAAGATTTTGTGCATCCAACCGTAAAAGCGCATGACAACCTCTGCTTCCCTCTGCGAAGGGCCTATCTTTTACTTTTATGTCCTACCTTGCATAAGAGTCATGGTGATCTTCACGCTTCCTTTTTTACATTTTATCCTTTGGCAAGCACAGTATGTTGGAAAGATCCTGTTATATATTGCTAATTGGATGTGAGTTTTCATGAACTATTTGTTGACATTACCCTTGAGGTAAAACGTTGGGAGGCAAAACTATAAGCCCCTATCTTTCTCTGTGTCCGATTAAAACTCCATACCCATAAGTATTGCGTGAGTGTCAGCAATTGTGAAAGACTATATGATAGTTGAGTATGTGGACTTGCTGAAAAGCTCTTATACATTGACTCTTTCCTATGATTGAAATTATAGTTTGTTAGTTTTCAATGAAGTTTACGATTCATACTCGAAATTGTGATTGAATTATTACTCTATCATAAGAAATCACATGACAAGAATTATATAAGTTGCTGTTCTGAGAATGATCATGATGCCCTCATGTCCATATCTTATTTTTATCGACACCTCTATCTCTAAACATGTGGACATATTTTTCGATTTCGGCTTTCTCTTGAGGACAAGAGAGGTCTAAGCTTGGGGGAGTTGATACGTCCATTTTGCATCATGCTTTTATATCGATATTTATTGCATTATGGGTTGTTATTACACATTATGTCACAATACTTATGCCTATTCTCTCTTATTTTACAAGGTTTACATAAAGAGGGAGAATGCCGGCAGCTGGGATTCTGGGCTGGAAAAGGAGCAAATATTAGAGACCTATTCTGCACAGCTCCAAAAGTCCTGAAACTTCACGGAAGACATTTTCAGAATATATAAAAAATACTGAGCGCAAGAAGTTCACCAGGGGGGCCACACCCTGCCCACGAGGGTGGGGGCGCACCCTACCCCCTGGGCGCGCCCCCTACCTCGTGGGCCCCCTGGTGGCCCTCCGATGTCCATCTTCTGCTATATGAAGTCTTTCGATGAGGAAAAAATCAGAAGCCATCTCCTCGGACGAAACTCCGCCGCCACGAGGCGGAACCTTGGCGGAACTAATCTAGGGCTCCGGCAGAGCTGTTCTACTGGGGAAACTTCCCTCCAGGAGGGGGAAATCATCACCATCATCATCACCAACGCTCCTCTCATCGGGAGAGGGCAATCTCCATCAACATCTTCATCATCACCATCTCCTCTCAAAACCCTAGTTCATCTCTTGTATCCAATTCTTGTCTCCAAGTCCGGGATTGGTGCTAGTAGGTTGCTAGTAGTGTTAATTACTCCTTGTAGTTGATGCTAGTTGGTTTATTTGGTGGAAGATCATATGTTCAGATCCTATATGCATATTAATACCCCTCTAATTATGAACATGAATATGCTTTGTGAGTAGTTACGTTTGTTCCTCAGGACATGGGAGAAGTCTTGCTATTAGTAGTCATGTGAATTTGGTATTCGTTCGATATTTGGATGAGATGTATGTTGTCTCTCCTCTAGTGGTGTTATGTGAACGTCGACTACATAACACTTCACCATGATTTGGGCATAGAGGAAGGCATCGGGAAGTAATAAGTAGATGATGGGTTGCTAGAGTGACAAAAGCTTAAACCCTAGTTTATGTGTTGCTTCGTAAGGGGCTGATTTGGATCCATATGTTTCATGCTATGGTTAGGTTTACCTTAATACTTTTGTTGTAGTTGCGGATGCTTGCAATAGAGGTTAATCATAAGTGGGATGCTTGTCCAAGTAAGGACAGTACCCAAGCACTGGTCCACCCACATACCAAATTATCAAAGTACCGAACACGAATCATACGAACGTGATGAAAACTACCTTGACGATATTCCCATGTGTCCTCGGGAGCGCTTTTCTCTATATAAGAGTTTGTCCAGGCTTGTCCTTTGCTACAAAAAGGATTGGGCCACCTTGTTGCACTTTATTTACTTTTGTTACTTGTTGCTCGTTACAAATTATACTATCACCAAACTATCTGTTACCACTTATTTCAGTACTTGCAGAGAATACCTTGCTGGAAACCAGTTATCATTTCCTTCTGCTCCTCGTTGGGTTCGACACTCTTACTTATCGAAAGGACTACGATAGATCCCCTATACTTGTGGGTCATCATTGAGTGTCTTTCTCGGTTGTAGGAAAACTCGGCGATAGGTAGGCACTCCTCCCACTCCTTGATGTTCTTCTTGATGAGTACTCGAAGTAGAGCGGAGAGTGTGCGGTTTGTCACCTCCGTTTGGCCGTCGGTTTGAGGATGGTAAGCCGTGGAGAAGAGTAGCTTCATTCCGAGCTTGGCGCATAGGGTCTGCCAAAAGTAGCTAAGGAACTTGACGTCGCGGTCTGAGACGATAGTCTTTGACACACCATGTAGAGGCAATTCCCTACAAAATAGATTAGCAACATGTGAAGCATCGTCTATCTTGTTGCAAGGAATAAAATGTGCCATTTTTGAGAAACGGTCCACAACGACAAATATTGAATCTTTCCCATTTTGAGTCCTAGGCAAACCAAGTACAAAGTCCATGCTAATGTCTTCCCATGGTTGGTATGGAATTGGTAGAGGCATATAGAGTCCATGAGATTGGGCTTTAGACTTAGCTTTGCGACATGTAGAGCATCGGTTGGTGAAACGATTGACGTCCCGAAACATCTTGGGCCAAAAGTAGTTCTTCGAGAGCGTGGCGAATGTCTTGTCACGTCCGAAATGTACCATTAAGCCTCCTCCATGAGATTCCTGCAAAAGCAACAAACGAAGAGAAGACTCGGGGATGCAAAGTTTGTTAGCTCTCATAAGATATCCATCTTTGATGTAATAGCGTTCCCAAGATGTATGCGACAAACACTTGGCATAAGGAGTAGCAAAATTTGCATCATGCTCATACAAGTCTTTGATATGCTCAAGGCAATGACATCTAACTCAAGTTGTGTAACAAGCATGCATATGCGGAAAGAGCATCTGCTACAATGTTTTCATTACCCTTGATGTACTTGATGACATAAGGAAAAGACTCATTAAATTCACTCCATTTAGCATGATGCTTGTTCAACTTGGTTTGACCCTTAAGATACTTGAGAGTCTCATGATCGGTATGAATGATAAACTCATGGGGACAAAGGTAATGTTCCAATTCATGCAAAACGCGGACTAAAGCATATAACTCTTTGTCATAGATGGGGTAATTGAGTTGCGCTCCGGAAAGTTTCTCATTAAAATAAGCTATGGGGCGCTTCTCTTGTGTTAACACACCTTGTCAAAGTTGGGTAAAGCAAGCACGGGAGCATGAGTAAGCAAATTCTTAAGCTCATTGAATGCGGTATCTTGGGATGGTCCCCAAACAAAAGGCGCATTCTTCTTGCTCAAAGCATGCAAAGGCGAAGCAATGGTGCTAAAATTCTTCACAAAGCGACGATAGAAACCCGCAAGGCCAAGAAAACTACACACTTGATGCAAGTTGGTTGGTTGCGGCCAAGTCTTAATAGCATTGATCTTGGACTCATCAACATGAACACCCTTTGAGGAAACAACAAAACCCAAGAAAACGAGCTTATCAACACCAAAAAGGCATTTCTCCATATTAGCATAGAGGCGCTCTTTTCTAAGAGTTTCCAAAACGGTGCAGACATGGGTGACATACTCTCTAAGAGATTTGCTAAACACAAGAATGTCATCGAAGTAAACCACAACAAATATACCAATGTATGGGCGAAAGACATGATTCATAAGACGCATAAAAGTACCCGGTGCCTCCGAGAGACCCATAGGCATGACTAACCACTCATACAAACCAAACTTGGTTTTGAATGCGGTTTTCCATTCATCACCCTCTTGTATGTGGATTTTATAGTAACCACTCTTAAGATCAATTTTGGAAAATATAGTGGCACCACTAAGCTCATCAAGCATATCATCTAGGCGTGGGATGGGATACCTATAGCGAACGGTGATAGCGTTGATAGGTCTACAATCAGAGCACATGCAAAAGCTACCGTCACGTTTTGGCACAAGAATGACCGGGACGACAAAAGGGCTTAAACTTTCACACACATGTCCATGGTCTATGAGATGCTTTATTTGCCTTTGTATTTCTTTGGTTTCTTCGGGGTTGACGCGGTATGGAGCTTTATTCGGAAGAGGTGCTCCGGGGATGAGGTCGATTCGGTGCTCAATGCCTCGTAGTGGAGGTAGTCCCATATGTAGCTCGTCGGGGAAGACATCTTGAAATTCCTGCAAAAGAGAAGACAAGACTAGAGGAAGGGTGTGAGAAGTGTTACTTTGTGGTGCATTGTCCTTGCACACGAGGACATAGTGTAGGACACTAGATGGGTTCTCACACACTTCTCTTATCTCACGTTTGGTGGCAAATAGAACTAGGTTCTTGTTTTCGCTCATCGTGGAGGCACTCGATTTGGGCTTGTGGCGCTCACTCTCTTTTTGGTGGCTCGCTCTCTCACTATGATCTCCACGATGGGTGGCTTGCTTGTCGGCGATCACTTGACTTGGCGACATTGGACGGAGGACGTACTCCTTGCCCTTCATCTTGAAGATGTAGTGGTTCGTTCGGCCATTGTGGGCGACTCCTCTATCGAATTGCCATGGGCGTCCAAGGAGAAGATGGCAAACGGTCATTGGAACGACGTCGCACTCCAAGGTGTCTTCGTAGGCGCCGATTTTGAAGGAGACTTGTACTCGGTGCTCGACTTGGATGGTGCCGGAGTCACTAAGCCATTGCACTTTGTATGGATGTGGATGCTTCGTCTTGGGCAATTGGAGCTTGGAGCAAAGTTCTTCACTTGCGAGATTATGACAACTCCCTCCATCGATGATGACCTTGACGGATCGTCCATTGATGCCGGCCTTGGTGTGGAATATGTGGCATCGTTGGTCTTCTTCTTGGTGATGTTGTAGAGTCAAAACCTTGGAGACAAGAAGGGCGGGACTTGCATGTTCATCGCAAAAGACTTGTTCTTCTTCATTGTTCACTTGGCGGTGCATGGCGACTTGCTCAAGGGCTTCCATTTCGCCTTCACTCATGGAGTCATAAGTGCCATCATCGTTGAAGACCATGGTTCACTTGTTGGTGCACTCATAGGACTTGTGGCCTCGGCCTCCGCAAGTGAAACACTTGAAGGAACTCGTCTTGACGGTCTCATCGGTTGGGGTTGATGATGATGAAGCTCTCGGCTTGAAGTTGCTCGTAGTAGGATGGCTTGTAGTTGACGAAGCTTTCTTGGAACTCGACTTGTCGATGTTGGTAGTAGAAGGCTTTGTAGTCGGTGTTGTAGTTGTTGAATCTTGGTTGTTGGAGAAGCCATAGGACTTGGATGAGAACTTGGCATACTTGAAATCATCTTGCACTTGGCGTTCCGCTTTGGTAGCTTGGTGCACTAGCTCGATGAGATTGGAGTATGGTTGGAAGTCGGCGATCTTCTTGATGGGATGATTGAGTCCATTCAAGAAACATGCCATAGTTTGCTCATCATCTTCTGTGATATTGGCTCGTATCATGGCAATCTCCATCTCCTTGTAGTACTCTTCAACGCTCTTGGTTCCTTGCTTGAGTAGTTGGAGTTTCTTGAAGAGTTCGCGGTTGTAGTAGGTAGGTACAAAGCGTGCTCTCATGACATCCTTCATTTGCGCCCAAGTAGTGATGGGTGGTTCACCTCTTGCCTCTTGGCGCTCTATGATTTGTTCCCACCAAATGAGCACATAGTCTTGGAACTCAAGGGATGCCATCGCGATCTTCTTCTCTTCTTCATAATTGTGCAAACTGAAGATCTTGTCAACTTTCAATGCCCATGAAAGGTACTCTTCGGGATCGTTGCTTCCGTTGAACTTGGGCATGGTGAACTTGAGTTTGCCATAGCGTTTCTCTTCATTGTCTTAGGGTCGGGGATGATGACGCCCATGTTGTTGATGATTGTTCAACTTGTGGTGCTCTTGGCGCGGAGGGTTGTCATCCTCATGTTGCTCTTGTCGTGGAGGATCTCCATTGTCTTCATGCTCTGGATTGACTTGTTGTTCTTGGCGAGCTTGTGGATGAGCTTGTCGAGCTCGAGGAGGAACTTGACAATGCACACGAGCTTGAAATCTTCATTCTTGAATTTCTTCATGAAGTGCTTCCTCTTGTTCACGGGCTTGTCAGCCTCGGTCGGCTATGGCTCGACTTGAATCGTGTAGAGCTTGTTGCGTAGCAAGTGCTTGAGCGTCACGGAGTTGTTGTTCTTGACGTTGTGCCTCGGCATCTTGAGCATTTTGGTGTAGACACGCTCGCTCTTCACCTTCATGTTTTAGTTGTCGTTGCCGTTCTCGAGCTAGCGCAAAGGCCTCTTGAGTTTGACGTTGTCGGCGCTAGTGAGAGTCGGTGTCGCGTAGGGGATTGAGGCTTGCTTGACGATCGTTGCGCGCGGCTTGGCAAAGAGTGTTCGATATCGGTGTACTTGAGCCGGAGACAGTGAAGTCAGAGTGTCGGCTTGATCGGCTCCTTCTTGAAGTGGAAGAAGAGCGGTTGAGCAACAAAGCGCGAATCTCGTCCATCCTTGCGTCATTCTCCTGCTTGTGATCGTCGAGCTTGTGGTCGAAGTAGTCCCTTGTATGTTGCTCGGAAAGTCGCAAGTCGGCGACAAGGTTGTCGATGCGTTCACTCATGGCTTGTTGCTCTTGATGCAAAGCACGTTGTGCACCAAAGAGGTAACTCTTGGTGACGAAGGAGTTCATGTCATCGTCTTGCTCCATGAAGAGTGGGTTGGTAGAAGTACTTGGCCTATCCATCATTCCAAGACAAATGTGAGTGGTAGAAAGAGAAGAACGAGTACCAAATGTACCTTGACCGAAGTTGAAAGTGGATCAAGGATCACTCCAATGTAGGACAAGGAAATAGCACAATTGGTACTAGCTCTTGTCGGTTTCTCACACCTACACAAGTAAAAGCTTTTGGTGGAGCTTGGTTAGGATGGTGGCACAAAATTTGATGCAATTGTAAGTGAGCTTCAATAATGTTGGAAAAGATTCGCAAGATGCAATGTAACAAGTAGACCAAGCATATAAGGTACACGGAAACACACACGCAAAAAGATAAGTGGGGTCATGCAACCAAGGGTGAGCCAAAATGTGCAATCCCAAAAATGCTCTTGTTGCACAACACTAGAGAGACGCTAGCACGATTGCACAATAGGCGGATACAAGAACTTGTGCACAACCTACTTAGCAAAAATGCAATGACTTCTATCCCAAGTATGCTCTATGCAAGGTGTTGCTATGATATGATCCAAGATGATCGAGTATGGCAATCTTAATGTTGTATGATGCTATGGTTCTTGCTTAAAAACTCTGTGCTTATCTTTCCTCTTTTCTTAAAAGCTTGTTTGGCTCTTTGATGTTGGAGCTCTTTTCTCATGCAATGCTTGACAAACCGATATAGCAAGTGAGTATGCGATGACAACTTTGTGACACAAGAGATGATACCAATATATGCAACAATGATGTATGTATGCTATGGGAAGTATGATCACTAATGTGCACAAGTCTAGTTGCCAGCAATACTCAATGGCTAGTCTCAATGGGTAAGAAACGCAAAGGAGTAAGGCTATGAAGGCTATCAATGTAATGGCAAGAGTGATATGTCCAATACCAAGATGAGGTTACCGGTCTTGCTTCCGGTATGGTGTCAAAATGGTGGCACGAATACCAAGGTGTAGTTGAGGTGGTCGTTCTTGATGACGATGTAGGACGGCGTCCATGGCGAAGATGAGCGGCGGTGATGTCGATGTCGAACCGTACCTAGATAGCCGGAACACAAAAGGATACGGTACCGCAACTCAAATCCTCAAACCTCGAAGTAGCAAATGTGTCGGAGAGCGAAATGGTCCAAAATGGTTGGGCTATGCGGAAGTGGTGGAGGTATGCAGAAGGATATGTGGTATATGGTGCGCACCGGAACAAAATTTGGTGAAAAATGGACAGAAAACGGGGCGGTGGATGGAGATTGTTGCTGCCAGGGGTCGGATGTCCGAGTGGAAGGCCGGATGTCCGGGCTTGATGGGCCGGATGTCCCGGCTCTGCATCTGGGGACGAACAGGATGAACACCGCGTGGAGAGGTCAAATCCGGGCGAAATTCAGAGGAATTTGTGGATGGAAATTGGGGAAAAATGGATGGGAAGCTAGATCCACTCAAAACAAAGCAAATCCACGGATCCAAACCAACAAAATCTCAACACACCAACAAATCACAAAAAAAAATTGGGGCTATTTTTTGGTGGGGAATTTTCGAATTAGGACGAAAAACAATAAAGCAAGGCTAGAAACAAAACGGGGAGGCTCCGAAATCGTGATCAACGTGGCTCTTGATACCAATATGATGTAGGGTAGAACCCTAATCGGCCGATCTTTCATGAAAGGGGCGGAATCCCGCGAAGAACACGAGGAACACAAAGTGGAAAACGAGAGAAACACAAGGGGAAACAAAGAGGAACACTCAAACCAACATGAATAAGTCACACATGTGCTAGATCCTCGGGTACATAAAGTAAGATACATGATCCATGATCAACTAGGGATGATACACGATAACGGTCTTCTCCGTGAGGAGGTCTTGATGTTCTTCTCCGTGAGGAGGTCTTGAATCCAATGTGGATCTTCTCCGTAGAGGGGCCGCGGTCTCTCTCGTGGAGTAGATCCGATGTGGATGAGCAATGCTCTATCTCTAATATGAGCTAAACCAATGCTAACCCTAGAAAGTTGGGAAAGGTGTAGTATATATAGTCTAGGGGGGAGAAGGGATACACGGGCCTCGACCCTTCACTGTGCGCAGACAGGGGAGGCCGGATGTCCGGGCTGGGGAGGCCGGATCTCCGGGCTGGAGTGGGGGCACTTGTTGCTCTTGGGTTCGGAGGGGCCGGATTTCCGGACTGGTGGCCGGATGTCCGGGGGCTCGGGAGAGGCCGGATGTCCGGGCTGTCGAGGTCGGATGTCCGGGGCCTGTAGCTTCTGGCGGCTGTGCTGCTGTAGTGGATGACGCTCCAGGGGCCGGACGTCCGGGGTCTTGGCTGGATGTCCGGGGCCTGGGAGATGCTCTTGGCTCCTTCCATTGGTTCTCCTCATCCGTGGACTTGGGGACTTGTACATCTTCATGCGCATCTTCAGGAGGGCCCTCTTGGGGCCTAATCATGCACAACACCTCTTACTTAGGTAGTAGCCATGTCTCATGCATAGAAAGTGGAAGTTCGGAGAGGAGTGAGTTCACCTTATCTTCGATAGCCTTGGCTCGGGCTCGTGTCATTGGTCCAAACGGTGTCGTTGGAGGTGTAGGTGCATCAATGGGGATGATCTTGGGATGCTCCGCATTGGGATATCATGTGAAAATTCTATTGGTCACATCATGTTTGACAATCCATTGACCTTGTCATATGCTATGAGTGAGATCTCCCATATCGCATCATTTCAATCTCAACATAGTAACTATGCATGCCCCATTAAAATAAATCCCATTTGCACTTATGGAATAGATGACAAGATGATGGTCATTGGCTTTTGTTTTTCATGTGATGATATTGCCATGCTTCCTTTACATGATTTGCGCAATTCATCTACTATGCCATGCCATGATCACATTGTTCCAAATATGCTTTGTTTTGGATGTTGTCAAAATTCTCCAAGTGTTGTTTCCATTAATGCTCATGAGGAGACCCCCGTAGTTTCCTCATACATATTAGGAGATTTTGATGGATTCTATACTTTGCATGATTCTCATAATTTCTTGGACCATATGCATTCCACGCATAACAATGCTCTAGATATTTCCCATGATGCATTACACAATTTGAGTCTCCATTATGCTATACATAACAATAACCTATCATGATGGATGACATGTTTCTATATCACGCATCTCATCTATTTGAGCATTGGATAGTTTATGCTAACCAACACAAGCATGTGCGCATCATGATGGATGATGTGTACATATACCATGCACACACAGTTTTCCCTTTGTCTTTGTTTTGTGTAGGTACTCACGTATACTCGCCAACCTCTCGATCCCAAGAGTTGACGGAACGAGCTCTTGAGAGCAAAGATGACTTGGGATCCCGTGGACTATCCTTACCACCATTCTCTTCGTGCAATGACTTCATGCATTCCTTTTACTTGGATCTTACACGGCTTTGGGCTATATATCACTTGTTACCTTATGCCCATTCTACCATGTTCACTTTGCATGTTATGGTTGTTTCTATGCCTTCGCCATGCAATTGTGACCCTTGCTTGCATTTACCCATGATTCACCATTTTACTACTCATATGTCTATTTGCATGCTTGGTGGAGATTCTTGTTGCTATTGCCATGTTTACCATGTGCCTCATGCTATTCTTGCTTGTTGTGTTGGGAGAGTGATAATGTCCCATTTCTATTTACATATGGCCTCTCGCCAATATATTGATGATACTTTGCTCATATCCTCCTTTCATGCTTGTGCTATGTCATGTGAAATATTCATGCACACTATCTGCACCCATGACATGCTTGCCATGATTCCTTCTAGTACGTTGCATCTTTGCACTACTAGCTTGCTTGACTTGATCACTATGATTGCTTGCTTTGTCGCATCACCCATGTTTAACACTTACTCGCTTTCTTGGGTTGATGACATATATGCTCTTGCCTCTCACTTGATTTGTCTTGATCATTGTCTCTTGTCTCCATTAGTGGCATCTCTCATATCCCCTATGCTTATTGATCGTGGAGACTTGGACATATTCCATGTGATGCATACTTGTTTGATTGCGCCTATTGTATTTGGTTGTTCTCACATCATATGCCTCCATACTATGAAATGCTCCTTTGTCCTTTCTTATGATGAGCATGATGCATACACTTGTTGGGTATCTTACCACATGAATGATAGGTTTTGCATTTCTGCTAACCTCATTTGTTTTTCTGAGTGTTTGTCATGTTCTTTCATTTTGAAGGATTCTCAAGGCATTTCCATCACGAGACATATTGGTTATGTGAAGGCGTATATGATGTGCAACACCAACATTTTCCACATTCTCATAAAGGTGAACTCTTTCCCTTTGAGCCATTCTCAAATACGCATATTGGATGGGTCACTCTTTCATTGTTGTCTCCTTCTTGTTGTCTACATGAAACATCTCGCTAACGGAGGAGCGACATTGGAGATTGGCTCTATGGACCTTTAAATTGAGGAGCGCTCGGACTTATTGGATGCACCTTCAAACCTACACTCATGCCACGACATCGAGCATTGGTACTCCAACACCTCCATATTAGTTGATTGTGCTCACACATGTCATGCTCGATGGACATATCATACACATGACAAATTTGCATCTTATGCATGGATTGACCAACATTATGATTGCCTTGTTGCATCTTGTATTCCCATGTCATCCATGATATATGAGCTTGTGCATTTCCTTAGCAAATTTGTTGTGATCTTTCTTGATGGCATATTCACACATCATGATCATATTGCCTACCATCAATTGCATGATAACTTATTCATATTGAGCATCCATTGCCATATTCATGCTATTGATAAACCGTCTCACTATGACATCATTTTGCACCGTGGTTGCATTGATCATATTCACAATATATCTGTGTGCACAATGAATGCTTTTGCTCCCATGAATGCTTTGCATACCATTCCATATCTTTTGGATAAGCTTCATGCACCTTGTCATGATCAATCTTGTCGCACAAACTCTTTCTTATTTGATGGACACTTTGTGTGCGCTAACCATTGTATTTCCGAGTGTCGTTTGTGTTTTCTCCTTTTGCATGTATACCACTCCGACGACACCTTGGAGTACTTGGATTGCGCAATGTCTTCAACTTCGTCCAACTACAAGTCCGTCCACAACAACCGTTTCCATGGTGATGAGGATCATGATCCGAGGTCGGATCTTTCCCAAGGGAGGGGAGATGATGCGGAGCATCCTACGATCATCCCCATGTACAGTATGACTTCTCCCCAAGCCCCAAGTGCCCTCATGTTGAGACCTCAAGCATACGCCATTGGACACAAGGTGAACTCACTCCTATCTGAATCTTCCCTTTACGCATGTAAGCCACGGATGCTACTTCAAGCGCGAACCTTGTTCATACTCAGGTACACCCAAGGAGACCATGGAGAACCCAAGGACCAAGGCCAATTGTGCATGGAAGCAAAGGAAGGAGAAGGAAGAAGAGCCAGCTACTACAGGCCCCGGACATCCGGCCCCAGCCCGGACATCCGGACTAGCCCGGACATCTGGCCCAACCCTCGGAAATCCGGGGCCCATCACAGAACGCACCCGAAGCTGAACCCTGTCAGCCCGGACATCCGATTCATCTCCGCTATCTCTTCGGAAGCGGGGTTCAGAGCTGATGATGAGGCCTGCACATGCACACTCACTTACGAGTCTCCCAGTTCTGAAATTGATCCTCTATTCGGTATTTACAAAACCAGCCAGAGTCTCGGGGGCTACCGGATCTCAACATTTTATTAATTACTTTGAACCCAAAACCAATTTCTTAAATACTATTTTTGGGATCAGGGGCTATTGTTGGCCATGCTTTTTCAGGTGGTACACAATGGTATGGCAAAAAGTCTTGGACAAAAGCCACTTCTACGGGTAATACTAGCGTTAAATCTATTTAGTACGAAACAAGTACTAGGACGCATACCTCGAAGCCCTTGATGAGGCCCTTGAAGACCTCGTGCATTCTAACCTCTATGGACCAGAAGCCGCACAACGCCGTGTTGATAAGGGCACAATGCTCTTCTATGATAGAGGTGCCCGTTAAGGCTACCTCCATCTCGTCGGCCCACCCCACGGCAACACTTCCTGGTGGGTGGGGAGGGCGGAACGACCTGAGGTCCCACCACCGTTGTGGTAGGAATGGAGGCGACCGCCACATGCTTGGGGCTGGTCCCCCATCTGGCCCAACCCTTCCTTAGGGACCTCGGTACCATGTCCCCTTGATCTTGTTTGCTCGAGGTCTCGACCTCGGCCATAGAAACCTACACCTCGGCCCCCATAGTGTCGACAGGGGGGCTGGGTCCGATGTCGCTTCCCCCAACCCTTTGAGAGCAGGGGGTCGCAACATGCTCGGGGGTCACAGATGGAGGAAGCCCGTCAGAGATGTCTTTGCCTATATGAAGGCGCTGCAGATCAAGAAGACACGTACCATAAGGTTTACCATATGAACGGGCTCTTGAGCTTTAGTTCAGTCATATCAACATACCTCTGAGGTGTCGGCTTCTTCCTCTTTGGTTGGAGAAGGTCGCCATACGACTCACCGGATAGTGTGATCTTCTCCGGTGGGGCCTTCTTGTGGGAGCGGTCCATAGAGGACTTGCGCAGCCGCTTGCGGCCTTTGGGTTGCGCGTCCTCCTCGGTGTCCTCGAACACCACACCTTTTCCCTTAAGGGAAGTCTCTCCTTATCCCATGTTCCCTTCTCGTCATCCTCGTGTGTGGAGGAGGCATGGGTCACCCCAGATCGGGTCACTGAGGTTTCCCATGTGCGGAGGCCGGCCCTCCCCTTCGGAGGCTTCAACTCTTTGGGCTGCACCATGTACGGCTCCTTGCTTAAGAGAGTCGTGAGTTGAGGAGACTTCTCCTCCTCTAGTAGTGGTGCTGGACACATCATCTATTGTGCCTTGGGATCCACTTTTGAAAGGGCAGAACGAACCATTCAATGCAGGTTTGTTAGATCAAAAGGAATGCGAAATGTAAAGATGCATATTAAAATTACCGCAGAAATTTCGCGGGCGACTTCGAAGCCACTGTCTCTCCCCTCTAGGGGAAACTCATTTTGGGACAGCTTGGATAGTGACGTCCACATCCTACAAAGGGAGGTATGGAAGAAGTGGTCCACTGGCACCGTGTCTTTGGGCTTGAACGCCTACATCGGGCTGGCCTAAAGCCGAGGGGCGGGATGTGGCGGTGGAGCATGACGTCAACCACCTCCACCAGCTTTATCTTATTCTTGCCAGTCAAAAATTTGATCTTCTTCTGCAGCTCTGCCACCTCTTCGGGGTTCCCCTAATCCATGCCCTTCCTCCTCCAGGAGGCAGGCCTCCTCAGAGGACCAGCCAAGAAGGCTGGGACCTCGGCCTGACCAGCGGCAAGTGGCTTAGTGACGTAGAACCACTCGCGCTGCCACCCCTTGATGGTCTAGATGAAGGTGCCCTTAAACTAGCCGACCTTCTGGTTCTTGCTGATCATTGTTCCCCTACATTCCGTGAGCTCAGAGCCGCTGGACTTCGTCTTGATGCTGAACGTCATAAGGCACGATGTGAAATGTGGCTCGACACAGAGAAAGGCCTCGTAGGTAAGAATGAAGGAGGCGAGGTGTAGGATGGAGTTTGGGGCCAGATGATGGAAATCCATCCCATAGAAGAAAACGATCCCATGCACGAAGGGGTGCAGTAGGAACCAAAGAACTTAGATGAGAAAGGGAATAAAGACTACCCTCTCTCTAGGATTGGGAGTGAGCACGTGTTGTTTTGGCTCCGGCAGCTGAGTGGCTACATTGGCCAGGATGTACACCGCGCTTCGCAGCTCTAAGATTGTGTCCTCCGTAACGGAGGAGCCGGGCCAATGCCCCTTGAGGGTGGCGTCTGCCATGGCTGGGAGGAAGGAGGTGTGGGCACTGAGAGGTGGTGTGGATTCAGACTTGGATCTGGGCGCTAGAGCTCGAAAGGCAGTAGGCAGGGAGGAATGGAAGCATACTATTCTTATCGCTCCCCCTTTCCTTTTATATAGGCCAATAAAAGGCCAAGAGTCCCCCCGGTTGCACCATTGAAAACGTCACTACCTGAAAAAGATGTCGTTATGCGTACGGGTTGAAACAAAATCTTGATGATATCCCTTGAAAAACGGGCATGACCTCTGCTTCGACGGGACGTGCCAATGAAAAAATTGCCTCGGGCCGTGGTTCGAGCAACAGTAACTGACCCGCACAATTATATGTGGTGCCTCTTCGGTAAAGTTGTTGGCCTGTAGGTGCTATTCACACCTATGTGGATGGCCTTCGAGGCTGAGTAACCTCAAGTTTCGGACATTAACAGAGTTCAGTCGAATCCTCCTTGGGGGCCAGTTCTTTCAAGGAAGGCCCCACGGTAGCTCGCAATAAAGGTAAGGATCTTGAGTCATCAAAAAAGAAACTCGTCTGTCAAGCCAAAGACTCTGGAGCTGAAGCACTCAGTCAGATAGCATCGTCCTTGGGGTAGAAGACCAGTTCAGGGGCTACTGACGGTGTATTGGACTAGGGAGTACCAACCTAGGTGGCCCAAAGTCCTCAGGCTAAGTCTATGGGCCCTCTTTCTCCTAAGGAAGGACTCCAGAAGCATCGCACCTCGATGTGATCAAGACAGTTTCTGCCGAAGACTTTACGTATACTCCAATGACATCTTCCACCGCCGCCATATGCATCCTTAGATCTAGAACCGACTATGTAAGCCTAGGTGCCCCTCTAGTGTATATAAGCCAAGGGGTTTAGCCTGTAGAGGGGATCTGATCATAATCACATCCACCTAGCCTTAGGGTTAGAACACAACTTACAATCTTGAGGTAGATCAAGCTTGTACTCGATACACGACCATCAACACAACCAAAGCAGGACATACAATATTACCTCTTTGAGAGGGCCCAACCCTGGGTAAACACTGTCTCCTTTGTCCCTTGTTACCTATTGATCTGAGATACATAGCTTGGGACCACCTACCCCGAGGTGTGCTGGTTTTACCACCGACACATGGCAAACAGGTCAGTGATCAGAATTGGGTGGGAATACCGATAATAACAAAGTCGATTCCTGTTAGTAAGTTGCATGCATTGATGGCAAACACTTTCTAGTAAAACATTGCTAGCGGTTGATGAAATCGTCACTGATGGTTCCATCGTTCAATTGTATGCGATGGGATTTTCTCCTTTTGTACAACATCTATGCTCTTTCTACAGAACAACAACATATATACATATAACAACATGATTGCGTAATCAAAATAAACATCCAATTACATAAATGACTACAGATAACATTTGCACAACTCAATAAACAATTACATGCATTATAAACTAGGAGAAATGATCATAAAATTATCTACTTCTTGTGACGCTTGCGACCACTGCTCTGCTTGTGGCTCGATCCCTCGTGTGGGGCTGTAGAGAAGCACTTCCTAATGCTAATGATCTACCTGTGCATGACGTAGCGCTAGTATGCGTCCTTGGCGCATACTTGATGTGGTCTTCATCCAGTCTCTACACCCAGGCCCTGTGCCTGGCAGCCATGTTCTTGTTGCAGTCATCCTTCATGTTTCTGTAGTAGGGGTCGATGACGGCCGCGGCAAGGCCAACTAGGGAGTCCTCCTTTGTGCTGCCCTAGACTCTATACTGGCCCTGGATGTCGACAAGCTTCTGGCAGGCAAAGCCCAAAGTCTTGAGCACCTTTACATCGTTGGTGGTGCCCACCATAGAGAAGCTGTAGTCGAGGCTGTTCATACCTGGCAAAACGCTCGTGATGGTGTCCTAGACTAGGGGGTCCTAGCCCAGTCGGACTAATGCATGGGCCAGACTACCAACCCATTAAAGAAGCAAGACTCTAGAGGCCCTCGAAGTATGGCGGCTGAAGACCTGGCATGTACTTCAAGTTTATTAAGATTCGACATGTGAATCCTTAGATGGCAATCTACCAGATGTAACCTTAGATACTTCCTAGTGCCTATTTAACTAGGAGGTTTAGTCCATAGAGGGGAATCCATTCGTACACCCATTCATCATACCTCTAGGGTTTAGACCACAACTTATGATCTCGAGGTGGATCTACTCTATACTTTGATACCTTCATAATATAAACAAGAGCAGGATGTAGGGCTTTACCTCCATAGAGAGGGCTCGAACCTGGGTAAATCCCCTCTGTGTTCTTCTCCTATTACCCATCGATCCAATCTTACAGCTCGCCCCCTACCCGAGGTCTGCCCGGTTTGACACCAACATTGCTGCTTTCATTGAGAGCTTGTTGTTGGATCACCTAGGATTGATGGCTCATCTGCTGATCAGTAGCTGCATTGTCTATGGTGACATCTTCATCATCGGCCAGCTTTTCGCTTTCGACATCATCATTTTGCATACCGATCCAACCAGCCATCTAGGTTGTGTGGAGAATTTAGCTCCTAACCGAATCATCATGTTCAGAACCATGGAGTACACCGCGGACACTCGAGGGATCTGGTCCTCTTATGGTGGACCTCAGACCAACACGAACCCTCTCGCGCCATGGCTACGAAGCCGGATTACGGCGCGGACCTTGGATCCGTCCTCCTCCCAAAGTAGGCCACGAAGATAGATCTAGTGGTCAGCGTGTCCGATGTAAACACTGAGCCCTTGGATGCCTCGGTACCGAGCTTGTCTTCAGACCCGACAACGCCCATCACTCCACCAACAACCAAGGCAGTTACTATTCCCGCCACCCAGGGATTAACCCCGGACGAGCAAGAGGCCGGAGCCATCTCAATTGGCTCAAAAAAATATTCTAGATCAGCCTGACCGATGCCTAGACCCTAGATATCAAGGAGATCTCAAAAGCAAAGATGTGCTGGATCGAATCCAAAACATGGCGATCTCATCGCCGTGTATGATAAGATCGGATGTAGAGCCGATGATCGGGAAATTATCATCCCACCCACCACCCACTTGGCGCCATGGTCGAGGACTTAACCGACTTGCTCGACTATGGCCCCGACGAGGCCACTTACATGGATGAAGACGTCGGTGATGACCCTAGGGCAGAACCACTTGCGGCCATGCCCCATACAGGGAAGTGGGCTGCAACATCCACCTACGATGCTTACATGGTCGATACTCCGAAACAGAAGTCTAAGGAGAAGCTGAATGAAAACCTTAACCGTCACCACTCTAAAAAGCGATCTAAGGGCCATGAAGGGAGCAGGAGTACAACCAGCACTGCGGGCAGCGACAATGATGGTGTTGCTCATGAAGCCGCAGAGAATTTGGGAGAGGACAATCAAGCCTCCCCCGGCCAACAGAACGGGCCCGCCAGAACACCCAAGGAGGTCAACCTCGATGACATGGTTATGCAGAGCATCCTACGATCATCCCCATTTACACTACGAGTACTCCCCAAGCCCCAAGAGGACATACAATGAGACCTCGACCATTCACCATTAGACACAAGGTGAACTCCCTCCTCTCCGAACCGTCACTTTCTACATGTGAGACATGGCTACTACCAAATGTATGTGCTATGCATGACCAGGAACCAAGAGGAAGACCATGGAACAACTAGGAGCATTGGACAAGATGACTAGGACACCAAGTGCGAGGAACAAGAGGAAGAGCTGCCAGGAAGCTACAGCTCTCGGACGTCCGATGACCTCCGAACGACCGACGATCTCCGGACGTCCGACGCCTGGAGATTCCATCACCCAGAACGACTCTAGCCGAGGCATCCTACAGCGCCCCGACGACCGCCCGATGCCGGACGTTCGAAACTCGTCGGGAACCGAATGATTGACCCCGTTCGGATATTCGGTGTTCCTCGACCAGAGCCAAAACATCAGAAGTTCGATGCTCTCCAGACATCCGGACCCCCGCGAGCGACCGGACGACCGATGCCTGTCGGACGTGCGACACCACCTGTCCGCGCATAGTGTATCGGACTGAGCCCATGTACCCCTCCGCCCTCACTTACCACTTCGTGGCCCTAGACTATATATACTCCTCCACCTCCACCATTCTAGGGTTAGCAATGGTTCATCTCATTTTAGAGATAGAGCTTTGCTCATCCACTTGATACTTTCTTCATCAGAGACCGTGGCCCACAGAGAAGATCCCCCAAGTGGATTCAAGACCCCTCACGGGAAGACCTCTCAGGACCTCCTCACGGAGATGAACTAGCTACCTTTGTCATGAGGTATGACAATGTGACAATGATAAGTCTAAGCAAGATCTCTAGCATGTGTGCAATATGTCATGGTGTAAGCAAGACATGAAATAGAATCCACAATATTCATGCTCATGGCTTAGGGGTTCTCGAAAGAGAAGGATATCACCTTGTCGGGGTACACAATCAGGGGTGTGTTTCCCCTGACTTGTGCATGAACTAAAAGCCTCCACCCCGGCAGCCAGAGCCTGACGATGGAACGGCTACTTCAACACACAAAGCAAGGCCAAGCTAGAGAAACAACTCTTCGTGAGATCAAGGAGTGGATCAAGAAGACCAAGTCAGTATACAAGACAACAGAACACCACCTTGGGAAGGCCTCCCTTGCCAGGCAGGAGAGCCTGGCCGGGTTGAGGCCGCCCTAGGGACAAGTCCAAGATTTCCTCGGCAGGCTTGCCAGGTCGCAAGGAAATCCCGCCAAGGCACCACCGCTCCACCGCATAGCGACGCAAATCACTTGTTAGTGTGGTGTCGAGCCTCTAGATGATTAAGTGGCTTCCACTAAGCACGTGGCGACCCGTTGGAAGACAGATCACACCCATTTGACACCTGTCCAGAGGCGTGTCGAGCAGATAAGCAGAATATGATTAAGCGACACGACCAGCTTGCCAGGCTACTCCCTCAGCATGACACCTAGCAATTCATTTAATGCACTTTGTCCTAACTACCAGAGTTAGGTATGATAGCACTGTTAGATATCTAATCACTAGATAAAGACTGTTTCGCCATCGTGGTTACCCCTTAGCTATAAAAGGAGGTCCAAGGCAAAATAGAGAAGGACTCGGACCCCTCACACTTGTACGCGCGTAGCTGCTCCCCCAAGGCAACCTTGCCAGGTTCGAGCGTTGCGCGTTGTTGTATTCTTCCACCTAATCCACCAAAGTAGGCGTATGGTTTTATGCCTCACGGCGGCCCGAACCTGGGTAAAAATCATCTGTGTCATCGTCGTCGTGCTGCTTCATGGCTTCCGCTCTTTGTGCAACGTGAGCTCCCCCTTGCCGAACCACAAAGGGGCTCATGGCCCCATAGGTGATCATGTTCTTCCACAACATCTTTGGCGCGCCAGGTAGGGTGGCTCGCTTGCGTGAACTCGAAGTTGTGAACAATGCATCCATCATCATCATCATCATCATCTTCATCGCCGCACTCTTCGTCAGTGGTTATGAAGAAGAATGGTACTACTCCCCAGCCTCATCCCTTCCATATTCCATTGTTCATCTCGGCCACAGTAGCAGCGATGACGAGGACGAGGGACGATGGCACAACAGTTGCCATTGTTGGCACGGAGGGCGTGGCCACCATGCTATCCGCGTCTGGAAGTAGGAGCGAGACGTGCGGTGGTGTCACCCTCCTCGCGGTCTCCTATCAAAGTGGATCCGATCCCAAAAGGTGTCGCTTGGGCGGGAGGACAAGAAAACGGTGCGTAATTGGCCTCCCCCTCGCTTCTCACTCACCAATGATTAGGTCGCGCGATGTTGAGGCCGCCAGCGTCGATAAGCCCACTAGAGATTGATTATGCATTTATCTCGCCAAGGATAAATCCTGAGTTGAGCGCTAGAGAGAATCCGTTGGTTGGCGGTCCCGGCAAGCGGACCCTAGCAAGGCCTTTTTTGCGCCAGTGTGTCCTTCACGCCACCCACCGAGAGATCATTGGAAGTGAAGGAAAGGAGGGAGGGGCCAATTCTTTTCCTCTTCCACCATATGACATCAATTGCAAATGTTTTCGCAGACTCCCCAGCTCGTGCCGGGGTGGTGCATAACTAATGGACTGCCTAGTCCCTTCCTTGTGCTCCTTCTTGTTTTTTATCTTTGCATAATGGAAATGGACGTGCGAGCAGAAGTCTCCCCGGGAGGCATGAATAGGAAGGACAACCATAGGTGGAAGAGGAGATGTTATGCGTAATCAAATATACACCCCGGCAAGAGGGGAGCATAGACAAAAGGTAAGGTGGCATGCTTGTTAACTTTTCTTCATAGCCTACACTTCCGCATCCCTCGGACAACCAAGGTTTCGTATGGCAAGCCCCTCGTACGATGGAACCTTACTTTATTTGTCTGCGCCCTCGCTTTGTTTCGATCCTGCTTAACAAAGTGGGTGGCAGCGTCAAGGACTATTAAGGAAAAACTCACCGGCAGCCAACCCTCGCCAGCTGAATGCTAAGGACCCGTTCGTCAAAGTAATCGCGACAGTATGCTTGTTGGTGGGCAACCAAAATACGCAAGGGAAACTAAACGTATGGATATCAATTGGTAAACATAAGAGGGATAGCATGCATTAGCAATAATAAACATCAGTTCGACAAGCACCAAAGCAAGAATAGCACAGAGCCTAAAGACAGAATATATGTCGTGTCTTATTACAGGCCGTCACGACAACAAGAATGGCTCAAGGCTGAGCCCTGCAACGTCCGGGAACCCTTGGGATTGAGAGAACCTTGTCGGCAAGAGGACTGACCTTCACCGCGGCTTCTTGAAGCCGCCAGACGGGACCTGACGGCGGCTTCTTGAAGCCGCCAGCAAGGTTGAGGTCTAGGTGGAAGAAAGCGAGGTTGCTCAGGACCAGGAAGAGGGCATCGCAAGCAAGCTTTCGGGACTCATCAGCGAAGCGGGAGGCCCTGTCGTCATCATATGGCTTTAGCCCTTCGATCAAGCCTTCAAAGAAAAGCGTCAGCTTCACACTTGGGACTTCATGCTTACCAACAGAGAAGGCCCAACTCTTCATGTCCTGCTTTGAGATCTGGGCTGTGAGGCGTTCAGCGATGCCAACCATGCTCTTGGTCCAGAGGTCACGCTGCTGGATTTGGTTTTCAAGCTTGTCTTCTGTGTCCTTCTTGAGAGCCCTGGCCTTGGTCAGATTTGTCGTCAGCAACCTCTCACGGCAACCGACGGACTCAATTTCCTTCTCTAAGGAGCCAAGCCTTGCCTTCATATCAGAAATGGTGCCGTTGGCGGTGTCAAGGTCCTGGCTCTTGGAGGAAAGCTGCAATTGTACGTCCTTCAGGATGGTCTCTGCTTTCTGCGCTTCTTCCTTGAGAGCCACGATCTCCTTGTTGCTCCCAGCAAGGTCTTCCGCCAGCTTGCTCACTTGAGGATCAAGATCAGTCTTGGCGGAAGAGGCGACAACTAGCTCATTGGTAACATTCTTCAATTGGGCTGAGGATTCAAGGGTACGCATGCTGAGAGGGGCCTTGTGGCAGTCCTCCAAGTCCTTGGTGCGCTGCTAAACAAGAGCCTCAATTTCTTCATCCTTGCCATGGAGGGTGGCCTCAAGGTTTCCTTCCCGAGAGGAGATGTCCTTCTCCTTGGCATTGAGAAGTGCTTCGCGCTCCGCCAAGTGGACCTCCTGGGCAGTGATATCTTCCTTGGCCATGGTTAGCACCTCCTCTTGCCGCATGATGGAGTGGGACTGCTTCTTGTACCATTCGGCAGCTCATTGCCCTTGTCCGCCAGCTTCTTGCCCATAAGATCAGCAGAATCATGCTGCTCCTTGACTGCATGGGCCGTAAGATTGTACTTGTGCTGTACATCTTTGAGCCCTATTGCAATGGATTCCAGGAAAGCCAAATCCTTGGCTATCAGTAGAATCACCAGTTTCTTCAACTCTCTGAGATAGCGGTGCAAGTATGCGTCTGATTTCTTCATCGAAGTCTGCGTCAGCTCATGCAGATGAGCTTGAAGCAACAGATCCAAATTGGGCGAGGACTAGCACCAACTTGCTTGGGGAAGGTTTCGGAGCCGCGGCCAAAGGAGAATTCAAGGGAAATGGCCCCATGGATTGGAGAGGGGCCTTCTCTTCAATGACTGCTTCCGGGCCAGATGCACTGTTGGGGATTTTCTCCATCTCTTCGGGGGATTCCTGTATATCCCCAGCAGTCTGTTCCTGGCCTTCCGTGGCAGCAATCCTGGCGGCCTCCTCGGCAGCATCCTTCCCAATACTGGCGACCTCCTCCAAAAGCCCCGGTTCGTCAGCTGCCGGGGCTGCAAACAAAAGATTGACAATGTTCATCATTAAACCATCCCAACATTGGTGAATAAAACTTACTTAGATCAAATTTACATGCTACAACATGCTCAAATAAGCAAAGATGAAATAAGTCATTTGACACAGAATCGTCACCAAGATTAGATGTCATATCAAAATGATTAAACATTGGTTCTTTTGCATCAACAGTTAATTCAATGGGTGCACTCAAAATTGTTGGTATTTCAGTTGTTTGATCACATGATGCATTCATGATAGTAACACGATTCTCTAAAATAGGTGGTGTGCTCAAATCAATAGGTAACTCAACACTTGATGTATTCAAGTTAACTAGGCATGAATCATTCTCATGTGAAAGTGGAAAATCTATACCTTTGTCATTACCTCTTATGATCAACTCAGATGATGTCGACACTCTCAGTGGTGATGTGTCACATGATGGAGATGATGTAGACCTTGCAACAACGGATGTGGTTGTCATAGTACGCCTAGTAGTTGAAGAAACATCTGTATCAACACTTGGAATGTGCACCTTGCGCTTGTTCTCTTTGTGGGCAACACGTCGTTTTATTTCTTGTTCAGCTTTGCAAGCAAGACTAAACAAATAGTCCATATGATAACACTCTTCATGAATTAGTATGTCCTGAATATCTGTGGCACCCCGGCTCAGAGCAACCGGTTTACCATGCATTGCCAGCCTAGAGACCCTGTCTTCTGGCAACACACAACATCTTGGTACAGAAAACAACCGCTTTATTGATGCTAGCAGATCAATGTTTATATTACAACAGGTAACGAGGCCAAGCGGCACACACACGGTGCGACTGAACAATATGTAAATTATTTAGTGAACATAAAGGGGCCTCGATCATAAAAACTACGCGGCAGCGGAACAACGTCGTAGCGGAACTCCATAGCACAGGGACACCGATGCGGACACGATCTAGACTCGGACAGCACTCCTTTCCAACGAGGTTTTCCTGAAATCTGGCATCACACACCAGGTCAGTACATTGAATGTACTTGCAAGCTCACAACAAACATAAACATAATGACAAACAATATCATGATAATTAACCAATTATTAATAATAAAACAATATAGCCAACATGTTGTGATCATGCTCTTGTGAGAAAAATCTCTCGGACTGTCTTACCAACGTCGATCGCTCTTGGATCACAAACGTACTAACCTCAAACTAGGGATATCTCGTGATCTTTTTGGCGACCACCACCATGACCAATATTTGGTCTCAAACGATGATCCTTCCGGCGATCACAACCACGACCAACACTTGGTTTCAAACAACAAGATGACCTTCCCGCCATCATCAACAGTGCAAAGTTCATAACTTAGTGTGCAAGATTTATTAAATGTTGACCCATGGTGTGACCTACTTTCGAGCGTGTCCGTAACCGTGGACTCGGCTATCGATAGATTAACACACTCCGTAGAGGTAGCACACTGTACCCACACCACGGAACCTATGGCCTCGCACTCCCATTCTGGTGGACCAACGGCATTTCGACGAAACCCCACCATTGTCATGACACTCTCCCGACCACTTCGACTCACTCCCCACTGGGCTAGTCCTGGGTGGCCACGTGTCTACCAAAGACACAATGACCACCGTCATGTCCAAAACATAAACTGTCCCACACGGGGACACGGTACCAAAAATCTCAACAACGGGCACACAAGGTTATGTCTGCTTACCGGGCCAGGGTACCGCACGCCCATAACCTGCCCTCATTGGAGGCACCGACCAGAGGCATGACAATGGACCGAATAAAGGCCTTGCCATAAAGGCAAATGTGGTTGCACTGGGAAAAACTCGATTCAGTGGCACCATGACCCGGTCACCGATATATTCAAGTTGAGTTATTATCAGGTTCAACTTGAAGTGAAAATAACCAGTGTCATAGTATGCCATGAAATGCAACACTAACATATGCATCACATATCAACGGAAATGACTGAGTCAACTATATCCACACTAAGCATAAACATCAACAACTCATGACACTTCTCTGGTTAGGATTAAACCTTACTTTAAAAAGAATCTTTTCTAGCAAATTTATCATTTTCTCATGCAAGAAAAATAACTCCATATAATTACTTATATCCATAACTATATTACTCTTTCATAACAAAAATTAATTCTAGTTTCTTTACCAACTTAGTTAGCTTTAAACTTTCTGTAAATCAAGCATATTAACTTAAAGAAGCAACTAACAGATTATAAATAACATAATAGTGATTTAAATGCATGGATTAAATCATTCATTCAAGTAGGAAAATCACAAATATTGTAATGGCACCATGAAAATGTTGTTGTGGCTTGCCTTAGTGCAGATGAGGTTCACAAGCCTCCTTGTGATCCTCAAGACAAGCCTCACCCTCTGAAAATATTTATAAACACAAAAAGAAAACATCAAGAACCCTTCTGAAATTCACCAAAAAATCTAGACAGCAGGGAAAAATCCCATTTTTGGTGAGCTGTTAGCTTTCTTTACAAAGAACACAATGCAAAAAGAATCAATTCATTTGGACTTATGGTTAAAGAGTTTTGGCTGTTTGAAGCTCTTTGGAAAAATATGAATTTGAATTTTAAATAAAAACAGACTGGGGGCGGGGGTGACGTCGAAGGCGTAAAGCCTCGGTGCGCCACCACTCATACCGCTTCGCGCGCGTACTGAGTGGCTGACTAGCGGGCCCCGCTAGTCAGGTGAGGGGGAGAGGGAGAAGGAAACAGAGGACAGCACGGCTTCACCGGAGCACATGCCGGTGATGAGGGCTTCTTGGCCAAAACGAGAGGGAGGGATCGAGAGAGGAGACGGAGGCGCACCTGCCCGTACCCGTAGAGTAGCTAGGGATGGTCGGATGGTGTTAGAATCAACCTCTCTAGAGGAGGAAGAGAGCGGAGGTCACCAGAGATGAAGACGACGGCGAACAAAGGCGAGTCCAGGGGCTCCAACCAGACGGAACAGCAACACCGGAGAGCGGCGGAGGCCCTGGAAGGGTTGCCCAGGCCTGGGAGGGGCTGGAGCTACAGAGACGACCTGAGGGGATCGCCGGTGAGCTCGAGCTCGGGGACGGCGGCCCGCGGCCTGCCCGGCCGGGCTACGGCTATCTACGAGATTGTGGAGTGTGTGGGAGGCGTGGATGGTACTCGAGGAGGCTGGGGTGGGCTCCATTTATAGCCGAGCGTCGAGGGGGGTTCGGGCTCCGCCGGTGGACACCTGGACACGGCGCCCGGTGACGAATGGCGTCAGTGAGAGGAGGAGAAGGCGCCGCAGCTCACGCGGGGACTGTGGGCGAACGGGGACGAGCACAGGGGCACTGGGGTGACGATGAGCACAGTGCGCACCGCACTGTTACGTTGGCCGGACCGTGCCCATGCTCGCTGCGGCGTCAGCAAGCGCTAGGAGGGAGTTAAGAGAGCTGGGACGAAGATTGTGGCGAAGTTTGGCAAGCTTAGGCAGTCGGGGCAGCGAGCACGCGAGCAACAGAAGCTCGGGCGCGACGCAGAGTGCGTCGACACACATGTTGGCATCGTGTACACACGTGGTCACCGTGTGAACTCTGCCCTCAGGCTGACCTAAGTCCAAATTTCATGTCTGGCTTGTTGTTTGTGGTAGTTTTGAAGATTACCACGCTTTGGTTTGGATCCAGACGCAGTAGGATAGATTTCAGCTGCCTAGTAAGTTTCTGATCAGTAGCTTTGAGAGCTTACTGTGGTCAAATGGCTGGGAGTTGGGAGCTAGGCTTTGGAGGTTAGCAATCATCTACTAAGGTGATGATGCACAAGAAAAATCAGCCACAATGGAGCAAGTAAAATGGTAGTTGCTGTAGAAACCACCATTTCTGTCCAGAACAGAAAATATTTTCCGTAGAAAAAATACTGCAAAAAGTGGTGCAATATTTTTGCTCGGGATGGTGCCCTAGGGTTCAAATAATATTTGTGAATTTTCTCAGATTTTTGTGGGCAATAAAAATTGGGGTTGCTTTGGAGCACATTGAGCTAGCTAGGGTTTAAGAGAGGGAAATGAATATTTTTCATTTAAGAAAAATATTCCAAATATTATTTTGAGGTGAACCAGAGTGGCAATGATGGTTAGAGAGGGAAATGGGACACTTGGGTGAAAGCCAAGGGGTACCCAAGTGTTTAAGTCCACATGAAAAGATTCAAAACTCCAAATTTCAAATTCAAACCAACTGAAATCAGGCAAAGAAAAGAGGGCAAAAACCAGGCTGTCACAAACCTCCCCCACTTTGAATGAATCTCGTCCTCGAGATTCGGTTGCTTGGGAAAACCATTCTGGATAATGTGCCTTTAGAAATTCTTCCCGTTCCCACGTTGATTCTGACTCTGTGGGATGCTCCCACTAAACCTTGTAGAACTTCCTTACTTTACTACGAGTGACCCTTTCCATCTGATCCAAAATTTTAACCGGCCTCTCTTAGTATGTTAAGTCCTTTGCCAACTCTATTTCAGTCATAGCAGTCTTTTTCTCAGGCGGCGATATGCCTCGCCTCAACTGTGAAACATGAAACACGTTGTGCACGTCCGACAATTCAGGGGGTAGTTCCAACTGATATACAACAGTACCCACTCGTGACATAACTGGAAATGGGCCAATAAATCTGGGTGCCAACTTTGCACGAGTATGGAATCTCTTGATTCCTTTCATAGGAGTGACCCGGAGGTATACATGTTCTCTGGGTTCAAAACTGATCTGTCGGTGCTTTGCATCATAATGACTCTTCTGTCGAGATTTGGCCAATTGCAATCTGTCTCCAATTTCCTTAACTTGTTTCTTAGCTTCCATCATGAGATCTGTTCCGAAGATACGGCTATCTCCAGTTTGAGACCAATTTAAAGGAGTGCGGCACTTACGGCCATACAAAGCCTCATATGGTGACATCTTTAGACTGGTCTGGAAGCTATTGTTGTAAGAGAACTCGGCATACGGCAGTCAGTCTTCCCATTTAGGTCCTTTGGCCAAAGCATAGGATCGCAGCATATCTTCGAGTATTTGGTTTACCCACTCTGTCTGTCCATCAGTCTGAGGATGATAAGTGGTACTGTATTTCAGCGCTGTCCCCAAGGCTTGATGGAGATGTGACCAAAAAGCGGAGGTAAAAAGTGAACCTCGGTCATAAGTGATGGTTTGGGGTACTCCATGCAGACTGAATATTCTGGATACATACATCTGTGCAAGTTGATCCACTCGATATGTGGTTCTGATCGGGATAAAGTGAGCAACCTTGGTTAAGGTGTCCACTATGACCCAGATTGCATCATTACCTCGCTGAGTCTTAGGAAGTCCTATGATGAAATCCATGCAGACATCATCCCATTTCCATTGTGAAACTGGCAACGGTTGGAGAAGTCCGGCTGGCTTCTGATGCTCCGCCTTCACCTTGTTGCATATGTCGCAACAGGCCACAAAATAGGCAATGTCTTTCTTCATTCCATCCCACCAGAATATTTGTCGAAGGTCTTCATACATTTTCGTACCTCCAGGGTGAATGGAATACGAAGACTCGTGTGCTTCTGACATGATTTTCTGCTTTAAATCTGCTTGATTGGGTACACAAATCCTTCCATGGAAGCAGAGGGTACCAAATTGATCCTTCGAGAAATCTGAAGTCTGTCCTGCTACCATATTCTTGGGATGTTTCTGCAGGATGGTGTCAGCTGGCTGGGCCTTGCGGATCTCGTCCTCAAGTGTGGGGGCAACTTCCAAAATATTAGCAAGGCCGGCATCAACTATGACCAGGTTGAGCTGAGCAATCTCCACTTGAAGTTAGGAGGCAAGGATTTCAATATGACATTTAGGCTGACAGGCTTTTGACTGAGTGCATCGGCAACCATGTTAGCCTTACTCGGGTGATAATTTATTCCAAGATCATAATCCTTGACTAACTCAAGCCATCTTCGTTGACCGAGATTTAAATCTGGCCGAGTAAATATATACTTGAGACTTTTGTGATCGGTAAAAATTTGGCACCTCTTCCCGATAAGATCTTGTCTCCAAATTTTTAGAGCATGAACTACCACGACCAATTCCAAATCATGAGTAGGATAATTTCCTTCGTAGGGCCGTAGCTGTCGCTACGCATAGGCTACTACCTTGCCGTCTTGCATAAGTACGCATCCAAGTCCTTGTCTGGAGGCGTCACAGTATACATCAAAACTGCGGTAGATATCAGGAAGAGTCAACACAGGTGCAGTCATCAGCCGTATCTTTAGCTCATTGAAACTTTTCTCACTGTCCTCAGTCCATTCAAACTTCTTATCCTTTTTGAGTAGCTCCGTCATGGGTTTAGAAATCTTGGAAAACCCTTCAATGAAACGACGGTAGTAACCGGCTAATCCAAGAAAACTCCATATCTGTGATACGGTTGTGGGTGGCAACCAATCGAGCACATCATTTACTTTGCTCGGGTCTAGGGCTATACCTTCGGCGGATAGTACATGTCCAAGAAATCCAACTTGCTTGAGCCAAAATTCGCATTTACTGAATTTGGCGTATAGCTGATGGTCGCGGAGTCGTTGTAACACTGCTCGGAGGTGTTCTTTGTGATCTTCTTGACTTCTTGAGTAAATAAGTATGTCGTCGATGAAGACTACCACGAACTTATCGAGGAAGTCCATGAATACTTTGTTCATCATATGCATGAAGAAGGCAGGGGCGTTGGTGAGACCAAAGGACATAACTGTATATTCATAAAGACCGTATCGAGTTGTGAATGCGGTCTTAGGAATATCTTCCTTTTTAATCTTGAGCTGATGATATCCTGTCCGTAAATCAATCTTGGAGAATACCTTGGCCCCACTGAGTTGACCAAACAAGTCATCAATCCTTGGCAGCGGATATTTGTTTTTGATGGTGACATCATTCAGCTGACGGTAATCCACACACATGCGGAGGCTGCCATCCTTTTTGTCCACGAAGATAGCAGGTGATCCCCATGGTGAAGAGCTGGGACGGATATATCCTTTCTGGAGCATTTCATCAAGTTGTTTCTTTAGCTCCACTAATTCTGATGAGGGCATCCGGTAATACTTCTTGTATAACGATGCGGTTCCGGGCACAAGATCTATTGCAAACTCAAGCTCTCGATCTGGTGGCATGCCTGGCAGCTCTTCTGGAAATACATCAGTAAACTCACTGACCACAAGAATTCATTCCAATTCAGCCATAGCGGTGAAGACCATTTCTTTCTTGGGTATGCTTCCGCGAGCATAGAATTTGGCAATCTGCCCCTTCTGACTGGTCAAAGTGACTTCTCGGGTCGCGTAATTTATGCATACTTGATATTGAGTCAGCCAGTTCATACCAAGATAACATCCAACTTAGCAGACTCAATAATTATCAAAGAAGTTGGAAAACATACTTCGTTGATATTGATTTCCAGATTACGACAGACCAGATTGCTCTTGATTAAGGATCCCGGGGTTTGTACCAGCATATTCTTGCCCAAGAGCAAAGAAGGAAATTTGTTTTGGGCAACAAACTCTGAGAAATAAAATAGTGGGAAGCCCGAGAGTCAAATAAAATTACCGCAGGTATGTTATTAACAGAAAACATACCAATGACGACTTCAGGGTTCTCTTGGGCTTCATTGAAGGAGAGGTGATGAACGTGCCCAGTGATGTTTGGCTGGTTCGGGCATGATTCCATAAAGTTGACTTGTGGCCTGAATAGAGCATTCGCCTTGCTGTTCTTGGGACACGGTCTGGCATAATGTCCGGTTTGCCCACAACTGAAGCAAGAATTGTTGTGCTGGTGCTCCTCGTGCACTGGGTTGGTCACGACATTCTTGACTTGGGTGGTGGTCTTGTTAACATTCGTTTGCCAATTGGGCTTGTATTCCACCTGAGTCTGCTGCCAGGTACGGGCCTTTTGCATGGGTTGCCCATCCTTCTTTGGCTCAAACTTGCGCTTGTGGTTGTTGTTAGCAGGCCTATTATCCGATACAAGCTTGTGTTCCCTTTTAGCAATGAAAGCCTTGTTCACAAAGAGTTTGGAAATCTGGGAAATCAAACATACTGAGGGTACACCGGAGTTGCGGGTTTAATCCACCAAGAAGTCTGTCAATTTTTCTTTCTTAAGTGGCCACGTCATAAAGGGAGTAACGTCACCGATGATTGAACTTTTGCAAATATTCACCCACAGACTGATTTCCTTGAAGAAGCGCGAGAAATTCACGCTGCTTAGTCTTCATAATTCCAGTAGGGATATGATATTTCCGGAACTGATCCTTGAATTTTGACCAGGTGATTTCTTCATCAATAGGCCACTTGGCTTTTATATTTTCCCACCATATGGCAGCAGCACCTTCAAGATAATGAGTTGCAAATGGAACTTTATCATCTTCTTCAGTACGAGCAATCTCAAGTTTCCTCTCAATGGTTCGCAACCAATCGTTTGCATCCAAGGGGTCAATAACCTGACTGAAACTGGGAGGCTTGGTCCTCCGAAAATCTGACAGCTTGGAGTGATGACCGTTCTGATTTCCATTCTGTCCAACCATAGCTTGCACACTTCTTAATATTTCAATCAGATCATTATTCTGTCTTTCCTCAAACATGCATAGAATTTGCTTGGTGGAGGGCGGATTTGGCGGTGGTGGAACGTACGGCTCGAGGGAGTGTCCTGCCTGTCGTGCAGAACGACGAACAGGAGTACCCTCGCGAACGTTGCTACTGCCACCTCCCCGTGGCATCCTATTGTGGATCTTTCCCAAGACAACGCAATGGAGATGAGAACATTCAAAATAAATTGGGGAAAAGCCAGCAACAAAAGCCAAAATACGGCAAATAAAATAGATTTCCAACATAATTATACATAGACTCATACATGAAAGATAAACAACATGCCAGGTTCAACTACTCTCATACATGAAACAAAAACTCATGACTCGTACGACTGCACTCGTACACCATCCTGATGACTGTGAATACTCAGAAGCTCTACTGCTCTGCTGGTGCTGCGGGGTCCTCTCCTAAAGCGGACTTGAATCCTGAACTGACGAGGTTAACTGAGACCTCCGGGTTAAAGGTAACACGACAACGCTGCCTCAAGGGCTCTCCCTCAGGGGCAGGTGTATGGTGAAGCATCGGGGCTACAGGAGTAGTGAGAAGTGAAACCCACTCAGCAGGGGCACTGAGAGGATTCATGGTCGCGGCGCCCGAGCTACTCGGAGGAGTAACCGGTGAAACAAGGGAACTAGAACTGGCTGGAATATAAGGAGTAAATCCCAGGGAGGATGGAGCAGTGGCAGATCTAGTAGAGACTAAAGCAGAGGCTAAAGTAGTACGGGCGCGAGTCAGCTCTCGAGCCAGCTCGTGCATCATAAGATAGCTAGCGGTGATATAACGAGCAAGGTGGCTAGCAACACTATCAGACTTCGGATCAATGATAGGGAAACAGACACGAACATTGTCGTGCAGAGAAGGATAGTAGTAGAAACCTGGGTGGTTCTGCATCCGGACCTTATTGTAACGAAGCTCGACAAGGACATCGAACGCAGCAAACTAGACAACCTGAGAAGCGGTAGAAGTGTAACCGCTCCGAGAGGTACGAGTGTAAGTGCTGGAATCGGAACTGGTGCGCAGAGTAACCACTGCGTGATACTCATACACTGAGTCAGCTAGACGCTCCCGGTACACACGGTAGACTAGACCGTCGCCGAGGGGGTACAGCCGACGCCACACGTTACGAAGGAGATGCGGCGACGTGAACGGCATCAGCTGCAACTGGCACGGATACGGCACCGGAGCCATCTACACTCACAACCATTAGTAGGTTAGCATAAAAATAAAGCAAGTGCATGCAATGCAACAACCAGCTACAAATGCTACCGGCACTCAACTTAAACTCATACCTAACGTCCAGTTAACACGTCGTAGTCTAGCGTGGCCTACAGTCAGCGCGGCTCTGACACCAAGCGTTGTGGCACCCCGGCTCAGAGCAACCGGTTTACCATGCATTGCCAGCCCAGAGACCCTGTCTTCTGGCAACACACAATATCTTGGTACATAAAACAACCTCTTTATTGATGCTAGCGGATCAAAGTTTATATTACAACAGGTAACGAGGCCAAGCGGCACACACGGTGCGGCTGAACAATATGTACATTATTTAGTGAACATAAAGGGGCCTCGATCATAACAACTACGCGGCAGCGGAACAGTGTCGTAGTGGAACTCCATAACACAGGGACACCGATGTGGACACGATCTAGACTTGGACAACACTCCTTTCCAACAAGACTTCCGTGAAATCTGGCATGATACGCCAGGTCAGTACATTGAATGTACTTGCAATCTCACAACAAACATAAACATAATGACAAACAATATCATGATAATTAACCAATTATTAATAATGCAACAATATACCCAACATGTTGTGATCATGCTCTTGTGAAAAAAAATCTCTCGGACTGGCTTACCAACGGCGATCGCTCTTGGATCACAAACGTACCAACCTCAAACTAGGGATATCTCGCGATCTTTCCGGCGACCACAACCACGACCAATATTTGGTCTCAAACGGTGATCCTTCCGGTGATCACAACCACGACCAACAGTTGGTTTCAAACAACAAGATGACCTTCCCCCCATCATCAACAGTGCAAAGTTCGTAACTTAGTGTGCAAGATTTATTAAACATTGACCCATGGTGTGACCTAATTTCAAGCGTGTCCATAACCATGGACTCGGCTATCGATAGATTAATACACTCTACAGAGGTAGCACACTATACCCACACCATGGAACCCATGGCCTCGCACTCGCATTCGGGTGGACCAATGGCATTCTGACGAAACCCCTCCATTGTCATGACACTCTCCCGGCCACTCCGACTCACTCCCCACTGGGCTAGTCCTGGGTGGCCCCGTGTCTACCAAAGACACAACGACCACCGTCGTGGACAAAACATAAACTGTCCCACACGGGGACATGGTCCCAAAAATCTCAACAACAGGCACACAAGGTTATGTCTGCTTACCGGGCCAGGGTACCGCACACCCATAATCTTCCCTCGTTGGAGGCACCGACCAGAGGCATGACAACGGACCGAATGAAGGCCTTCCCATAAAGGCAAATGTGGTTGCACTGGGAAAAACTCGATTCAGTGGCACCATGACCCGGTCAACGATATATTCAAGTTGAGTTATTATCAGTTCAACTTGAAGTGAAAATAACCGGTGTCATAGTATGCCACGAAATGCAACACTAACATATGCATCACATATCAACGGAAATGACTGAGTCAACTATATCCACACTAAGCATAAACATCAACAACTCATGACAGTTCTCTGGTTAGGATTAAACCTTACTTTAAACAGAATCTTTTCTAGCAAATTTATCATTTTCTCATGCAAGAAAAATAACTCCATATAATTACCTATATCCATAACTATATTACTCTTTCATAAGAAAAATTAATTCTAGTTTCTTTACCAACTTAGTTAGCTTTAAACTTTCTGTAAATCAAGCATATTAACTTAAACAAGCAACTAACATATTATAAATAACATAATAGCGATTTAAATGCATGGATTAAATCATTCATTCAAGTAGGAAAATCACAAATATTGTAATGGCACCATGAAAATGTTGCTGTGGCTAGCCTTAGTGCAGATGAGGTTCACAAGCCTCCTGGTGATCCTCAAGACAAGCCTCACCCTCTAAAAATATTTATAAACACAAAAAGAAAACATCAAGAACCCTTCTGAAATTCACCAGAAAATCTAGAAAACAAGGAAAAATCCCATTTTTGTTGAGCTGCTAGCTTTCTTTACAAAGAACACAATGCAAAAAGAATCAATTCATTTGGACTTATGGTTAAAGAGTTTTGGCTGTTTGAAGCTCTCTGAAAAATATGAAATTTGAATTTTAAATAAAAACAGACTGGGGGTGACATCGAAGGCGTAAAGCCTCGGGGCGCCACCACTCGTACCGCTTCACGCGCATACTGAGTGGCTAACTAGCGGGCCCCGCTAGTCAGGTGAGGGGGAGAGGGAGAAGGAAACAGAGGACGGCGCGGCTTCGCCGGAGCACACGCCGGCGACGAGGGCTTCTTGGCCAAAACGAGAGGGATGAATCGAGAGAGGAGACGGAGGCACACCTGCCCATACCCGTAGAGTAGCTAGGGATGGTCGGACGGCGTCGGAATCAACCTCTCTAGCGGAGGCAGAGAGCGGAGGTCGCCGGAGACGAAGACGACGTTGAACAAAGGAGACTCCCGGGGCTCCAACCAGGCGGAACAGCAACACCGGAGAGCGGCGGAGGCCCTGGAAGGGTTGCCCAGACCTAGGAGGGGCTGGACCTATGGAGATGACCCGAGGGGATCGCCAGCGAGCTTGAGCTCGGGGATGGCGGCCCGCGGCCTGCCCAGCCGGGCTATGGCTATCTACGAGATTGTGGAGTGTGTGGGAGGCATGGATGGTGCTCGAGGAGGCTGGGGAGGGCTCCATTTCTAGACGAGCATCGAGGGGGGTTCGGGCTCCGCCGGTGGACACCTGGACACGGCGCCTGGTGACGAACGGCGTCAGTGAGAGGAGGAGAAGGCGCCGCAGCTCACAGGGGACTGTGGGCGAACGGGGACGAGCACAAGGGCACTTTGTGACGACGAGCACAGCGCGCACCGCACTGTTACGTTGGCCGGACCGCGTCCGTGCTCGCTGCAGCGAGCTCTGGCGTTGGCGAGCGCTAGGAGGGAGTTAAGAGAGCTGGGACGAAGATTGTGGCGAAGTTTGGCAAGCTTAGGCACTCGGGGCAGCGAGCACGCGAGCAACAGAAGCTCGGGCGCGACGCAGAGCGCGTCGACACGTAGGTTGGCATCGTGTACACGCGTGCTGACCCCATGAACTCTGCCCTTAGGCCGGCCTAAGTCCAAATTTCATGTCTGGCATGTTGTTCATTGTATTTTTGAAGATTACCATGCTTTGGTTTGTATCCAGACGCAGTAGGATAGATTTCAACTGCCTAGTAAGTTTCTGATCAGTAACTTTGAGAGCTTACTGTGGTCAAACGGCTGGGAGTTGGGAGCTGGGCTTTGGAGGTTAGCAATCATCTACTAATGTGATGATGCACAAGAAAAATCAGCCACAATGGAGCAAGTAAAATGGTAGTTGCTTTAGAAACCACAATTTCTGTCCAGAATAGAAAATATTTTCTGTAGCAAAAATACTCCAAAAAGTGATGTAATATTTTTGCTCTGGAAGGTGCCCTATGGTTCAAAGAATATTTGTGATTTTTCTCAGATTTTTGTGGGCAAGAAAAATTGGGGTTGCTTTGGAGCACATTGAGCTAGCTAGGGTTTAAGAGAGGGAAATGAATATTTTTCATTTAAGAAAAATATTCCAAATATTATTTTGAGGTGAACCAGAGTGGGAATGATGGTTAGAGAGGGAAATGGGACACTTGGGTGAAATCCAAGGGGTACCCAAGTGTTTAAGTCAATATGAAAAGATTCAAAACTCCAAATTTCAAATTCAAACTGAAAGTGCAACTATCCCTAGGTGGTTTTGGTAATTCATAACAACATATAGCTCATTGAGCTAATGCTATTCCAAGATGATTATTTCAGGAAAGCTCAATGATTGGCATGGCATGGATGTGAAAGTGGAACCCTCAAAATGCTAAGGACAAAGGATTGGCTCAAGCTCAAAAGCTCAAGACTCTTCATTTTATATTTTAGTGATCCAAGATCACATTGAGTCTTTAGGAAAAGCCAATACTATCAAGGAGGGATGAGGTGTTGCTTAATGAGCCTCTTGCTTCATGTGCTTAGTGATATGCTCCAAAACCCTCAACTACTTTCCCATATCCACATATGACCTAAACCCTAAGCCAAACTCGGTCATACCGATTCTTTCTATCCGGCGCCACCGAGTTTCACTCGTCATAAGCCACTGCCAAACCCTAGCAATTCGGTTCTACCGATAGGGATCTCGGTCTCACCGAGATGGGATTGCAAACTCTCTGTTTCCCTTTCGTAACTTTTCGGTCTCACCAAAAGAGCGGATCGGTCCCACCGAGATTGCAATGTAAATTCAGTGTTTCCTTTTTGTAACTTTTCGGTCTCACCGAAAGAGCAAATCGGTCCCACCGAGTTTGCCTGACCAACTCTCTGGTTAGCTAATTACCAAAATCGGTCTCACCGAGTTTGTGTAATCGGTCTCACCGAGATTACGTTATGCCCAAACCCTAACCATATCGGTCCTACCGAGTTGCATGTCAGTCCCACCGAAAATCTCTAACGGTCACTAGGTTTACCTTTTCGGTCCGACCGAGTTTGTTGATTCGGTCCCACCGAGATTGGAAAACTGTGTGTAACGGTTGGATTTTGTGTGGAGGCTATATATACCCCTCCACCTCCTCTTCATTCGTGGAGAGAGCCATCAAAACACTTCTACACTTCCAACTCACATGTTCTGAGAGAGAACTACCTACTCATGTGTTGAGGCCAAGATATTCCATTCCTACCATATGAATCTTGATCTCTAGCCTTCCCCAAGTTGCTTTCCACTCAAATATTCTTTCCACAAAATCCAAATCCTATGAGAGAGAGTTGAGTGTTGGGGAGACTATCATTTGAAGCACAAGAGCAAGGAGTTCATTACCTACACACCATTTGTTACTTCTTGGAGAGTGGTGTCTCCTAGATTGGCTAGGTGTTACTTGGGAGCCTCCGACAAGATTGTGGAGTTGAACCAAGGAGTTTGTAAGGGCAAGGAGATCGCCTACTTCGTGAAGATCTACCGCTAGTGAGGCAAGTCCTTCGTGGGCGATGGCCATGGTGGGATAGACAAGGTTGCTACTTCGTGGACCCTTTGTGGGTGGTTGCTTCTTCGTGGACCCTTCGTGGGTGGAGCCCTCCGTGGACTCGCGCAACCGTTACCCTTTGTGGGTGGAGCCCTCCGTGGACTCGCGCAACCGTTACCCTTCGTGGGTTGAAGTCTCCATCAACGTGGATGTAGGATAGCACCACCTATCCGAACCACGGGAAAAACTTCCGTGTCTCCAATTGCGTTTGAATTCTCCAAACCCTTCCCTTTACATTCTTGCAAGTTGCATGCTTTACTTTCTGCTGCCAATATACTCTTTTCATGCTTGCTTGAATTGTGTGATGATTGCTTGACTTGTCCTACAATAGCTAAAATCTGCCAAGAACTAAAATTGGGAAAAGGTTAAGTTTTTATTTGGTCAAGTAGTCTAATCACCCCCCTCTAGACATACTTTCGATCCTACAAGTGGTATTAGAGCTTTGGTCTCCATTTGCTTTGATCTCCATAGCTTTTGGTGGTCATAGTCTTGGTTTCACAACCTAGGAGAGTATGGCGTCTAGCGAGGGAAATTATCACCGTAGAGGTCCTTACTTTGATGGTACTAATTTTGCTAGTTGGAAGCATAAAATGAAAATGCATATTCTTGGACATAACCCCGCCGTTTGGGCTATTGTGTGTGTTGGTTTGCAAGGTGACTTCTTTGATGGGAAAGAACCAAACGGTGAAGCTACCGCGGATGAGTTGAAGATTTTGCAATACAATGCTCAAGCTTGTGATATTCTCTTCAACGGATTGTGCCCCGAAGAATTCAACAAAATCAGCCGTCTTGAGAATGCAAAGGAAATTTGGGACACTTTGATTGATATGCATGAAGGTACCGACTCCGTCAAGGAATCCAAGTTGGATGTGCTTCAAAGTCAACTTGACAAGTTCAAAATGAAGGATGGTGAAGGTGTCGCCGAAATGTACTCTAGGCTTGCTCTCATCACAAATGAGATTGCCGGCTTAGGAAGTGAAGAGATGACCGATAGATTCATCATCAAGAAGATTCTAAGAGCCTTGGATGGAAAATATGATACCGTGTGCACATTGATCCAAATGATGCCAAATTACAAAGATCTCAAGCCAACAGAGGTGATTGGAAGAATTGTTGCTCATGAGATGTCACTTAAGGATAAAGAGGAACTTCAAAACAAATCAAGTGGTGCCTACAAAGCCTCATGTGAAGCCCCTACATCATCAAGTGAGAAACAAAACTTCAATGAAGAATTGAGCTTAATAGTGAAGAACTTCAACAAGTTCTACAAGAGTAGAAGCAAAGATAGAAGCTTCAAGTCAAGGTCCTACAATGACAAAAGATCTTCTAGTCGAGAGCGAAACTGCTACAGTTGTGGAAGACCCGGACACTATTCCAATGAGTGTACGGCTCCCTACAAGATAAGAGAAGATTCTCCAAAAAGAAGAAGCAAAGAATCACCACCAAGAGAGAGAAGGAGTAGAGATGATCGTTATGAACGAAGATACTCACGGAGAAGCAAGGATTCGGAAAGGAAGGAAAAATCATCAAGGGGCTACACAAAACGAAGACATCAAGCTCATGTTGGTGAATGGGTATCCGGCTCCGACTCCGACAGCCACTCCGAGAGAAGTTATCACTTCGACTCCGAAGATACTCAAGATGAAGGTGTTGCTGGTCTAGCACTTGTGTCAACCAACTCCTACGACATATTTGACTCACCAAATGAAGGAATTGGAAGATGCTTCATGGCCAAAGGTCCTAAGGTAACACACCCCGAGTATGTTGATTTCAATAGTGATGAAGATGACTTGTTAGGTGATGATTTGCTTGTTGACAACTCTAGTGATGAATACTATGATGAAACGTCAATTAATCATGCTAATCAAGATAAAACGAATGACAATGATAAGGAGAAGATTGAGGATCAAACTAAAGAACTAAACACTCTTAAGTTAGCTCATGAAACTATCTTCAAAGATCATCGAGAACTTTTAAGAGCTCATGAGAAATTACGTTTTGAAAAGCTCAATCTTGAGCAAGAGCATGAGTTCTTAAAAGCAATCAATGATGATCTCCGCAAGAAAAGTTCTTCTTACATTGCCAAGCGTTTACTCTTATCCACATACATGCCTCAAGTCAAGTCTAGTAACAAGAACAAGAAAGATTCTTCCTCTAGCAGTAACAATGATCATGCTAAATCCAATATTGTTGCTTCTAGTAGTTCTCTTGATTCCACTAATGATTCTCTTAGCCAAGTTACACTTGAGAAAGAAAATAGCTTATTGAAGGGAATTATAGAGAAAGGAGTGTACAAAAGCCTTGCCGGGAGTAAGCAATTCGAGGAAATTGTGCGCAAGCAAGGAATGCACCGGAAGAATCAAGGTGTTGGTTTTGAACGAAAGTTAAATGCCAATGGAGTTGAGTGGGAAGAAGATCAATACCCCAAGACAAAGTTTGTTCCTCAACAAGAGAAGTATGATACTTCTTTCAAGGGGACACAAGCTCAAGATGATCTTCCACCACAAGACTATAAGCAAAAAGGCAAGGACAAGCTTCAATAGGAAATTGATGCATTTGAAGAAGCTCCTAAGACCTTAGTCAAGTGGATTCCCAAGACTACTTCAAGTTCCACTTCATCAAGTACGACTACAACTCCAAGGATTCCCATCAAGATGGTGTGGATCCAAAAGAAGAAGAACTAAAGAGTTCTTGAGGGTGACTCCGCCAACATACTTCACTCTTATCATTTTGGCAAGAACAAGTGCAATCAACTTCCACATCTTGCACTAGTTCAAGGAGTCACAAACCCTCTTGTTGGTAATACAAGGGACAAGGTAACCTAAAAGTTTTCATGGACATCATCTTGTGTGTGCATCACTCTATGTCTATGGATATCCTTGTTTGTTCCTTGTGGGACTAACCCATGTAGGTATTGAAAGTGCAATTCACTCAAATGGATAGCTCCAAGTGATCTACATCAACATTGAGCATCCACATCTTCAACATCTACATGAAGTCATCATCGACAAAACCCGAGGTTAGTTCATCCCTCTAAGGGGGGATATCACATCTAGGGGGAGCTTTACTCTAAGACTTGAGCTCAAGCAACTCTAAAGATGTGAACACAACAATGCTTTATGTAAAAGTGGTAACCCCACTTGAGCTTAAACGATGAGTATGACCTATGATCAAGTGTTCTCACTTGACTCCTACGTCAATATACTCATATATAGATGACCTTGTCATCGCAAATTGCTTGATAGATGCTAGAATTGGTTGTGCATGCCTTGTCACATATTTCATTTGCCATCTTATTGTGTGAGCATGCTGGTTGCATATTTTACTCATTCGAGGACATCCACTTGTTGTTTTGATTGTTTGGTTTTATTTCCTTTTGCCAAGTGGATGGACAAGAATGCCTAAGAACCTCCTCTAGCTATCTATGCTTTTCTCGTCTCAAACTCTATTCATGCTACATCACAAAATTTGATCAAGTCAGATTCGAACCACTCTGTGTGAGGAGCGCTCAGAGTCCCTGATTCGTCATAGACTTAAAATTCCAAAACCTCTTTATGATTCTCGGTCTGACCGATAACCCACTTTCGGTCCTACCGAGATCATTAAGTTGATCTAGGTTTTCGATCTCGGTGCAACCGATTTGAACCTTTTGGTCACACCGAGTTGCAACAACTGTATACAGTTTTGCATCTCGGTGCCACCGAGCTGTTCCACTCGGTCACACCGACAGGGTCGGGCTATATATAGTCACGGGCAAAAATTTGGAAATTTCTCCGAACCTCTTCGCCCGCGCGATAGCCTGCTCTGCCAACGTGGTCTCTGGATCGTCTCCTCGCCGCCAGCCGCCTCCAGTCGCTGGTCTCCGTCGCTGTCAACGGGAATTCTACCCTGCCGTTGCCGCCGTAGTGAGTCTCCGCCGAACTAGGGTATGGACTCGATCTTTGTGCTATTCCCCAATCCGATTCTTAGCACATTGTGATCATCATGATTCTTGCCACGATTGAAACACTCCTATCCAGTCAATGCGTTCGTAGATTAGTTTTGATTCGAAAATTTTAGGCTTAGGTTTCCGCCGAAACCATCTCGGACCCACTGAGTTGAAAAACTCGGTCCCACCGATTTGGCTTATGCCATTGCACAAGTGAGACTCGGTCTGACTGAGAATTACTTATCGGTGTGACCAATTTTGGAACTCTGTGAAACCCTAGCAGTCTCGGTGCCACCGAACTGTGACTCGGTCTGACCGAGTTCACTAGTTTAGGTTCCAAAACTGCTTCGATATCACCGAGTTTAAAAATCGGTAGATCCGAGATGATTTCAGTGGGAAACTAAAACTAAGTTTTTGGATCATTCTTTTGCAAAAATCTCTGCATTTTGTGATGCTCATCTATTCTACCTCATCTATAAACTATTCACAGGATCAGCAGTCAGAGTTTGCATCATGTCAGACCAAAGTGATAGCCAGAACTTGTCAGAGCAGCAAGTGCAGATGAGTGAGGGCACTAGTCCCTCCAGCTCTTCAGATGATGGCAGCAGAAGTACCCCAAGCAATTTGCCAAAAGCTGCCACCAGACAGAGGAATAAGAGAACTTCAGATTCTGAGGATGAAGATTATGTGGCAGAGGAAGAGGAAGCCACATCAAAGAGAGTTGAGCCAGCACAGGGCACAAAGCCAGGATTGAAAATCAAAAGGCCAGCAGGCAGGCAGCCTATGTCAAAGGCCAGAGCTTCAACTGAGAAGCCCACTCCCATAGAGCCAGTTGCTGCTGAAGGCAAGAAAAGAAAGGAAAGGGTCAAGAAGACCGTAGCCAGAGTGCTTGGAAAGGCTTCCATCATGGAAGAAGCGGAAGAAGAAGAGGTAGCTGCACCAGCACCTAAGGCACCCAAGCTGATGGGTGATGCCATAAGATCAGGGGGAGCTGCTTCCAAGGCCAAGCCAGCTCCAAAGCCAATGCTAAAGAGAAATACAAGAAGCATCCCAACTACTGAGAAGAACAAGGCCCCAGTGCCTGAAGCTGCTGAAGAAGATGAGGAAGAGCAAGTACTCAGAAAGCTCAAGCCCAAGATCCCAGACCACAACGATGCTCATCCTGTGGCTGAGGATATGAAGCTCAGGAGAGACTCAGGGCTGAGGAAGTGGAGAGAAGCAGACCCGTATGCTTCAAGGAGAAGAATTGCTGTGGATTACAGGTTTCACACCAAGGAACAGCAGGACTTCTATGAGACAGTTTTGTTGGACAAGAAGCCAATTGTTTGTGACATGAGATGGGTCGACTGGACCTACATCAAGGACAATGAAGAGCACTATCCTGGAGTGCAAGACAGCTTCAATGCTTGTGGAGTAGCAGACTTTGTTGGGCAGAAGCTCACAAAGTGGAACGAGGAGCTTATCATGCAGTTCTACTCCACAGCACATTTCTACCCAGATGGAAAGATCACATGGATGTCTGAAGGTACGAGGTACCAATCTACTGTTGCTGAGTGGGCACAGCTCATCAATGCCCCAGATGAGCATGAGGATGACTTGGATATCTATGCCAAGAAGAAGATGGACCACAACTCTATGTCCAATATGTACAAGGAAATTCCAAATGAAGCTCTTGAAACTTTCAAGTTTGGGTCTGTGCATTATCTTCTGTCAGGGCTGCCAACCATTAACTGGATCCTAAGGCACACCTTATTGCCCAAGTCAGGTGATCACAAGATGATCAGAGGCCATGCAATAAATTTGCTTCATATTTTTGATGTGCCTCAGAAGTTCAAAGTGATGAGCCTCATGGTAGAGACCATTAAGAGGACAGCAGCTGATCAGAAGAGGAGCTGTGGTTATGCCCCACAGATTCAGGAGCTCATCAACTCTAAGATGGGCACATGCATATACTTATTGGACAAGGAACACCTACCCATCCGTCCAGATTTTGAAGATAATCAAGTTGTTATGACTGAGAATGAACCATCGTCTGCCCAAGCACAAGCAAAGGAGAAGGCAAGGAAGGAGAAAGCTGCCAAGATGCCAACTCAAGAGGAGGCATCTGAGTATTTCTTGAAAACCAAACAAGAGCAGCATGGTTACCTAATTGCATCCACCCTGCGGATTGAGAAAGGACTAGCCACCCTAACTCAGAACCAAGCAAGCCTAGAGAGAATCATGGAACAAAAGTTCTATGACTTGGATGTCAAGGTGACAGAGATTCAAACTGCAGTGGAGCAGCTCCAAGATGACATGCAGGAGAGGAGAGGCAGGACTACAACTGATGCCTTTGCCAGAGTGCCACGAGGTCCGAGGTCGTCTGCAGTGCCAGTTGCTGACCCCAGAGTCACCACGTCTGCACCAGCTACAGCTTCAGTTCCACCAGCTCCAGCATCTACTTCAGCCTCGACTCCGACCACGTCTACAGAAGGCTTCGTCCTTGGAGTGCTCCGGACTCCACCACCACCTGAAGATCAAGCCTGAGAGTCAATCTAGCACTATGCATTTTCTAGGAACTTTTTGGTAACTTGTTGCCAAAGGGGGAGAAAATGTATAGATCATAGGCTTCGAGAGAGAGAGTGTTGCTTTTATTCTCTGTTGCTTTATTTGGTGGTTTTTCGAACTTTGTTTGCTTTTGAGTGCTTGAGATACTATGTCATTGCTCGTGAGACATTGATGATCATGTGTTTGATCATAAGCTACACTTAATGTTTGCTTAAATATTATCATCTTATCTATCTTATGTGATCATTCACTATTCTTGGTGATGAGTGCATGTATTTCATTCTTATCATTTTAAACGCTCCACCAAGATGTATGTGACATGGAAGAGTAACCCATGACTCTAACTCCTTGTGCATTTGCAGTCCAAAGCAAATTTTAAATATGCACAAATTTAGGGGGAGCTCTTACTTGTCACATACTTCTCAAAGCGACGATATATTTCATGCTTATTATCATTTGTCGAAGCTTTGATCTATATGTTGTCATCAATTACCAAAAAGGGGGAGATTAAAAGTGCAACTATCCCTAGGTGGTTTTGGTAATTCATAACAACATATAGCTCATTGAGCTAATGCTATTCCAAGATGATTATTTCAGGAAAGCTCAATGATTGGCATGGCATGGATTGAAAGTGGAACCCTCAAAATGCTAAGGACAAAGGATTGGCTCAAGCTCAAAAGCTCAAGACTCTTCATTTTATATTTTAGTGATCCAAGATCACATTGAGTCTTTAGGAAAAGCCAATACTATCAAGGAGGGATGAGGTGTTGCTTAATGAGCCTCTTGCTTCATGTGCTTAGTGATATGCTCCAAAACCCTCAACTACTTTCCCATATCCACATATGACCTAAACCCTAAGCCAAACTCGGTCATACCGATTCTTTCTATCCGGCGCCACCGAGTTTCACTTGTCATAAGCCACTGCCAAACCCTAGCAATTCGGTTCTACCGATAGGGATCTCGGTCTCACCGAGATGGGATTGCAAACTCTCTGTTTCCCTTTCGTAACTTTTCGGTCTCACCGAAAGAGCGGATCGGTCCCACCGAGATTGCAATGTAAATTCAGTGTTTCCTTTTTGTAACTTTTCGGTCTCACCGAAAGAGCAAATCGGTCCCACCGAGTTTGCCTGACCAACTCTCTGGTTAGCTAATTACCAAAATCGGTCTCACCGAGTTTGTGTAATCGGTCTCACCGAGATTACGTTATGCCCAAACCCTAACCATATCGGTCCTACCGAGTTGCATGTCAGTCCCACCGAAAATCTCTAACGGTCACTAGGTTTACCTTTTCGGTCCGACCGAGTTTGTTGATTCGGTCCCACCGAGATTGGAAAACTGTGTGTAACGGTTGGATTTTGTGTGGAGGCTATATATACCCCTCCACCTCCTCTTCATTCGTGGAGAGAGCCATCAGAACACATACACAATTCCAACTCATATGTTCTGAGAGAGAACCACCTACTCATGTGTTGAGACCAAGATATTCCATTCCTACCATATGAATCTTGATCTCTAGCCTTCCCCAAGTTGCTTTCCACTCAAATCTTCTTTCCACCAAATCCAAATCCTATGAGAGAGAGTTGAGTGTTGGGGAGACTATCATTTGAAGCACAAGAGCAAGGAGTTCATTACCTACACACCATTTGTTACTTCTTGGAGAGTGGTGTCTCCTAGATTGGCTAGGTGTCACTTGGGAGCCTCCGACAAGATTGTGGAGTTGAACCAAGGAGTTTGTAAGGGCAAGGAGATCGCCTACTTCGTGAAGATCTACCGCTAGTGAGGCAAGTCCTGTGTGGGCGTTGGCCATGGTGGGATAGACAAGGTTGCTACTTCGTGGACCCTTTGTGGGTGGTTGCTTCTTCGTGGACCCTTCATGGGTGGAGCCCTCCGTGGACTCACGCAACCGTTACCCTTTGTGGGTGGAGCCCTCCGTGGACTCGCGCAACCGTTACCCTTCGTGGGTTGAAGTCTCCATCAACGTGGATTTAGGATAGCACCACCTATCCGAACCACGGGAAAAACTTCCGTGTCTCCAATTGCGTTTGAATTCTCCAGACCCTTCCCTTTACATTCTTGCAAGTTGCATGCTTTACTTTCCGCTGCTAATATACTCTTTGCATGCTTGCTTGAATTGTGTGATGATTGCTTGACTTATCCTACAATAGCTAATATCTGCCAAGAACTAAAATTGGGAAAAGGTTAAGTTTTTATTTGGTCAAGTAGTCTAATCACCCCCCTCTAGACATACTTTCGATCCTACACAAACCAACTAAAAATCAGGCAAAGAAAAGAGAGCAAAAACCAGGCTGTCACAATATCACGGTTTAATACTCCCCAAAATCTATCCATAAAATTTTCTTCACTTTCTTCTAAAAATGAGTGCAACAAGGTAGTTTGTAAATCATTATAATATTTTGTTATGGTGTCACTACCTTGTTTAAATTGTTGTAGTTTTTTAATCATGCCACGAGTATAATAAACATCTACGAATCTATCTCTCATGACATGTTTTAAATCATCCCAAGTAGTAGGTATATAATCAAGGTTTAGCCGACATTATTCACTCCACCAAACTGAAGCATAACCAGTGAATGAACCAACTGCGACCTTAACTTTTTTTACAATCAGCAAAATTATGGGAAGCAAATATATCATTTATGTTGAACTCCCATGCAATATATAAGGCAGGTCTAAAACGACCATTAAATGGTGGTATAGAAACATTAACCTGATCACACGCATTTGGATGTTTGTGTGCCTCTCGTGATAGTTGTAGTATTTGCTTAGGTGGTGGCACATCTCCCATGTTGATGAAGCCCAAGAACTAACAACTCTAGAACCTGTCATAATTTGTAGAAAGCAAGAAAGAAAATCCGATAATAATGTTCCTATGAACTGCTAAGATGTGGTGGTAAAATGCTCATGGTATAGGAAATATCAATGTCTTACAAGTTCTTACCATGCAGCAGGTGGTGACAGGCAACCAGTGGTGTCAAATAACTCCGAAGATTGAGTAAAGCGATTGCCAGGGAAACGTGCATATACACGGTGTAGAAATGTGTGGAGCTTGGAAGACTTAAATATATGGTAGCAAAATATTAGCAATAATCAATTCAGGGATGCAATGTTGAATAAACGCTCAAGGACGGTACTGTGCTGGTCCTATGCTAGACCGAAGCCTATAACACTAATGAGGTCACGACATTGCACAACTAGCATCAATAAAGGATATGAAGTAGTTCTGGATAGCAATTTATAAGTGAAGATCACAATGGCAGTAAAGATAATGATGAGAAACAACTGCCAAATAGGATATACGAACAACTCTCTACAATTTTACTCTGGAAAAGTTTGTGCCAATTTTATGATAATTTTTCTCCAGAATGGAACTGGCTCAACCTTTCAAATGCAAAAAGAATCTCTCAATTCCGAGTTGATATGAGGAGTCAATTTTTTTAAAAACTACCCCGAAAAACCAGAACAATCTATGTTTGCGAACTTCGGAGGGCAAAAATACCTATTTAGAAGCCAATTTGAGGTGTCAATTATTGAACTAGCTTTTGCAACTATTTAGATGCACCTCGTCTCTATCTTTAATTTGAGTACTTGTGGAGCCAAAACAGAGTTCGTATGAAAAATATATGGTTATTTTACTGAACTGTGCGCAAAATAGATTCGAGTCCGAATTCAGGTACGAGATTGAGTCTAGATAGATCCAAATTTTGTTTTTTTCTTCTCTTTTTTTCTCACACTTTTTTATTTTTCTTTCTCTCGTTTTTTCTCTAACTTTTTTTTACCTTTTCTATTTTTTTTCTATCTTTTTTTTCTCACTCCCTCTTTCCAAAACAAACTACAAGATGCAGATAGGATCAAGCGAAGATGTGAACAACCTCAACTATGATTATGACAATGAACGATGGGTAGCACGTGGTGGAAATTGATGGATGGGGTGGTGGACAACGGAAGGGATAATGATGCAGCGGAGGCGTGACTAATGTGAATAGACCTCGAAACTCTAAAGGACTAGGTACTAAGACTAGTAACTCGACACGATGATGCAACCGATAACTCAATAATGCAAACAATGAAAAGAAAATTGAAAGGCTCAGACTGGCTTGGACAAAGGATGAACAGATTTAATTTTTATGGCTTTTTCTTGGAAATAGATAAGAAGATAAATCTAATCTAGGGAAAACTGGAAATTCTCATCGAGCATCATGAAAACTGATACCACTTGATAGAGGTGAGGGTGTCCTAATTTTTCAATGAGATGATAACTATCGATTTGGTGGATATGACTTTGACGATCCGACTACAAACATGCACCACGTTGCGTCTTAGCCATCGCTAAACCAACTTCCAGAGGTTATTGACCACGCCAGAGCATGATCAACCTGACCACGAAGGTCTATTCTTGCAAGCAATCAAAGAATAAGCAAGAATATGATAAAGCAATCTGAATATTGCGAATATATATGAAATATTGATAAAGGTGGGGATCCGGAAGCGGTCTTGGTCTGGTCGTTGGAGACAAACGAAGTACACGAAGTTGCAATGGCTAACTTTTAACTAAACAAATCCCAAGCAAAAAGCTACTACATTGATCTACTTATATAAGAGCAAGGAGGGGGTGGCCAAGGAGGTGGGAGGACGTCCCAAGGTAGCGTAAAACTAACCCTAGGTCGTACAAGGCCCATGGGCCCAAGTGGAGGTGATGCAACACTTTTCGACTTGTAGTTTGACTCAGATTCTGCTACGGTGTCAGATTGTTTCATCAATATCTCATCTCTCCTGACGAATTTGAAGGTGAATCCAATTGGATTCTAAAGAGCACAAAATCTACTTTCCAACAAAAAAGAATCACCCAATTCGGAGTCTGGATGAAAGAGTTCTTGATGTTTTGAGTCAGGTATGCCTGTGCAGTCTGAATCTGAATCCAGAACGTGAGAGACCTGGACTCTATCTTCTCTTGGCGAAAAAGTGACGTGAGAGGACTTTTTGAACAGAACCTAAACTTCTCCTTTTCCCTTATCTTCATATGTGGATTGTACAAATGTCCCATACACCTCCAATTAGACATGTCACAAAAGTCTGTGAATTATTTTTGTCCTGGATAACATAAATAAATTATTGCATATTTTCCATTAGAAATCACCTCATAAGTATACATGTATGCAATATTTTTGGTTATATCCAAGGTAGTCATGTCCTCATTAAGGTGGTTCGCTCTCAAGAGCTCAGATGGTCAACTCATGTGAAGTGGAAGTCGACATAAAGTTCAAGTACCCTACACATACACAAAACAAAGCAAAGAACGTATGCGCATGGTAGATAAACACATCATCCATCATGATGGTTCTCATCTTTTGCACATAACCATTAGAAGCACAAGTGCATGAATAATATGATGTAACAATGGCGATATTCATGGCACTAGGTATATGGTGCAAAGAAGTAAGGCAAGCATGCTTCACAAGAAATATGCCAAAATTTCCAAATATATGCGAGAATGCTATGGGGGTAATCTCATGAGAAAGACTATAATCATTGTTGCACTCAATACATGGCAAATCATCTAGCATGAGAGAGGCAACATATGAAGATATATGACAACAAGCAATAGCAATCATGTGCAAAGCATGGAAATGGTTGGCATCAACCGCATAGAATGAGAAAGTATGAATCATGGGTAATGCAACATAACCAAGAATGTCAATCATGTCGTGCAAACTAGTGGAGCGAAGATGCAACACACCAGAGAAAATCATGGAAATAATGTCATGTGAGCAAATAGTAGGCATAGGCAATGCACAAGACATATCGCAAGCACGAACACAAAGAAAGATCATAGTATCATCATAGGAATGGGTCATAAATGGAATATGGCAATAACAAGCAATATCTCCACCAACCTTGCAAATACACATACAAGTAGTAGAATCAATCATGATGTGTAATGCAAAGCATGGGTCACAAATGCATGGAAAATGCATAGGAATGACCATATGATGCAAAGTGAACGTGGCAATATGGGCAAACGATATATGATAGACAATAACCAAAATCATGTGAGGGCCATGTAGAAGAAATACGCGAAGTCCGTGCGCAATGGAAATGGTGTGGAAAACAATCCATGGGATCCCAAGTCATCGCTGCTCTCTAGAGCTCGTTTAGTCAACTCACGGAATTGTGAGGTTGACAAGTATTCATGGGTACCTACACAAAAGAGACACAAACCAAAGAAAGTGTGTGCATGGTAAATGTACACATCATCCATCATGATGTGTATGTGCACATGCGAGTTAGCACAAGATAAGCAACGATCAAAGAAATTTGAAGCATGGTATATGAACATGTCATCCATCATGAAAGAATAGTTGTTATGCATAACACCATGGGGACACAGATTGAGCATGCGATTATATGGCACATCAATAGCATTTTCATTCATGGGGAGCATATGGTGCACACAACCATGGGAATCATGCAATGGATGGGGTAGATCAAAATCTTCTAACGTGTATGAGGAAACTGTGGGGGATCTCCTCATGAGCAGTATCGGAAACATCATATGGAGAAAATGGACAACCTCAAAAACAATGCATATCCAAAGCTAGGTGGTCATGGCATGGCATATGGTTGAAATGATGCAAAGGGAGCATATCAATATCATCACAAGAGAAACAAATGCCAATAACCATGGGCTTGTCATCTATGCCATAAGTGCAAATTGGGTTTATTTTAATGGCATATGCATAGTTACTACGAAGATATTGCAAATTTGACATATTGTTGATCTCATGCATAGCATATGACAAGTCAAGCAGATTGTCAAACATGATGTGACTGAGACAATTATCACAAGAAATCCTATGTAACATGACATCACAACAAAGAGACTCTACATGGCAATCATTAAACTCATCATAAATGGGTAAATCTTCGCATGGGGAAATCATACTAGCATGAAGCACGGTAGTAGGTGGATCAACATCATGCAAGCAATCAATGTCAAGATAGTCCACTAGTGGGACAAGAGCATCATCTTCACCTTTGTTACTTTTCTCATCCCACTCAAGTGTTGTAGGTGAGGTGGAAAAGACCAAATGGTGGTCATCATCATCAACTTGATGGAACCATGTGGGGGTGCATCATATTCCTCCATGGCCATCGTCTTGTCGACGAAGTCGTCGAGAATCAGCGTGTCATCATATATGGGACCTAGAACGAAATGAGAAGACACAATAGAGGTAGAGGTTAAGTCGTTAGAAATCATAGTGGCCTCACATGACATATCAACTATCACACTCTCTCTATGTGATGGCTCACTCACTCCCTCAAAATGGGTGCACTCAAAGTCACATACGGTGGAGTCACTCATCTCACTCAAGTGGTGGGGGTTGTGGCTCTCCTCACATGGGAACTGGGGCAACTCATCATATATGGGGCTAGTGGTGAAGTCACTCCCACTCTCAATATGGTGGCATAAGTCACTCAACTCATCTCCAAACGCCACCGTGATCGAAGGGAAAATCCCGTGCTCAACCATCTCGTCGCCGTTGCCGTGGATGAAGGCCGAAGTCTGTCAAATAGCAGCAATAAACCCTTGGAACGACACGGCTATAACTTTTAATGATGGTGACGAACCAAAATACAGTATAGTCCGAGCACCAGCCGCCTTGGTCCTCAGTCCAATCGTGGACGGCTTTCGGCTCACCAAGGTCCTCATGCACAGCGGTAGCGGACTAAACCTCATCTACGAAGATACACTCCACAAAATGGAAATATACAGGAGCCGCATTGAGCAAAGCAGCACGACCTTCCGAGGAATTATTCCCAGTCGGGAGGCGCGGTGTGCGGGAAAAATAACACTCGACGTGGTATTCGGCATGCCGGAGAATTATCGGTCCGAAGAAATAACCTTCCAAGTGGCCCCTTTCAACAGCGGATATCACACCCTTTTGGGGCGGGAGGCATTTACACGCTTCCAATCTATACCTCATTACGGGTACATGAAGCTTAAGATGCCTGGGCCCAAAGGCATAATCACTCTCGCCAGTGATCCGGACATAGCACTCCGCGCCGAAAATAAAACCGCATCCCTGGCCCTTGAGGCATTATCTGAAGCCCTCACGGCCGAAGAATTAACCACACTACGCTCCACGGTGGACAGGGACGATGTGATCTTAGACAAACGCCCCAAGTCCACCTCCTTCAAGCTAGTGGAAGAAATAGTCAAATTCCAGGTCCATCCAATGGACCCCACAAAGACAACATCTATTGGGGCACAACTAGACCCAACGGTCGACGCCTCGCTAAGGGATTTTCTTCGTGAAAACTAGGATATATTTGCCTGGCACCCTTCTGACATGCCAGGAATCCCGCGCAAACTGGCCGAACATAGCCTCAACATATTAAAAGGATACAAACCGGTCAAACAAACACTGCGGCGCTTTTTCGAACCTAAGCGTCAAGCCATGGGAGAGGAGCTAGCCAAGCTAATCGAGGCCGGATTCGTCAGAGAAATAAAACATCCGGACTGGCTGGCAAGCCTGGTGATGGTAGCAAAGAAGGATAAATCCTGGCGCATGTGCGTCGATTTTAAAGACCTCAATAAAGCTTGCCCTAAGGATCCCTTCCCCCTCCCCCACATTGATCAAATCATTGATGCTACGGCAGGACACGACTCACTGTGTTTCCTCGACGCATATTCCAGATACCATCAAATCAAAATGAAGGAGTCCGACCAAGCTGCAACAACATTCATCACCCCATATGGGCCATTCTGCTACAACACCATGCCCTTTGGGCTCAAGAACGCCGGCGCCACCTACCAACACATGATCCAAATATGCCTGGAGAAAAAGATCAGAAAGACAGTCGAAGCCTATGTGGATGATGTTGTAATCAAGACAAGGCACATCAGAACACTAATAGACGACCTATGCCTCACATTTGACAACCTCCGCACATATGACATTAAGCTCCATCCGGAAAAGTGTGTTTTTGGCGTCCCCGCAGGAAAGCTGCTGGGCTTCATCGTTTCCAACAGAGGAATTGAAGCAAATCCAGCCAAAATCTAAGCTCTGTCACAATTGGCTACGCCAACAGACCTTAAACAAGTCCAAAAACTCACGGGTTGCGTGGCAGCTCTAAGCCGCTTTATCTCCAGATTGGGCGAAAAGGCACTGCCACTCTATCAGCTTCTACGGCGAACCAATCACTTCGAGTGGAAGGACGCGGCAACAGCCGGACTGGAAGAAATAAAAACACTCCTAGCAAGCAACTCAATCCTGGCCACGCCAAACATCGGCGAACCCATGCTGCTATACATATCGACAACACATCAAGTGGTGAGTGTCGTGCTCGTCATTGAATGAGAATAGGACGGACATAAATTCCCACTTCAGAAGCCAGTATACTACGTATCCACTGTCCTTACACCATGCAAATCCCGGTACCCCGTTATCAAAAGATAGCATACACGGTCTACATGGCATCCCGAAAGCTACGACACTACTTCCAAGAGTGTTCGATCACGGTGGCTTCTGAAGTACCACTCAATGACATAATAAACAACCGCGATGCCACGGGCCGGATTACCAAATGGGACATTGAGCTCCTTCCATTTGATATTACATACAAACCACGTCGAGCTATTAAATCCCAGGTACTGGCTGACTTTATCGCCGAATGGACAGAGGTCGAACTCCCTAAAGAGGACGGCACATATTCCAACTGGGTTATGTACTTCGATGGCTCAAAAATGTTGGCAGGGCTAGGAGCGGGCGTCGTTTTGATGTCCCCCACAGGAGACGTCATTCAGTATGTACTCCAAATACTATACACAGACTCCAATAATGCAGCCGAATACGAGGCCTTATTGCATGGTCTCCGGATGGCTGTCTCCATGGGCATACAGTGCCTGGAAGTGCACGGGGACTCAAACCTTCCAATATCTCAAATAAATGGAGACATCAATGTCAAAGATCCGAAGATTGCGGCTTATCGTAATGTCGTCCTAAAAATGTCGGCTCGGTTCGAGGGACTCGAGTTTCATCACGTGGCCCGAGAATGTAATCAAGCGGTTGCCGTTCTTTCTTGTATCAACGCCAAGCATGACCCAGTCCCACCTAACATCGTTCTGGAAAGGCTTTTCAAGCCATCCGTGGTGTGGCAGGGGGAAAGGGGCAACACTAGTCCGGGTCCGAACACAACCCCAGATTCTGAACACACCGATATCGTCGGAGGCTCAGCCACCGAAATAACACCGTCGGCCCATCTCATTATGGCAGTCATTGCCCCATGGACTGAACCCTTCTTGGCCTACCTTAATAGGAAGGAACTTCCTAAGGATCAGAATGAGGCCCGCCGCATTGTCCGTCGTTCGAAGGCCTACAAGGTTCATGGCGGAGAACTCTACAAGAAAAGCGCTACCGGAGTCCTTCAAAGATGCATCTCCGAGGAGGAGGGACGGCAGCTCCTGGCTAAGATTCATGCCGGTCTCAGCGGGCACCACGCCATAGCTCGGGCCCTTGTTAGCAACGCCTTCCATACATGGTTTTATTGGCCAACGGCCCGAGCAGATGCACATGACCTTGTCCAACGTTGCGTCGGATGCCAACTCTTCGCCACTCAAAGCCATATGCCCCCTCACTGCCCTACAAACAATCCCCATCACTTGGCGTTTTGCGGTCTGGGGACTGGACATGGTTGGACCCCTTAAAGGAGGAAGCCATAAGAAAAAATATCTGCTGGTCACGGTGGATAAATTCACTAAGTGGATAGAGGCCAAACCAGTTAAAACGGCCGAGTCCGGGCCGGTGATAGAATTCATATCCGGCGTCGTACACCGTTATGCTGTCCCACACAGTATCCTCATTGATAACGGCTCTAATTTCACAGCCGACGAAGTGAAAACCTGGTGTGCTAATCTGGGCATCAAGCTTGATTACGCCTCTGTCTATCATCCGCAGACAAATGGTCAAGTTGAACGGGCCAATGGTCTTATAATGAGCGGCATCAAACCCAGGCTGGTCTGGTCTTTGAAGGAATCAGACGCACACTAGGTTGAGGAGCTTGACTATGTACTCTGGGGGCTGCGGACCACGCCCAACCGAACTACCGGATACACACCTTTTTCCTGGTGTACGGCGCAGAGGATGTACTACCTTGCGACATTATACATGACTCACCTCGGGTGCGCATGTACGAAGAGAGAGAGAGGCTGAGCTCGATCGACAGGACAGCCTAGATGCCCTGGAGGAGGAGCGTGACGTCGCAAAAGCCCGTTCCGCATTTTATCAACAACAAGCCCGGAGATATCAAAGCAGAGAAGTACGGGCCAAGACTTATAATGTTGGTGAACTTGTTCTACGCTTGCCGGAGAAGAAAAAGGAAAAACTCAAGCCAAATGGGAGGGTCCCTTCATCATTGACGAAGTCCTCATCGGAGGAGCGTACCGCCTGCGTGATGCGTCAGACAATCGCCTCGAGCCGAACCCCTAGAATGCGACCAGACTCCGAAGATTCTATGCCTAAGCGCCGAACTCTTTGTTCGTCTCCTTCTCCCTGCTGTTTCCATAATACCTTTTTTTCTTTCTTTCTCTCTCTTTTAGTTTTTCTCTTTAGCCTTAAAGCTTTCGTGCGGGTAGACCACGCACCTCGGATGCACACATATGCCTTCGAATATGTACATCCATTATACCTGGGGGCTTCTTGTACAGAAGCTTTCTATTATTCTCCGGGCATCAAGCTCATCACATATGCGTCTTCCCCATATGTACCTTTTCTTCGCCATTATATGCATCGATATGAATTAAGTTTTGGCCAAGCTGGGTTGCCTGGCTCCTGTGCTTATGCCCTACGTTCCCATTAGTTCGGCTAGGGCATAAAGGGAGCACCTCTCCGATTGTTACCGCCGGGTCATCTGGATGTGTACCTCATACTGGGTGAAGCCGAAAGCTAGCGTTCTTAAGGGAATATTCCGTCGATGAATTAAAGATGTTTTTTGCATTCGCTCCATTTGGGAAACCCTAGAAGATATATATATATATATACTGCGTTTTTTCAATCACAGTTCGGACATGCGCTCTAACGCATGCACACCGAGGGAAAGGAACCCTTAACGGAACTATTCTCTCTGGAAGATGTTTCTTACATAATGTAATATAACATAACTAGCCGGATACAACTTGTCTATTCAAGCAACTATGACCCCTATGCCTGGTTTCCACGTATACCCCGGTCTATTCGGCCGCACGGGTCTAGAGGGCAAAGCGAAAAGGTTTGCCATGACAATCGTTTTACAATCCAGCTAGACGGAAAAATACACAGTCATTTTGACTCAAAAATTTCCTCCTCTATACCCTCCAGCAGGCTATCTAACTTACAATCCTGCTGGGAATATTTGGCAGCTACTACTACTTGGTCATACACCAAATTAACGGGAACTTCCTTCCCGTCTGACACTAGAGGTCTGACCCGAGCCATATGATTTGGGTCAAGCTTGGTGTACCGTGTCTTCACCATGGCCCAGGCTTCTCGAGCCCCTTCCCAGCAGGCCGATATTTTCCACAATCGAAAGGGCCGCTGCGCCCCCTTGAATAGCTCTAGGAGCTCCTCCATCTTTCCTGGAGGGGAGGCAGCTGGCCACAAGGCTTTGTTAACGCTTCGCATCGCCTGCCGAGCTTGCTCATGAACACGCGACAGCTCTTGTAGCAGATCGCCTGAGAATCCAAACATCTCATCTTTGGGACGGTCGGTCAGCATACCTACAGATATAACTCTGCTAGTTCCTGATATCTTCGAACTATTATAAGGTAAATTCGGCCACATACTGAACATGCCACCGCGCAGCCTTTTATTCTCCTTCACAGAGTCGGCCAGTTGGGCCCGTACATCTTTCAGATCCTCGCCCAATCGGGTATTCGAATCCTGGAGCTTGTTCTTCTCTAGTACAACTTTTGTGAGCACACGCTCGCCCACGGCTAGCAGCTTCTTGGCTTCTCGTTCTCCATCTTGGGCAGCTTTCAATTGTTCTTGCAGTTGACCTAGTGATCCTGATAGGAGTTAAGCAACCGTGTTTAACATTATTGGTATACCATTTTGTTTTCTCGATGGAGGGGAACATTACCAGGAGACGCCTTCTTGGATTTCTCCAGTTCGGCACGGGCAGCAGTTAGCTGCGTCTGGCACTTTTCTAGCTCTTGGGCTAACAGGTCGTTCTTCTCCGTAAGAACCTGGTTATACAACGATACTTAAATCAGTTGTACCAACTGCTTCAAGTCTCGGGGCTACTGGCATAAGGTTATCATAGTCAGACAAAGTAAACTTACCCACACATCTTTTAAATGCTGCCTGGTGGCTCTGTTAAGCCCATCTCGAGCAGCTCGGATGTATGCATTAGTCGAGCTGAAGGCGTTAAATGCTTCTTCTGAAAAGCTGGGGTCTTGTAAAACGGCCCTGCGACGCCGATGATTCATGGCGCTCCACTTCCGAGTTAGTGACGGATACATCCTCCGAATCCTCGGTTGGAGGAAAGTCCGACGTTACCCCCGCATCATCCCCCGTCTTTACGGGAGGATCTGGATCCTGGCTGTGGGAAGTATGACCAGCCGGACCACAGGATATAGTCTGGCACACTTTTTTCCTGATACAGGATAAACATAAAGGTCATAGTTGGATGTGACTGCCAAGGTGCATATTTGCAAATCCATACCTCTTTGATGAAGGCTCGGCCGTATCTTTGTTTGCCCTCCTCTTTGAAGGCTTGCCCGGCGTGGGGGCCACTCTCTTTGAAGATGCCCTTGGGGCAGCATGACGTGCTGAGCACCTCCCCTTTTGAGCACAGGACAATGCGGTGGGTGAGGCAGTATGAGAAAACTTTTTTGGATGAAATATCTCCGGATTACTTACATGTGAAGCGGGGAGAAGACCGGGATAATCGGCGATGATGGCCACTTGTGTGCCGTCATAGCTCGTTTGGTAAAACACCCCATTCGCGAGCACCACGAATATATCCGGATCCTCTTCGAATCCGGGGTCGAGGTCCCGATTGTGGCCCTCGGGCTGCGGGGCAGGGCTGTAAAGCCCCTCGGAAATCTTTTGCCAGTGCTATTGTAAATGGATGGGTTAATGTTTGTTGAACATAGCTCAGGGAGTAGAATGAGTAGAGCAGAGTTGGGAACTTACCCAGCTAGGAGGACTATACATAGAATATCCTTCCCTGTGCTTGATGCGCAGGAACTCCTCTTCCTCCCCTTTGAACAGTTCGGCCAATATTTTGGCCAGGGCAGCAGGGGTGTCTGGACCCTTCCTGCCGCAGCGGGAGGCATCATATTCCCTATTATAGTGCCACATGGGAAGTCCTCTGTATTGGAGTGAGTGGACCCCCCGCATCATGAAGGTCGCCATTACTTCGACCATCGTATATCTGGACTGGGCGAGCATCCTTATCTTGCTCAACAGTTGGGGAACCTCCGCACTATCTTACTCCTCGAGGCTCCAAGGGCGCCAGCTGTGACGTTTCTTCAAGGGAACACTTGTGAACTCAGGAAGACCCCTCCGGGCTGGGTCTGGAAGTACGATGTCCTCGATGTAGAACCACTCGGAAGTCCACTCTTCAGACGCCTTCTTCGGCGTGCCAAATAGGTATTCGGTCTCGGCGATGCACCATATTTCGGCTCCGCCCACTTCAAATATCGATCCTTCATGGTTACGCGGGACAAGGCAGAATAACTTTCTCCAGAGTTCAAATTGGGCCTCACAACCCAGGAATAGTTCCCATAAAGCAACATAACCCGCAATGTGCAGGATGGACGCTGGGCTAAATTTATGCAGCTGGAGGCTATAATAATCCAGAAGCCCTCGGAGGAATGGATGAATTGGAAATCCCACGCCCCTTAGCAGATAGGGGACGAAACACACTCGTTCCCCCGGATGGATTGGCGAAATCCTCTGCCTTGGTTTTGCCATCAAAGGAGGCTAACCCTGCTCGAACAGGGACCAGATCCGCAGCGGGAGAAATCCCTGCGTTTGTAGCTTCACTAGATGACCGTGGGATACGGAGCACCTCTCTCACTCGCCTCTCTCTAGGCCGCGGGGACGGGAGGAGGAGTTGAGAACGCTAGACATGTTCTTTCTTGGCAACCTTTGGGGACTTTGTCTGCGAGATGGTTGAATGGATCTAGGATCCAGTCTCGTTAAATAGACATTGTCCCTCGCGTGGACGGGGTGTTATGTGCAAAAATGCCCTGACATGTCGCATCCGCTCGACACGTGGAAGCTAAGTTGTTGATACACAGAAGCCGAAGGGTACAGACATTGAATGGAAGACCGAATACACTACTTGGAGGTCATTGGTGGAGGAACCCGCCTTGCAATGTCGAAGACAATCTATGCACCGAACACCTCGCCATTGAAGACTGGTTCGGGGGCTACTGAGGGAGTCCTGGACTAAGGGGTCCTCGGGCGTCTGTGTCAGGACCCCGATTCTAAGTCACATCGATCTAGCATGTAACACATCATATCTCTTTGTGGCCTCACGCAAGGTATTCCCATGGGTGCCACCTTACCTGGCCCGGGACTGTTTGCACCTTTTAGCTCACGTATATGATAGTGCTGCTAGTATCCATATGACAAAGAACCCGAGCCGACATGACTAGTCATGAACCCAAAGTGGCGCTAACTTACGGGGACATGCATACATGAACCAGCATCGAACATATCGGTCATCAACGTGTGAATCCGGGATGTAGCAACTAGGCTAACAGGACTCCGGGAACCCGGGCTGTAGCAGGCTAGTAGGACTCCGGAAGACACCGCATGACATTTCCCCGAATGGACAGACACAGAAACGAAGTGGATCACATGCCGGCCAGTCTAAGTGTTCCGGAGCAGTAGTAACTGGGCTAGCAGGACTCCGGTAAACTGGGTTGTAGCAGACTACCATGGCTCAGTGGAAGCACTAGACTACATTTCCCCATAAGAGAGGCTACCAAGGATAAACAACTAGGTTGTCGGATCCCACACATACCAAGCATTTCAATCATACACACATTATGCCCGATATGTGTAAATACAACATGGCATCACAACAAAACTCTACAACTAAAAGTATTTATCATTAGGCTCCGGGGAGCCAAGTATTACAAACATGGGTCTCATGACCCAACATACATAGCATACAAGCAACAAGCACAAGTGGAAGCTTAACTTGTCTGAGTACAGACAACTATAATAGAAAAATGCTGAGAAGCCTGACTATCTACAAGACCCTGCCGAGGGCACAAGATCGTAGCTGAGGTAACAAGCTAAACGTCGACGTCCACACGGAACTACTAGCGAGACTGAAGTCTCTCTACAAAAACATAAATTAAGCAAATGTGAGTACAAATGTACCCAGCAAGACTTACATCAGAACTAGCTACATATGCATCGGTATCAACAAAGGGGGGGGGTGGAGTTTAACTGCAGCAAGCCAGCTTTGACTCGGTGGCTATCCTGAACTATGACTGCAAGTAACTCCTTTGAGGTGGCGCACACGAGTCCACATATTCATCATATCAATACACCACTATGGATCTGCTCCTGTCTCCCTACGAGAACGCCATCCATAGCACTCACGCTTATCTTGCGCATTTTAGAGTATCCACTTTCACTTGTCTATGAACTGTACAGGCAACCCAGAAGTCCTTTACCGCGGACACGTGAAAGTGCAACTATCCCTAGGTGGTTTTGGTAATTTATAACAACATATAGCTCATTGAGCTAATGCTATTCCAAGGTGATTATTTCAGGAAAGCTCAATGATTGGCATGGCATGGATGTGAAAGTGGAACCCTCAAAATGCTAAGGACAAAGGATTGACTCAAGCTCAAAAGCTCAAGACTCTTCATTTTATATTTTAGTGATCCAAGATCACATTGAGTCTTTAGGAAAAGCCAATACTATTAAGGAGGGATGAGGTGTTGCTTAATGAGCCTCTTGCTTCATGTGCTTAGTGATATGCTCCAAAACCCTCAACTACTTTCCCATATCCACATATGACCAAAACTCTAAGCCAAACTCGGTCCTACCGATTCTTCCTATCCGGCGCCACCGAGTTTCACTTGTCATAAGCCACTGCCAAACCCTAGCAATTCGGTTCTACCGATAAGGATCTCGGTCCCACCGAGATGGGGTTGCAAACTCTCTGTTTCCCTTTCGTAACTTTTCGGTCCCACCGAAAGAGCGAATCGGTCCCACCGAGATTGCAATGTAAACTCAGTGTTTCCCCTTTGTAACTTTTCGGTCTCACCGAGTTCCACTCGGTCTCACCGAAAGAGCAAATCGGTCCCACCGAGTTTGCCTGACCAACTCTCTGGTTAGCTAATTACCAAATTCGGTCTCACCGAGTTTGTGTAATCGGTCTCACCGAGATTACGTTATGCCCAAACCCTAACCGAATCGGTCCTACCGAGTTGCATGTCAGTCCCACCGAAAATCTCTAACGGTCACTAGGTTTACATTTTCGGTCCGACCAAGTTTATTGATTCGGTCCCACCGAGATTGGAAAACTGTGTAACGGTTGGATTTTGTGTGGAGGCTATATATACCCCTCCACCTCTTTCTCATTAAAAGAGAGAGCAATCAGAACACACACATCATTCCAACTCATATGTTCTGAGAAGGAACCACCTACTCATGTGTTGAGACCAAGACATTCCATTCCTACCATATGAATCTTGATCTCTAGCCTTCCCAAGTTGCTTTCCACTCAAATCTTCTTTCCACCAAATCCAAATCCTATGAGAGAGAGTTGAGTGTTGGGGAGACTATCATTTGAAGCTCAAGAGCAAGGAGTTCATTACCTACACACCATTTGTTACTTCTTGGAGAGTGGTGTCTCCTAGATTGGCTAGGTGTCACTTGGGAGCCTCCGACAAGATTGTGGAGTTGAACCAAGGAGTTTGTAAGGGCAAGGAGATCGCCTACTTCGTGAAGATCTACCGCTAGTGAGGCAAGTCCTTCGTGGGCGATGGCCATGGTGGGATAGACAAGGTTGCTTCTTCATGGACCCTTCGTGGGTGGAGCCCTGTGTGGACTCGCGCAACCGTTGCCCTTGGTTGGAGCCCTGTGTGGACTCGCGCAACCGTTACCCTTCGTGGGTTGAATTCTCCATCAACGTGGATGTAGGATAGCACCACCTATCCGAACCACGGGAAAAACATCCGTGTCTCCAATAGCGTTTGAATTCTCCAAACCCTTCCCTTTACATTCTTGCAAGTTGCATGCTTTACTTTCCACTGCCCATAAACTCTTTGCATGCTTGCTTCAATTGTGTGATGATTGCTTGACTTGTCCTAGAATAGCTAAAATCTGCCAAAAACTAAAATTGGGAAAAGGTTAAGTTTTTATTTGGTCAAGTAGTCTAATCACCCCCCCCTCTAGACATACTTTCGATCCTACAACACGGCTATTCAAATAGATCATGTTAACCCTTCAGGGGTGTACTTCTTCACACACGCTCTCACCACTTACCACCATGTACACGTCGTGTATCTCGGCAACCTTCAAGCAGAAGCCTGGCGAGGGAGTCGGCCACGACCTGACTAACCACACAAGTCTCTAGTCCAGGTTTATCGCCTATTCGGGTTCCATCCGCGAGGAGATCTGGCCGGGGTTTCGCTCACATCCCCAAACGATGTGTATAGGGTTCCGCGACACCAAACGGGCGCCCAACATACCCGGCCACGGTGTATCTACCGCATCATAGCCCACCCCTAGGGTCAGCACTACGCACGGCCTCCAACACATATCCTACAAACACCAGAAACTAGTTGCAACTCCTGGATAGAGATCAAGGCGATAAATAAGTCGAGAGGGTTAATTAAGGATCCCAATGTGTGGTAGTAACTGTTCATGGATCACAAACACAAAACTCAGTTACTGAGGACGGTTTCAATGAGACAACCCACCATGTACTCCTACATGGCCTCTCACCGCTACCTTTACCAAATCATGTTCACACACTTAGCTCACACGCAGTAGGACATGTTCATCACCATTCCAATTCATCCCCGATGAATCAGACCTAACTCAACTCTAAGCAGTAGCAGGCATGACAAACAAGCATGAATGAGTAGGCACATCAGGGCTCAAACAACTCCTACTCATGCTAGTGGGTTTCATATATTTACTGTGGAAATGACAGGCCATGCAGAGGAAAAGGGGTTCAACTACCGCAGCATGTAACAGTTAAATTGTTGTTGTCCTAATGCAGTAAAAGAGAGCAGGAGCGAGAGAGTGGGATTGTATTGGAATAAACAAGGGGGTTTTGCTTGCCTGGCACTTCTGAAGATAGTATAGTTCTTCATAAGTGTCATCGATCTCATCGTCGAAACCATGTTTACTGAGAGGGGACAAATACCAGCAAACAACAAGAACACAATCAGTGCAATGCCACAATATGATGCATGATCATGACATGGCAATATGCTGTGATTTGAGCTAATGCAACTAGCAACAATTTAAATGAAGTTGGTTTGAACCAAAGGTTCAAACTGAAGCACCATATGTGATTATTTAAATGCCAATCATTTTTTTGGCCTGATCAGTAGGTATAAGTTGTTCAAACATGCATGAAAGTGGTACAGATGGATTTCTTGAATTTTTCTGATAATTTTTCATATATAAATTATTTCATTTGGAGTTACGGTTGATTTTATATGAATTTTAGAAGTTTTAACAATTTCTGGAATTTTCCTGAATTATAAATAATCCAGAAAAAACACTTATTGCATCAGGGTGACGTCACTGTCATGTCAGCAGTCAACAGGGCCGGTCCTGGTCAAACCTGACCAGTGGGGTCCACTGGTCAGTGACTCGGTCAACTAACAGGGTTAATTAGCACTAACTAAAAGTTAATCTAGGCTAATTAGTCCATGGACCCACACGTCAGTGGCTGTGGGTTTAAAATTAAGTTAATTTAACACTTAGCTAATTAACAAGGACCAGGGCCCACTTGTTAGCGGCTAACCTAACTAACCTAAATAGGATTAGCCCTAACTAACTTAGTTAGCCGGACCGGGCCCGCATGTCAGTGAGAGAGAGAGGGGTCAAACCCCTGGTCAGACAAGGTCAAACCCCGCCGGTCAAAGCGGTCAACCTGCCAGCGTTTAGCTGCCGGCGTGGCCGGACGCGGCGGAGTGCTGCAGAAATGCTGCTCCGGCCACTGTTTGATGCGCGGAAGGGTGCTATGCAGAGCTGGAACCCGTCCGCGTCATTTGGTGCTGGTGGCGTCACCGTAGGTGACCTAAAATGATGGCGGCGTCCTCAAATGCGGTGGCCGGAGTTCGACGATGATGCAACCATCGCTATGGTGCATGGCAGGAGCGACGGGTGGCTTCTACGTGCTCCTAGAGCTGCACTGAGCACGGAGACGTGCTCGGCTTTGAGCCTAAGTGGATGCGGCGACGGTAGTGACATGGCCTGCAGGCGGAAGCTTTCGGCTCCGCGGAAGAGAACTTCTAGGGAACGCGTTCGGCAGCGAGAAGAGAGGGGAAAGATGGCGGGGCTCACGTAGATCACGAGACGAATCGGCGAGGGGGGTCGGCGGCACCCGAGGATGAAGATGCGGCCGGGGACAGCACGCCAGGACATCCCGACTTGCGCTTGTTGGGGGGAGCTTCACGGTGTCGAGGCAGACAGCAGGGATAGCACGGGGAGGCGTGGGGATGGCTGTGGCCGCGAGAACTACGGTGGCGCGTCCATGGTGGCCTCGGCCATGGGTGGAGGGGAGTGAGGGAGAAGCGAGGGGGAGGACTGGAGAGGCCGGCTCGACCCACATGTCGGTGGTGGGATCGTTCGAGGCGTCGCGCTGGCAGGGGAGGGCAGGCAGGCAAGTCGCGTGGCGCGCGGAGCGCACGCGTGCATCGGGCACGCGCCCTATCCGACTGGCGGGAGGACGACGACGACTGGCACAGGCCAGTGGGCTGGGCCAGATGGGCTGCACAGGAGCTGGGCCAGCTGGGTAGGTTTTTCCTCTCTCTCTGCTTTTCTATTTCCTATTTATTCAGTTTGTTTGATTTGGTTTAACTACCAAATCACTTAATAAACTTCTGATATTCAATATGTGGACTTAGGGAACTAGTCCAGAACCACATACCAACTTTCACAATTATTGGACATCACCAATGGTCGAACAAGGCCCATTGCCAACAACAGGACCCTGATTCATAGTAATGAAGCAAAAGACAATGCTGTTACTAGCAACAATAAACACAAGGAATTAAACTATACTAACAACAGGTAGGTATCACCTACAAAACTCTTGACAGTGTGGGATACAAAAATGAACATGTAAGGCACATTGGTGCGCATAAAATTCAAGAATATATATAAACACAATAAAAAGTAAAAATAAACTTGCTCTTATCGGTAGATGGATCATTAACTCCATAGTCAACAGCAGCCTCAACATCATGACTGCTCTCCTGCATGAAAGAAAAATTAATAAACAGATGATCATGAGAAAGTTCAACTACAATACTGGCAGCAGAACAACATAGTAAAAACTGAAAACATCAAGGACTGACTTACATCAACAACAGGAGGCTCCAGGCCAACATCATTCGTATGGTGGTCAGAAACATTAGCCTCAGTAACATCACCAGCCCTGCTCTAGGTGGCAGCAGCCTCATCCTGCTCAATCTGCTTGATAACAACATTGACACTTTCTTCATATGGCTTGCAGCGAGAGTCTTGCATAGTTTTGAAACGCTTCATGTTGTTCAACAGACGAACCGAGCTCTGAATTAGTTGAGAAGCACCATCACGCATATCACTAATTAAAATTCTCTCCATCTCAATATAGTCTGCTGCTTCCTCAACATTAAATTGATGACCTTCAGGAAGGATACCATTGATACAACTCAGACGCTCAACTGTAGTTGGGACCTTTTGCAGCTCAGAACACACATTACTAAAAATATGCTCAGCACGCTCCAACGCAGAAACAACTACGTCAATACCAAAACCCTGCCCTTGTGAAGTACTAGCCTTACTAGGGCCGGGGGGAACATAACCAGCACCCTCAACACCACGGCCATCTCTCAACTCATCGTGCACAAATGAAATCTTGGGAACCTGAGATGACATCTCCAGGACTGGCCGTTTATACACTCGGAAAAAGACAACTTCCTCTTGAGTTTTCCACTACGAACATGGAGAAAAAGAGTTAATTAATCAATGCAACACACAGGAGAAAATAAGCATTATATTAATAGATTTAAATCCATAGTACTAACGATCTTTCACTATCAGTGCCAAATTGTTAGTATTTACAAACAAGTCAGTTGAACAAGAGATTCAGTTCAACCACACATGACACAACAATACTAATAATCATACCTAAAACCACACAAAGCTTAAGAAATGACAAAATATAAATAGGTAAGTATGCAATACACATGTTCACTCCAGCAAAATAGCTATTCCTAAAAAAAGGTCTACAAGACACGACATAAATAAAAATCACCAGAAGTTTCCCAAACACCCAAGTCTTTGGATCCGTCTTTCCTTTTCTTATCAAATCTGCATCAGCCAGATCGGAAAGCTTGTCAGGATCCATGAAACATATGCGAGGGACTCGCATGTCAGGATTCGGAGTCTTGCCAAGGATAAGGCAGTCAAGGTACATTAGTACATGCCCTATAACACAACCTGTGATTGCCCTCCCACGGGTAACACCATCTTGGTACCTGATAAGAGCCCTTCTAAGCTCATCAACCATCAGCTAGCAATAATCCATATTAGCCATGTCCTCAATGATGAGATCCTCAAACATTGTTGCCTCTCTGGAAACACGAGGGGCGGCACCAGGAAACACAACTTTCATAAACACAATAATGAAGAACACTTTGAGAGCAAGGTCATCTTTGCTAGGATCCTTGACAAGCACCTTCGGCCTATCCCTCAAATCCTTTGTCTTGATATCTCTGTTCCTGCTAATGTCAAGCTCCGATCTTAACTTCATCAGAGCATCATCATATCCGTCCTCTGATGGCCTTAGTGCAGAATGACCACCATGAGGGAACCCAAATAGTTGCTGTATACCATCGCTAGTAATGTGAAGCTTCTTATTAGCCTCACCCATGTCAAGATTCATCGTATTAGGATCTATCTTCAGGTATAAAACTCCCATAAGAGGGAGGGAAATGTTAAGACTTCACCTTCCACTTGAAGATAGAACCAAAACCAGCTGGATGAACCCTAGCCACGTGGCGACTCTCAAGCAATTTAGTGCAAGCATCAATCTCTCTCAACTAACATCGCACAGTTATGTTCAATCGCTATAGGTCACCTTCATCCAAAGCAACTTTTCCGGCATTGCACTCACCGGCTTAACCAGACCCATAACGCTAACAGGCTGTAAAATGAAAATAAAGATGCCACAACTTAATTAAATGAATATAGAAAACAAAACAAACATATGAAGGCCAGAAGAAAAAACAAAGATTGCACAAGTTCAACTCTTAAAACAACATCAGTACCACCCTCAATTGGTGCAAACAATGGCCAGCCCTCACCTCGCCTGCATACCAACCCAGACTCAATTAAATCATTGCAAGTACGACTAGTAAGTCACATACAGTACAAACACGTACCACTTCATATTCATGTTCAAAATCAACTTCGATATCATCTTCTTCAGATGCAGGATCTTCAGCTTCGACACGAGCACGCTTCTTCACACCTTTGTCCACCTTCGCTGGAGCAACTTTACGCTTCTTATTTTCCTTCAACAAAGAGCGCTCTGGAAGAGCGGACAAAGAAGACTTCTTATTTGACAGGGGATCCACCAAGTGTGCTTGGACCAATCTTCACGGCAACACTATCTCCATCAGCTTTGCTATTACCACGTTGGGAACCAGCTTTCACACATGGGCTACACCTCTGCGTGCCATCAGGATTTCGACCTGACATCTTCCTCTTCAAAATAACTTTCTTTTCCTTAACTGCATCACGAGTAAACACCTGCATCAAGCGAGTCTGCAACAGGTTTGTCTTGACACGCATGTTAGTTCCATGAGATCCAGCATCAACGGTTGAAAACATCGCGTCACCACCTTCATCACCTACACCTTTAGCAGCTTGAGCAACATCCTGATCGCTTCGTTGCACGGAAGCAGCCTTTTGACGCCGTTCCAACTCCTTTCTCCTCTGGAAATCACACTTCTTCTTTCTTTTCCTTTCGTCCTCAAGCTGTAACTGCATAGGAACATCCCTAGCCTGAGTAATAGGCTCCGTGCCATCATCACTCTGTGACTGACTAACAGACAACTTTAAGCTCCCATTACCATCACCAATATTAAGAGAATAAACTCCATCATTAATGTCTTTCACAACATCAACAATGTCCTTGCCAGCAGCATGGCTATCATTAACTGCATAAACCAATAACATGAGCACACACATATACCAATAACATGAGCACACACATATAAAATTAAAACACAATTAACATTAAAGAGACAAGTAAAAAAGGCGCGTAGCATCAGACACAAACAAAATGAACAACTGATGTAACTAAACACATTTATGTATGCAAGGCTGTTAAAAAAAGAGCAAATATAAGGGAAACACAAGCAACACTCGCAAGTTCTTCTAGAGGATTTGGTATCTCAAAAATAACATTCACAAGATCTTGAAAGCCTTCTAGTTTGTCAGAATCAGGAGGCATCGGCACTCCAACATTTGCAACAACATCATAATCAACAAAATAGTAAAAAAAGTACATGAACAAGCAATCAGTTCAACTATATCAACACTACAAGTGCAACCAATAAAACAATATCACCCCACCACTTTCACACCCAACTTCAAAATGACAACACTTTCAACATCATAGTAGTTCTTCTCAGACTGCTACAAACTATTCAAATGCCAGAACAACAGTTCAAACTACACATGGTGATCAGTACTCCAATCTGTCTGCAGATCACAACAACCTAAAAACTAGACATACCACACATTTCAGGGCAAAATTTGACAACTATCAAAATCCATACAACTTGTAAAGTCCATACAACAACACCTATACAACTAAAAACCTATTAAGCACTAGATCTGATAAAACATCATCCGAATTACAAGAAAAATTACCTGCATTCAACTTTTCTGGACTGGATGATGTACCCATTGATATCTACAGACCTAAAATCTGCAGAACCAGAACTGCAAGACACATGAACAAAAATTAGGGTTCTTACCTGTTTCAGAAATGAAGGATGCCAAACAAAGCAAAACTCTTACCAGCAAACACAAACTCCACCACCGAATCTAGTATCACTCACGCGAACCGCTCGCTCAAGAGCAAAGGAACCCTAGCGAATCCAGCCTGAGACAACACGAGAGCAATAACTTAGAAATACAGGAAAAATCTGTACATAAGGGGACGCAAGGGGAGTCGAGTGCAGAGGAAAAAGATCACCCAGACCTCCACCCTGGAGCACAACCCGCCGGCCGATGCTCCTGTGGCGAAACAGGAGAAGCAGCTTCTATGTGAGAAGAGGAGAGGAGGGGAATGAAGAAGGAAGCGTTTTGTGGAGGGGAGGGGAGCGAAACAGGGGAGAGCGGAGGTTAAAAGGTGAGTGGGAGAAAACCGATGGCTAAAGCCCATGATCGTGGAAGAAAAACAAAAAGGGCAAAGCCCACTATCTCAGGGCAGTTACTAAAAATAATAGCAAAAAATAAATACAATAAAAAAATTAATTATAGAGGGAGAAAACAAACGGCTAAAGTACAAATAATACCTCATAACAGTACAATAAAAATTATCAAAGAAGTACAATTGAAATACCTTACATAGACTATACAAAATTAAGTAAAAATATTCTCAAAAAATAACAAAATGTACAAAAAAATGGTGGTACGCTTTGAATCACAAATTCAAAAATATCCTCACTCTCGTGTACAAATTTGACACCAATCAAAAGATACCAAAATGATGCAGTTTATGTTATAGATCCACCTCAGTGTATGACAAAAACCGCTTCTTACCGATGATGTGTGTTCATCAATCAATAGAACAAAAAATATGTGTTAGTACAACTATGCCCCTCGGTGCGGTGATGGTTTTTCTCCTAAAAAAGATAAGATAATGGGGGAAAGTCCATACAAGGAAGATGTGTCAGTTCAACTATGCCCCTCTGTGCGGTGCTGGTATTCCCCCTAAAAAAGATAAGATAATGGGGGCAAGTCATGTTAAGGACTTGCCTCCGCATGTGACGCCGCGACACGCTGCATCGTCGCCTGGTATGGCTTGTTCCAAGCTCGGCCTTGCCGGGATGGGGGAGGGGGTCCCTCCCCCCGGCTCGGCCTCACGCTAACGCGGCAGTGCGCTCGTTTGACAGGCGCAATGCAGTTATTCTGTTCCCCCCATGCACCCACACACCCTAAGATAAGATAATGGGGGCAAGTCCATACAAGGAAGATGTGTTAGTACAACTATGCCCCTCAGTGCGGTGCTGGTTTTCCCCTAAAAATATAAGATAATGGGGGCAAGTCCATACAAGGAAGATGTGTCAGTACAACTATGCCCCTCGGTGCGGTGCTGGTTTTCCCCCTAAAAAAGATAAGATAATGGGGGCAAGTCATGTTACGGACTCGCCTCCCCCCACGCACCCACACACCCTAACAAGATAGATGTTCTTCAGTCCATACAAAAAATGTGTAAATGCAACTATGCCATTTGGTGCGGTCCCTATATATCTTACCCAGATGTTCATTAAATATCCAAAAAAATACTGAAAAAGAATGAGAACAAAGAGAAAAAGCGAGCAAAACACACTATAAAAAAAGATGTCAGTTCAAGCAGAGAAGAACATTTCAGTACTAAAATAAAAAATAAAATGCTTATATTTGGAAAAAATGTCATAAAAACTAGAAGGAAAAAATGCTAAGAATAAAAAATATTGACCGCCCAAGGGACAGGCCGGCCCAACGCAGGTGGGTACTAGGACTCAAGACAACTACATAACCACTGGCAAATCCATTTGAAAACCAGACTGCGGGGGCCAACCCACTAGGGCCCACAGGTCATCACAGAGGGCGACCGCCGTGTATAAGCGCTCAGGTAATTATTCTAAGGAGTTTGACCAGTTAGCCTCGACAGCACTTATAAACAGGTTGAGAACCCCCTCGGCTAGTGAGGTGGGACTAAACGTATAGCGCGCATGCACGCCGCATTGCACAGTCGCGCGGGCGAGCTATTTGGGCCGAAAACAATGGCTACGGGGGATGGCCCAATACATAGGTTCGCCCCATTACAAAATTCCAACCGATCACACATGACATAGTAAAAGAAGCAAATGCAGCTATTTTTTATAAAACCTCTCAGTTCAAAACAAAGAATGTAAAAAGTTCAAACACATCTTAAATGTAAGAACTAAAAAAAATAAAAAATATTTTTTTTGGAAAATTAAACGTAGAAGATTGTAATAAAAATTTCAGAAACAAATTTTTAAAAAGTTCAACTACTAAAATTCATAAGGCTCGGGTAAAATTAGTACTGTGCAGCAAAGATCAAATTCTTTTTATTTGAAAAACCACTAGAACTATCACTATTCAACTAAAAAAATAAAATTGTGCTCTAAAATTCCTGTCAAATAGTAAGAAAAAAATGCTCTACAACAAAGGAATGTGGTTCGCCATTAACATCCTAAATAGTTTCAGTACTATCATTAACAGATTGTAAGTTCAACAAACTCAAAACCCAAAAGGGGTCTTACAACCATCCTCAGCGTATATTTTCCGTGTGCGAGTTATGTCCATGAAAATATCCCAGTAAAAACAAAGGATGCCCATCAGTCCAACTATAATTGTTCCAATTCAAATATAAAGAATATATAAAAAACAGTTGTCCAACCATCTGGTAACATAAGAACAAATTGTTCCAAACCATCTGGTAATAACATAGAATTCAACCATCTCACATGCATTGTTTTAAATAAAAATACTGCAACATAATCAAACACACACAAATCTCACAACCAGCGTTATTTGCCACATTTAAACCTACAACACATAAATTCTAAACATCAGAGAGTCATCTTCCCTGGAGAACATAACCATAACCACATCTCCATCCTCAAATCCAGACTCTGCAACAAACTTCTTCCACCCACTAGTTAGGTTGATGCAACCATCAAAGTCAATGTGGTAGGCAACTTCCATCAACTGATACATGTTTTTGTCTGATGTCTCCATCTTCAGTATCCCAGAACTAGGAGCAACAATCCTGATTCTGGGTGACATTTTCTGCAAATGGTCATGGGAGTAGAAAACAAAGTGAACACCTAACATAATTGAATATTTGCACAGATCTAGGAACGTTTGCATAACAAAGTGAAAACAAATATCTGAACCAAAACAAAAACACCAAACTAACTAGTCATATGACCAGACTAGACAAAAGAAGTATACATATCAATACCCCTACAGTAAAAACATCTGACGAAAACAGAACAAAGATTATACAAAAATGGATAAATACTGTTAAGTAATGAACAAATACACACAAGTCCCTACTGTTAAATTTTGACAAAACCAAATAAAATTTATGGACAAACTATTGATAAAACTAAACTACAGACTCAGTCCATGGGATTCAAAATGAGACCTACAAAAAGAAAAAAAGAAAAATAATAGAAACACATACCCATGATTCCTCCAAGTCCCCAACCGTCAGGCGACAAACATAGGGTGCACGAAACCCATGGTTGTTGTACAGAGACACGAAAGTTAACCATGGCGCTGAGTCTCGGTGAGCTCCAAACCAGATTCGTACACACAGCCGTCAGCTATGCGAGCCATCTTTGCCAGACATCTACATGAACAATCCTCCATGGGAAACACAGGAAAAGGGAAGAAAACAAAAGAGAGAAGAAGGAGGAACCTAGATCCGATTCTAGAAGAAGGAAGAAAAAGAAGGGGGAGACTAAGCCACACACCACACATAGATGGATAGAATTTATAGCTAGAGAGACTCGCAGATTATAAAAATAATTAATAGGCAGGTGGGCAGCCAGCTGGTAGAAAATAGTTATTACACAAGTCATACAACAGTTGACCACAAATCATTTCAACTTCAGATAAAGCAGCAGTTCATAAGTGCACCTAACAAACATATATTGATAAAACAACTCAGCCAGAGGTAGACAATTTAATTCATGTAGTCATTCAACCATCTGCTCCCTCACAACATAGTCTTAAAAACATGAAAATTCAGTACTTCAGTCATAATGATCAAAGAAATGACGCCATTTGGCCCTGGTGGATGGATGTGGAGCCGTGGCTGCTCTCGCCTGATCCCAACTGATGATATGAATATGGTTCCTTCCCCTGTCCTCTGGGAAATGTAGCTCCAGTTCATTGGAGTTGCAAGTATCCATCACCTCACGCGCAAGGTGCCTATTGAACTGTGCCTCCACTTCCTCCTCGGCAGCACGTCTTGCCCTCTGCCTGCGCCTCCTCCTCGTCCTCTGCTCCGCTACTATAGTCCTCACATTGACGGCATCCCCCTCCTCCTCTGTGACCTCTCCAAACTGAGGATCCATCTGGCTTTTCTTTGGTGGCAACTGGTGGAATGAAAGTGACAGAGGGCTCGGGCTTTATACTCAAAGTGCAGACGTTTGGGTAGGCAGCCCATAGAAAATACTTACTCCGATGTCAACGCACAGTAATACAACTTTGACACAGAGCAGTCCAACTACACATATGGCAAAAATTCAAACAACACTGACAAACACGCAACTTAATTACACAGTTTGACCAGATTACAATAAATCATAGGCTACAATCAGCCACCATACACCACCTCCTCCAACAACCAAATCACATGGCAATTCGGGGTAGAAAGAACTCAAGAAAAAAAATTGACAACACAAATATATTCATACAATCATCATCTCTCTCCTTGCAATGCCAATTCGAAAATAAAACATCAGAAAGACAAGAACACATTTGCATGGCGGACATGGCATATGACCAAGAACACCAAAACTTGTAATCAGAAATTACAGTGAAATAATCTCCAAAAACTGTAACACACTGACAATACTCACATCCAAATAACACATAAAACAACAAACCGAATGTAAAATGGATGGCTACGAACACCTTGCTGAACACCAACGCCCACAACACCTCCGCCGCCAAATGCCCACGCTGTCACCTCCGATGACTTGAGATTGGAAAATACGACCAGGTGAGCGCGCGCATGTGCGGAACCCCGCACATGTCTCCTCTGGCAACGAATGGCCCACAACAACTCGCCGGAGAACCCCCGGAAGCTACTAGTTGTATCCCTTGTTTCCGTCCGTCGAAGACGCGGGAAAATTAGTTCAGCTAGCAAATAGTATCAGTCCAACATGTAAATTACGTCAGTTCAAGCAAGGTAACAGAATATTATTCTATTATGCGAAATAGAATAGCCCAAATGCGCGCGCGCTCGCGTGTGTGTGTATACCTATGAAGACCAAATCAACATTGCGAAGATAAATCTTGAAGATAAACCAATGTTGAAGACGAACCAACTATGAAGATAATGCAATCATGAAGCCAAATGAAAATCTTCAAGAAAGGTTGGTGGTGGTGTTACCCACCGTATAGGAAATACTAGACCCAGACACGACACACATTTGTTGTGGCGCTCCGAAGTCAAATTCCACATTAATGTATTCACACTCAGAGGGTATGTCTTCATGAATTGAAGACATATGTTACTTTGTGTGTTGCACACCTAAGTCATCAATATGCATAAGCGTTAGTATGTGTGTCCATTCACAGGACATTCGAGGATTCTAAGATATTTAGCTCACACCGCAGCTTGCAAAACCTTTTCTCATTAAAGGGCTTCATGAAGATATCTGCCAATTGCTCTTCAGTGTTGACGTGAATTATATCAATGTCTTCCTTCAACACATGATCTCTGATAAGGTGATGACGGATCTGAATGTGCTTTGTCTTCGAGTGCTGAACTGGATTGTGAGCAATCTTTATGGCGCTTTCATTGTCATAGTAGAGGGGCACATGCTTCATGTTGATGCCATAATCCTTGAGGGTTTGCTTCATCCAGAGAAGCTGAGCGCAGCAGAATCCAGCAGCAATGTATTCATATTGAGCAGTGGAGAGTGGTACACAGTTTTGCTTCTTCGAAGACCAACAAACAAGAGACCATCCAAGAAAGTGACATGTGCCTGATGTGGACTTGTGATCAACCTTGCCACCAGCATAATCATCATCTGAGAATCCAACTAGATCAAATTCTGAGCCCTTTGGATACCATAATCCTAGTGTTCGGGTGTGAGCTAAATATCGAACTATTCGCTTCACCGCGAGGTGATGTGATTCCTTTGGTGCCGCTTGGAATCGGGCACACATGCAAACGCTAAGCATTATATCTAGCCTAGATGCACATAAGTACAATAAAGAACCAATCATGGAGCGGTATACATTTTGATTGAACTCTTTACCATTGTCATTGGGGCCCAATTGGCCTTTGGTTGGCATTGGCGCCGTGTGCCCTTTGTAGTCTTGCATTCCAAATTTATTCAGGCAATCTTTGAGATATTTTTCTTGTGATAGGAAGATGCCATTTCTCTGTTGATGGATTTGAAGACCAAGAAAGAATTTCAGCTCTCCCATCATGGACATCTGATATTGTCTTGCATCATATGCCCAAACTCATCACTGTATCTCTTATCAGTGTAGCCAAAGATTATGTCATCCACATAGATTTGGCATACAAATAATTCTCCGTCATATGTCTTCATGAAGAGAGTGGGATCAAGAGAACCAGGTTCAAAGCCTTTGCTCTTCAGGAAGTGTTTGAGTGTGTCATACCAAGCGCGAGGTACTTGTTTGAGGTCATACAATGCTTTGTTGAGTTTGTAGAGCATATCAGGACGCTTTGGATCTTCAAAACCAAGTGGTTGAGCAACATACACTTCTTCTTCAATTTTGCCATTGAGGAAGGCACTCTTCATATGCATTTGATACAGAAGGATGTTTTTGTGGTTAGCATAGGCTAGAAGTATGTGAATGGCTTCAAGCCTAGCCACAGGAGCAAAGGTTTCATCGAAGTCAATTCCTTCCACTTGTCTATAGCCTTCGGCAACAAGACGAGCTATGTTTCTGACGACTTGACCATGTTCATCTTGCTTGTTGCGATAGATCCATTTAGTGCCAATAATATTGTGCTTGCGAGGATCAGGACGTTTGACTAGCTCCCAGACATTGTTCAGCTCAAACTGTTGAAGCTCTTCTTGCATAGCTTGAATCCATTCAGGTTCCATGAAGGCTTCTTCAACTTTCTTCAGTTCAGATATAGAGCAAATGCAAAGTGTCCACAGAAATTTGCTAGTTGTGTTGCTCTTGATCGGGTGAGAGGACCAGGTGCATTGATACTATCGATGATCTTCTCAATCTAAACTTCATTTGCAACCCGAGGATGAATGATAACCCACAAGTATAGGGGATCGCAACAGTTTTCAAGGGTAGAGTATTCAACCCAAATTTATTGATTCGACACAAGGGGAGCCAAAGAATATTCTCAAGTATTAGCAGCTGAGTTGTCAATTCAAACAGACCTAGAAACTTAATATCTGCAGCAAAGTGTTTAGTAGCAAAGTAATATGATAGTAGTGGTAACGGTGGTAAAAGGTAATGGTAGCAAAAGTAATATTTTTGGTATTTTGTAGTGATGGTAACAATAGCAATATATGGAAACCTCGTAGGCAATGGATCGGTGATGAAGAATTATGCCGGATGCGGTTCATCATGCAACAGTCATAACCTAGGGTGACACAGAACTAGCTCCAGTTCATCAATGTAATGTAGGGATGTAATCTGAATATAGTCATATGTGCTTATGAAAAAGAACTTGCTTGACATCTTTTGTCCTACCCTCCCGTGGCAGCGGGGTCCTAGCGGAAACTAAGGGTTATTAAAGCCTCCTTTTAATAGAGTACCGGACCAAAGCATTAACACACAGTGAATACGTGAACTCCTCAAACTACGGTCATCACCGGTAAGTATCCTGATTTTTGTCACTTCGGGGTTAATGGATCATAACACATCATAGGTGACTATAGACTTGCAAGATAGGATCAAGAACTCTCATATATTGATGAAAACATAATAGGTTCAGATCTGCAATCAAGGCACTCAGGCCCCAGTGACAAGCATTAAGCATAACAAAGTCATGGCAACATCAATCTCAGAACATAGTGGATACTAGGGATCAAACCCTAACAAAACTAACTCGATTACATGATAAATCTCATCCAACCCATCATCGTCCAGCAAGCCTACGATGGAATTACTCACGCATGGCGGTGAGCATCATGAAATTGGTGATGGAGGATGGTTGATGATGACGATGGTGACGGATTCCCCTCTCCGGAGCCCCGAACGGACTCCAGATCAGCCCTCCCGAGAGAGTTTAGGGCTTGGCGGCGGCTCCGTATCGTAGAACACGATGAATCCTTCTCGTCTAGTTTTTTCTCCCCGAAAGTGAATATATGGAGTCCAGGTTGAGGTCGGTGGAGCGTCAGGGGGCCCACGTGGCAGGGGGCGCGCCCAGGGGGGGCAGGCGCGCCCCGACCCTCGTGGACAAGTGGGACAGCCCCTGATGTGGATCTTCCTTCCAATATTCATTATATGTCCCAGAATAATGCTCCGTTGATTTTCAGGTCATTCCGAGAACGCCAGTCTGGGCTAGTTCCATTCAAATCATGCAAGTTAGAGTCCAAAACAAGGGCAAAAGTGTTTGGAAAAGTAGATACGACGGAGATGTATCAACTCCCCCAAGCTTAAACCTTTCCTTGTCCTCAAGCAATTCAGTTGATAAACTGAAAGTGATAAAGAAAAACTTTTACAAACTCCGTTTGCTCTTGTTGTTGTAAATATGTAAAGCCAACATTCAAGTTTTCAGCAAAGATTATGAACTAACCATATTCACAATAACATTTAGGTCTCATGTTTACTCATATCAATGGCATAATCAACTAGCGAGCAATAATAATAAATCTCGGATGACAACACTTTCTCAAAACAATCATGATATGATATAACAAGATGGTATCTCGCTAGCCCTTTCCGAGACCGCAAAACATAAATGCATAGCACCTTTAAAGATCAAGGACTGACTAGACATAGTAATTCATGGTAAAGGAGATCCAGTCAAGTCATACTCAATGTAAACAAATAGTAATGAATGCAAATGACAGTGGTGCTCTTCAACTAGTGCTTTTTAATAAGAGGATGATGACTCAGCATAAAAGTAAATAGATAGGCCCTTCGCAGAGGGAAGCAGGGATTTGTAGAGGTGCCAGAGCTCGGTTTTGAAATAGATATGAATAATATTTTGACCGGTATACTTTCATTGTCAACATAACAACCAAGAGATGGCTATATCTTCCATGCTACACACATTATAGGCGGTTCCCAAACAGAATGGTAAAGTTTATACTCCCCCTCCGCCAACAAGCATCAATCCATGGCTTGCTCGAAACAACGAGTGCCTCCAACTAACAAGAGTCCCGAGGTAGTTTTGTTTGCAGTTATTTTGATTTGAGTTGCATAAAGCATGAGACTGGGCATCGCGGTGACCAGCCATTTTCTCATGAGTGAGGAGCGAAGTCCACTCCTCTTGAGAATAACCCGTCTAACATGGAAGATACGGACAACCCTAGTTGATACGTTGAGCTATTCAAGCATACAAAACAGGATATTTATTTGAAGGTTTAGAGTTTGGCACATACAAATTTACTTGGAACGGCAGGTATATATCGTATATAGGTAGGTATGGTGGACTCATATGGAATAACTTTGGGGATTATGGAATTGGATGCACAAGCAATATTCCTGCTTAGTACATGTGAAGGCTAGCAAAAGACTAGGAAGCGACTAGCTAGAGAGCGACAACAGTCATGAACGTGCATTAAAATTAATCAACACCGAATGCAAGCATGAGTAGAATATAATGCACCATGAACATAAATATCGTAGAGGCTATGTTGATTTTGTTTCAACTACATGCGTGAACATGTGCCAAGTCAAGCCACTCGAATCATTCAAAAGAGGATACCACCCTATCATACCACATCACAACCATTTTAATAGTATGTTGGCACGCAAGGTAAACCATTATAAGCTCCTAGCTAATTAAGCATAGCATAAGCAACTATAATCTCTAATTGTCATTGCAAACATGTTTATTCATAATAGGCTGAATCAGGAACGATGAACTAATCATATTTACAAAAACAAGAGAGGTCGAGTTCATACCAGCTTTTCTCATCTCAATAAGTTCATCATATAAACATCATTATTGTCTTTCACTTGCACGACCGAATAGTGTGGATAATAATAATAGTGCACGTGCATTGGACTAAGCTAGAATCTGCAAGCATTCAATTCAAGAGAGAAGACAAGGTAATATGGGCTCTTTGTCAGATCAACAATAATGCATATAAGAGCCACTCTAACATTTTCATTATGGTCTTCTCCTATCGACCCCCAAAGGAAAGGAAAGAAATAAAACTATTTACACGGGAAAGCTCCCAACAAGCAAAAGAAGAACAATAAATCTTTTTGAGTTTTCTTTTTAGTTACTACAAGTCTGAAAAGTAAACTAATTAAAAGCTACAACTAATTTTTTTGTTTTTCTTAAGGTTTATTAAACACATAAGAAGAAAGCATAAAAAGGAAAATAAACTAGCATGGATGATACAGTGAAAAAGTATGAGCACCGACACCTAGCATGAGTGTGTGAACGTGAATGTAATGTCGGTGAGAAATACGTACTCCCCCAAGCTTAGGCTTTTGGCCTAAGTTGGTCTATGGCCACAACTGGCCTGGCGGATATCCAAAGTTGTAGCTGGGTCGTACTAAGAAGCAGCAGCTATTGCCTCATGAGCTGCCGCTTGGAGACGGGTCGTCTCCATCCTCCTCTTATACTCGTCCGCCTCCTCCCTGGTTATAATATATCTCCCTTTTGCCTGAAAGTTAAAGAAAGCAAGAGCAGGGAGAGCGACGTGATAGGTGCGTCGTCTGTCAAAGATTAGTCGGTACTGGAGGAACTGATCGTTCCTCTCAACAAACTGATGACGAACCTTGGCCTCATAATCCAAATAAGCAGGAGGCAACTCAATATCATACCCACGTATGGGTACACCAAGAAAATTAGCTAGACAGGTTGCATAAATTCCACCGAAGAAGTCTCCACTATATGTATTATTATGGAACCTACGTGCAACAATGGCTCACAAATTATAATGTCTATCTTCTAATACAACACTCCTGAGAACACTGAGGTCAGGGACACACATGTGACATGCTTCATCCTTACCATTTATGCACCTACCTATGAAGAGAGCAAAATAATGTATAGTAGGAAAATGAATGCTCCCTATGGTAGCTTGTGTTATGTCTCTAGATTCCCCCACAGTTATACTAGCAAGAAAATCTCTAAATTCAGATTTGTGAGGTTCATTAGGACTACCCCATTGTGGAAGTTTGCAAGGAGTGTTAAAATCCTCTAAGTCCATGGTATAAGAATTTTCATAGAGATCAAACAGGACAGTTTGAGAATTGTGTGATGAAGAAAATTCAAACCTCCTCACAAAGGAATCAGTGAGCTGGTAGTACTGGTGGCATTTGTCTGCCTCAAAGCTCTCAAGATCAGCATTACACACATATGCGTTAAATTCTTCCTTGATTCCTGCTCGATCCATAAAGTCCTCTGAAGGCCATTCACAAGCCCGCACTTGAGCTTCTCTCGGTGGTTCTTCGTCGGCATCGCGCATTGCAAGCCTAGGTCCTTGCTTCCTTGAAGGACCACCTTGGTACATTTTCCTAAACATATTTCTTCCTCTGAAAAATTTCTGAAATTTTAGTAACCTCAAAATAAATGTGAACCAAACTCAACAATATTGATAGCAACTACTCCTACAAGTGCCTAGAGGCAATATCATGCATCAAAACTACTTTTGACCATATAAATTTGACATGCAAACTCAAGAACAGGGTCACCTAAGCAGCAAAAATATGCAATGAATAAAGCACTAGAACAAAAACTAATTGGACCATTGGAGGAGTCACATACCAAGGAACAATCCCCCAAAGCAGTTTTGTGAGAGGTGCTTTGAGCAAGGAGATCGAAAATGGCAGCAAAATGAGCTTGGACTCGGGTTTGAGCTGGTTAGTGGTGTTTGTGGGAGGAAGGAGTGTGTGGTAGCTGGAATAAGTGGAGGGGAGCCACCGTGGGTTCACGAGGCAGGGGGCGCGCCCAAGGGGGTAGGGCGCGCCCTCCACCCTCGCGGCCAGGTGCATGCTCCCCCTGTTGTATTCTCAGTGCCAGATATTCTCAAATATTCTAGAAAAAATCATATTTAATTTTCAGGGCATTTGGAGAACTTTTATTTTTGGGGTATTTTTTATTGCATTGATAATTCAGGAAACAGATAGTAAAAAGAGGGTACAGAGAGTTGTGTTTTATAAATTCATCCATCTCATGCTCATCAAAAGGAATCCACTAACAAGGTTGATCAGGTCTTGTTAACAAACTCATTCCGAATAACATGGAACCGGAGAATTTTTGAATAACACTAGGTTACCTCAATGGGGATATGCACATCCCCAACAATAAGAATATCATATTTCTTCTTGACAGTAGGAAGAGGAAATTCAAAACCTCCAAAACTAATCGATGGAATTTTTCCAATAGAGTTTATACTATGAACTTGAGGTTGTTTCCTCGGAAAGTGTACCGTATGCTCATTGCCATTAACATGAAAAATAACATTGCCTTTGGTGCAATCAATAACAGCCCCTGCAGTATTCAAAAAGGGTCTTCCAAGAATAATAGACATACTATCGTCCTCGGGAATATCAAGAATAACAAAGTCCGTTAAAATAGTAACGTTTGCAACCACAACAGGCACATCCTCACAAATACCGACAGGTATAGCAGTTGATTTATCAGCCATTTGCAAAGATATTTCAGTAGGTGTCAACTTATTCAAATCATGTCTACGATATAAAGAGAGAGGCATAACACTAACACCGGTCCAAGATCACATAAAGCACTTTTAACATAGTTTCTTTTAATGCAGCATGGTATAGTTGGTACTCCGAGATCTCCTAGTTTCTTAGGTATTCCACCTTTAGAAGTATAATTAGCAAGCATGGTGGAAATTTTAGCTTCCGGTATCTTTCTTTCATTTGTAACAATTTTTTTCATATACTTAGCATAAGGATTAATTTTGAGCATATTAGTCAAACGCATACGTAAGAAGATAGGTCTAATCATTTCAGCAAAGCGCTCAAAATCCTCATCATCCTTTTTCTTCGATGGTTTAGGAGGAAAAGGCATGGGTTTCTGAACCCATGGTTCTATTTCCTTACCGTGCTTCCTAGCAACAAAGTCTCTCCTATCATAACGTTGATTCCTCGATTGTGGGTTATCAAGATCAACAACAGGTTCAATCTCTACTTCATTGTCATTACTAGGTTGAGCATCAATATGAACATCATCATTAACATTATTACTTGGTTCATGTTCATTACCAGATTGTGTTTCAGCATCAGAAATAGAAATATCATTAGGATTCTCAGGTGTGTCAATAACAGGTTCACTAGAAGCATGCAAAGTCCTACCGTTTTTCTTTTTCTCCTTTTAGAAGGACTAGGTGCATGAATAATATTTCTCTGAGAATCTTGCTCAGTTCTCTTAGGATGGCCTTCAGGATACAAAGGTTCCTGAGTCATTTTACCACCTCTAGTCATAACTCTAACAACATTATCATTTTTCTTACTATTTAATTCATTGAGCAAATCATTCTAAGCTTTAAGTACTTGTTCTACTTGAGTGGTAATCATAGAAGCATGTTTACTAATAAGTTTAAGTTCACCTTTAACATTAGCCATATAATCACCCAAGTGTTCAAGCATATCAGCAATTGTGTTTTAATTCTCTACCAAAATAAGCATTGAAGTTTTCTTGCTTAACCATAAAGTCATCAAACTCATCCAAGCATTGGCTAGCAAACTTAGTAAATGGGATTTCAGCTTTATCATATCTATAAAGAGAATTTACCTTTTACTACATGTGTCGGGTCATCAAGACCATGTATTTCTTCAACAGGCGGTAAATTAAGACCATGTATTTCTTCAATAGGAGGTAAATTCTTAACATCTTTAGCTTTAATACCCTTTTCTTTCATAGATTTCTTTGCCTCTTGCATATCTTCAGGACTAAGAAATAGAATACCCCTTTCCTTTGGAGTTGGCTTAGGAGTTGGTTCAGGAATCGGATCAGGAAGTGTCCAATTATTTTCATTAGTCAACATATTATTCAATAGAATTTCAGCTTCATCTGGTGTTCTTTCCCTGAAAACACAACCAGCACAACTATCCACGTGGTCTCTGGAAGCATCGGTTAGTCCATTATAAAAGATATCAAGTATTTCATTTTTCTTAAGAGGATGATCAGGCAAAGCATTAAGTAATTGGAGAAGCCTCCCCAAGCTTGTGGGAGACTCTCTTCTTCAATTTGCACAAAATTATATATTTCCCTTAAAGCAGCTTGTTTCTTATGAGCGGGGAAATATTTAGCAGAGAAGTAATAAATCATATCCTGGGGACTACGCACACAACCAGGATCAAGAGAATTAAACCATATCTTAGCATCACCCTTTAATGAGAACGGAAATATCTTAAGGATATAATAGTAGCGGGTTTTCTCATCTTTAGTGAATAGGGTGGCTATATCATTTAATTTAGTAAGATGTGCCACAATAGTTTCAGATTCATAGCCATAGAAATGATCAGATTCAACTAAAGTATAATTATCTCAGGATCAACAGAGAAATCATAATCCTTATCGGTAACAAAGATAGGTGAAGTAGCATAAGCATGATCATATTTCATTCTAGCATTCAGAGTTTTTTGTTTCAGCTTAGCTAATAATTTCTTAATATCACTCCTATCATTGCAAGCAAGAAAATCTCTAGCAGTTTCTTTGTCCATAACATAGCCCGCAGGCACAACAGGTAATTCATATCTAGGGGGAGAGTCTTCATCATCACTTTCATCAATATTATTAGTTTCAATAATTTCATTCTCTCTAGACCTAGCAAGTTGTTCATCAAGAAATTCACCAAGTGGCACAATAGTATCAAGCATAGAAGTAGTTTCATCATAAGTATCATGCATAGCAGAAGTGGCATCATCAATAACATGCGACATATCAGAATTAATAGCAGAAGTAGGTATAGGTGTCGCAAGCTTACTCAAAACATAAGATGAATCAAGTGCGGAGCTAGATGGCAGTTCCTTACCTCCCCTCGTAGTTGAGGGATAAATTTTTGTTTTAGCATCTTTCAAGTTCTTCATAATGATAAGCAGATATCAATCTCAAGTGACTCAAAGAATAGAGCTATGCTCCCCGGCAACGGCGCCAGAAAATAGTCTTGATAACCCACAAGTATAGGGGATCACAACAGTTTTCGAGGGTAGAGTATTCAACCCAAATATATTGATTCGACACAAGGGGAGCCAAAGAATATTCTCAAGTATTAGCAGCTGAGTTGTCAATTCAACCAGACCTGGAAACTTAATATCTGCAGCAAAGTGTTGTGTAGCAAATTAATATGATAGTAGTGGTAACGGTTGTAAAAGGTAACGGTAGCAAAAGTAATATATTTTTTTATTTTGTAGTGATGGTAACAATAGCAACAGAAAAGTAAATAAGCGAAGAACAATATATGGAAAGCTCGTAGGCAATGGATCGGTGATGGAGAATTATGCCGGATGCGGTTCATCATGCAACAGTCATAACCTAGGGTGACACAGAACTAGCTCCAGTTCATCAATGTAATGTAGGCATGTATTCCGAATATAGTCATACATGCTTATGGAAATGAACTTGCATGACATCTTTTGTCCTACCTTCCCGTGGCAGCGGGGTCCTAGTGAAAACTAAGGGATATTAAGGCCTCCTTTTAATAGAGTACCGGACCGAAGCATTAACACATAGTGAATACATGAACTCCTCAAACTACGGTCATCACCGGTAAGTATCCTGATTATTGTTACTTCGGGGTTAACGGATCATAACACATAATAGGTGACTATAGACTTGCAATATAGGATTAAGAACTCTCATATGTTGATCAAAACATAATAGGTTCAGATCTGAAATCATGGCACTCGGGCCCTAGTGACAAGCATTAAGCATAGCAAAGTCATAGCAACATCAATCTCAGAACATAGTGGATACTAGGGATCAAACCCTAACAAAACTAACTCGATTACATGATAAATCTCATCCAACCCATCACCGTCCAGCAAGCATACGTTGGAATTACTCACGAACGGCGGTGAGCATCATGAAATTGGTGATGGAGGATGGTTGATGATGACGTTGGTGATGGATTCCCCTCTCTGGAGCCCCGAACGGACTCCAGATCAGCCCTCCCGAGAGAGTTTAGGGCTTGGCGGCGGCTCCATATCGTAAAACGTGATGAATCCTTCTCCTCTGGTTTTTTCTCCCCAAAAGTGAATATATGGAGACCAGGTTGAGGTCGGTGGAGCGTCAGGGGGCCCACGAGGCAGGGGGCGCGCCCCCACCCTCGTGGACAGGTGGGACACCCCCTGACGTGGATCTTCCTTCCAATATTCATTATATGTTCCAGAATAATGCTCTGTTGATTTTCAGGTCATTCCGAGAACTTTTATTTCTGCAGAAAAATAACACCGTGGCAATTCTGCTGAAAACAACGTCAGTCCGGGTTAGTTCCATTCAAATCATGCAAGTTAGAGTAAAAAACAAGGGCAAAAGTTTTTGGAAAAGTAGATACGACGGAGACGTCTCAATGAACAGGGCGAAGACTTTGCTCTTGCTGATTGCTGGCATCATCTCAATATTATCTTCAGACTGAGCATTATCTTCACATGTAGTGGGAGCTGGAACGACAATTTCCTCTTCTGCCTGTTCCTCGGTAGGTATGAATTCTCCAGTACCCATCAACTTTCTAGATTCACTAGGGGAAGCTTCATCTAGCACATTTGGCAAGTGCTCTCTTTGCGAGCCGTTAGTCTCATCGAACCGCGCATCTACAATTTCAACCACTTTATAGTGAAAGAGGTTGAAGACTATGTACGTGTGCGAATCCTTTCCGTAACCAAGCACAAAACCTTCATGTGCTTTCGGTGCAAATTTTGAAGTGTGATATGGATCCTTGATCCAACACCTGGCATCAAAGACTTAGAAATAGCTAACGTTTGGCTTTCTTACTAGTGAGCAGTTCATAAGATGTCTTCTTGTGGAATTTGTGAAGATAGAATATGTTGATGATATGGCATGCAGTATCAATGGCTTTAGGCCAGAACTTCCTTGGAGTCTTGTACTCATCAAGCATCATACGTTCCATCTCAATAAGGGTCCTATTCTTGCGCTCCACGATGCCATTCTACTGAACTGTGTATGGAGCCGAGAGCTCATGAGCGATGCCCAGAGTATCAGGATAAGTGTCGATTCCAGTGTTCTTGAATTATTTGCCATTGCCACTCCTGATGTGCTTGATCTTGATGCCATAGTTGGTCATGGCACGATTAGCGAATCGTCTGAAGAAATCCTGCACTTTAGTCTTATAGAGAATTATGTGCACCCAAGTGTATCTCGAGTAATCATCAACAATAATGAAGCCATAAAGATGTGCATTGGTAGTAAAGGTAGAGTAGTGTGTAGGGCTAAATAAGTCCATGTGTAGCAGCTCGAAGGGGCATGATGTAGTCATGATTGTTTTCGAGGGATGCTTGGCCCTAGTCATCTTCCCGGCTTCACAGGCACCACATAGATGATCTTTCTTGAACTTGACGCCCTCGATTCCAATGATATGCTTCTTATTCACAAGAGTGTGCAAGTTCCTCATGCCCGCATGTCCTAGCCTTCGATGCCAAAGCCAACACTCCGAAGCCTTTGCTAGAAGATATACGGCAAGATGTGGTCCCGCGGAGAAATCTACCATATACAGATCACCTCTTCGATAACCTTCAAGGACTAGAGTTTTGTCAGATTCCGTACACACAAGGCAACGATATTTTCCAAATATCACAATCATGTTCAGATCACAAAGCATTGAGACAGACATTAAGTTGTATCCCAGGGATTCAACAAGCATCACTTTATCCATGTGTTGATACTTTGAGATAGCAACTCTACCTGAGCCCAATACCTTGCTTTTACCAGTGTCAGCGTACGTGATGTGGCTTTTAGTAGATGGACGTAGGGTTGAATCCATGAGATGACTTCGATCACCAATCATGTTGTTAGTGCATCCATTGTCCATTATCCATTTAGTAGCTTTCAGAGTTGTACCCCACGGTGCAGTTAGCGAGATAGGCTTCACCAAGAGTATTGTGAAGCACAAACATATAACTAACAAGCATACTATCAAAGTTAAGACTCTTGTTTGGTAAGATAGGATGCTCGTCAAGAAACCCTAGGACAAAACCATTTTGACACTTTATCTTGCATCCTATAAGATGTTTTAGGTCCCCAGCATTGTCTTTAGAATTCCGTGATTTCCGGCTGGAGAACTTTCCGTGCAAGAGAAGTTAATTCTTCTTGACCACCCACATCTTCAGGGGTGGCTTAGAAGCAATAAGTCTAAGTGTAGCATCTGAGAACTTTGTCTTTGGAGCCCTGGAAAATAGTTTTGTAGGAGGTGAATAGTATTCAAAAAAATAGGCAGAAAAGTTCTTTGATCTGTGAACATAGCGGTTAGATGAAACACACTCATATTCATGAGTCTGATGATGATTTCCCTGCAAAAAAGGCGTTTGGGTGACCTTGTGAGGTCCTCTATCTCTATGAAGCCTTTGGGCCATTTGAAGCCTTTGGCCTGGGGTTTGTCTTCTTCCCTGGTGGTGTCATGATGACATTCATAGGAAGCTTCTCAAGACAACTCTTAGTAATCCAGATCTTCTTCAAAGGTTGCCCATTCCTGCAGTTAGTGCCAATAAACCAAGCAAACACTTCACCTTTTTTATTCTTAAATAGTTTATAATTGGTGTTAAAGGACTCATCAATGATAATAGCATTAGCACAAGTTAAGCCAGATAAATTGGATGGGTCTATTGAGGGACCCTATGCAGAAACCCATGTGGTTTTGGGGTAATACTCAGGCTTCCAGTAAGAACCATCAGCATTCATTTTCCTCTCGAAACCAACACTCTCTTTCCTAGGATTTCAGTTCAGAATCTGTTTTTTGAGGACATCACATAGTGTCTGCTGCCCTTTTAGGCTTTTGTACATGCCTGTTTCAAGCAATGTCTTCGACCTAGCATTCTCATTAGCAATAGTAGTGCTATCCTTAGAAGAGGAGTTAGTTACCACATCAGCAGTTGAAGATATTGCAACATCGGAGGCAGTAGAACATTCAGCAATAGAGACAACATTGTCACGCTCAAGACATTTTAAACATGGTGGCACAAAATCTTCCTGAGCAGAACTGATCTGTTGAGCGAGTAGTGAATCGTTCTCCTTTTGAAGATATTCATGAGACGCTCTTAGTTTCTCTAGATCTTTCTTCCTTTGGAGATAATCATAGGAAAGCTTCTCATGACTGGCTGAGAGGGTTTCATGACGACTTTCACGTTCTTCGTACTTAACACGAAGGTTTTTATGTCTTCGATTAAGGACTGAGTTCGATTCATTTCCTCGTCCAACATGTCATCGCTTTTGTCTAGCAATTTTTGAATGTGTTCCATAGCAGTTTGTTGTTCAGCTGCAATTTTAGCAAGAGTCTTATAGCTGGGTTTGAATTAACACTCAGAGTCATCTTCACTGGAGCTCTAAAAGTAGGCATCTCATGAGTTTACCTTGGCACCTCGTGCCAGGAAGCAGTTGGTCGGCACAGATTCGTCCTCATCATCGGCTTCAGCGTCAGTGGCGTGACCATTGTCTTCAGTGTTGAAGATGGACTTGGCAATGAATGCCGAAGCTAGAGCCAAGCTGGCCACGCCTGAATCAGACTCCACCTCTGCCTCCGCCTCCTCAGAAGCAGACTCCTCCTCTAAATCCATATCCTTGCCAATGAACGCACGTGCCTTGCCAGATGAGCTCTTCTTGTGAGACGAAGACTTTGATGAAGACTTTGAAGATTTCTTCTTCTTCTTACCGTCAGAATCATATTCCTTGATCTTCTTCTTTTTCTTGGCTTTCTTGTCCCACTCAGGACATTCAGATATGTAGTGGCCTGGCTTCTTACATTTATGGCATGTTCTCTTCTTGTAGTCACGAGAGGAAGCCTCATCATTTCTTGAGCTGGATCTTGAAGACTTTCTAAAGCGATTCTTCTTGGAGAACTTTTGGAACTTTCTCATAAGCGTTGCTAGTTCTTTGGCAATGTCTTTAGGATCACCAGAACTGCAGTCAGATTATTCTTCAGATTGAGGAAACAACTTTTGCCTTCAAAGCACGGGACCGGCCATAGTTGGGGCCATCGATATCTCTCTTCTCGGATAGATGTAACTTATGTGTGTTGAGCCTCTCAAGTGTGTCAAATGGATCGAGATCTTTGAAGTCAGGGCGTTCTTGAATCATCAAGGCCAAATTGTCAAATGAGCTATCAAGTGATCTCAGTAGCTTCTTCACAATTTCATGCTTGGTGATCTTAGTGGCACCGAGTGTGCGAAGCTCATTGGTGATATTAGTGAGGCGATCGAACGTGAGCTTGACATTCTCATTGTCATTTCTCTTGAGGCAGTTGAATAAATTGCGAAGTACATCTATCCTTGAGTCTCTCTGAGTTGAGACGCCTTCATTGAACTTGGAGAGCCAGCCCCAGACTAGCTTTGCAGTTTCCAGAGCACTCACACGACCATACTGACCTTTGGTGAGATGACCACAGATGATGTTCTTGGCGGTTGAATCCAGTTGTGTGAACCTCTTGACGTCAGCAGCGGTGACACCTTCACCATCCTTGGGAATGCCTATCATGAAGACATGCCAGAGGTTGATGTCAAGATGCATGCGCATCTTATTCTTCAAGTAGGGGTAATCAGTGCCATCAAAGACAGGGCACACAACGGAGACCTTGTTTATCCCTGCAGTCGACATAGCTAAAACTCCAGGTGGTTAAACCAAATCGCACAGAACAAGGGAGCACCTTGCTCTGATACCAATTGGAAGTGCTAGTTATCGACTAGAGGGGGGTGAATAGGAGATTTTTATGGAAGTCTTCAAAACATGAGGTATTTGAACACAAACAATCAAATTGAACCTATATGATATGTAGCAGAAGATAAACTACACTAGACAGGCCATAGTCAAGTGAGCAATATCGTGAAAGCATGAAGACTAATAGCAGCTAGGTACAGATTGGATTGGAAGACAGAATGAAGCCAAACAGGTAATAGGCTTCACACAGTGAAGTTAAACAAATCAGGCAAGCAAGCAATGACTTCACGAAGACAAACTGAAATGTAAATTATTTGGAAGATAGAACCAGTAGCTTGATGAAGACAAGGATTTGGTAGACCAGTTCTAGTTGCTATGACAACTGTATGTCTGGTTAGGGAGGCTGAGACTGAACTCAGAAGACCACATCTTCACCTTATTCCCCTTGAGCTAAGGACACCCAGTACTCGCCCAATCACTCTGGTAAGTCTTCAAGGTAAACTTCCAAACCTTCACAGACTCCGTTCAATGACGATCCACAATGACTCTTGGATTCTTAGAATGTGACGCCTAACCGGTTGGAGGATACACAGTCCTCAAGTGTAACAAGTCTTCAGGTCACGCGGACTTCAGTGATGCCTAACACTCTTTGGCTCTAGGTGTCTTGGGCTTTGTCCTCGCAAGGATCTCTCTCAAAGGATTCAGAGGTGGGTTGCTCTCAAACGACAAAAGCCGTGCACTAACTCGGAGCAGCCACCAATTTATGGTGTAGGGGGTGGGCTATTTATAGTCAGGAGGCAACCCGACATGATATGTCCGAAATGACCCTAGGTCACTAAGGAAATGACATGTGTCCAACAGTCGGATTTCAAACACACGCGACAGCTTGGCTTGGGATACAAGCAAAGCTGACCCATCCAACTCTGGATAAGATTTGCTCTCATTGTCTTCACTCGAAGACATAGGATTTGGGTTGAGCATCACGCCATTCTTCTGACTTTGTTCACTTGGACCCCACTTAACAGTTGGGTGGTTCCTATGACTGAATAAAGAAGAAAAGGAAACTACGAAAGAAACTATGTCTTCGCACTCCATAGTCTTCACGTGAATGTCTTCACGAATCACCATTGTCTTCAATGTCTTCATACATTTTTAGGGCCAGCTCTGGTAGGTAAACCGAATCAATGAGGGACTTCTACTAGTGTTATCCTGCAATTATCACAAACACATTAGTCCCTCAACCACGTTTGTCATCAATACTCCAAAACCAACTAGGGGTGGCACTAGATGCACTTACTGTAGCCATGTCTCGTGTGATTCAAAAGGGAGTTGCAAGAGGAGTGATGTCACCTCGATCTCGGGAGCTCTTGCACGTGCATGTTTCATGGGTCCACTAGACACTTGGTGACATGATGGTAGGTCCATGGGATGACCTTGGGATGCTTCACATTAGTTTTGTTTCATTCAGAGAGTGTATAGTGCATGGAGACATAAGGCCTTTGCGGCCTTGGTGAGGGAGTCCCGGACTAGGGGTCCTTGGGCTGCCGGCCTATCCCTTATGGTCCGGACAGGTACGCCACACTATGATTGCTAGGAGTCTGAGCTATGAGGTAACTCCGTACCCGGACAAGAAGTTTTTAATGCCTTGGTGTAACCTCTAGGTCAAGATAAGATAATTGGCATGTTTATTCCTTCCTTGTAATCGACCATATGTAACCCTAGGACCCCTGGTGCCTATATAAACCGGTGGGTTTAGTACGTAGAGGCTAGAAGAACAACCATCATTCTAGTCGCCTAGGGTTTAGTTCATCTGATCTCATGGTAGATTAATTCTGTAATCATCATATACACTTCAATATAGTCAAGCAGGACATAGGGTTTTACCTCTTCGAGAGGGCCCAAACCTGGGTAAACTTTGCGTCCTTCGCGCCTTGTTCCCCATCCAGGATCCCCAGCTTGGGACCCCCTACCTGAGATCCGCTAGTTTTGATACCAACATTGGTTCTTTCACTAAGAGTTCCGCTGTGAGATCGCCGAATGATTGATGGCTCACCTAGTTATCGGAGATGGCATCAACACCGGGGATATATTCGTCCCCAACCAACTTGTCACGTTCGCCAGCATCGTTCTGCACGCTAACTTGGTCGATCATCTCGACTAGGTCAACAACTTCGCCCTTGGGTACGGGCTCAGGTTTGGTAACCTAGAGTACGTCGTCGACACTCGGGGTGATCTGATCTTCACCAGTTTCTCTGCTTCGCCTGAGGCGGCCGAAGACCCTGAAGCTTCAACTTCGGGGTCTCCTTCCGATCCAATCCCTGGGTCGGTTCTCACCTCGGATCTGGCTCGAAACCCGGATGCGACCTCTGCGTCCGTAGATCGGGAGTCAACCCCGACTGGACTCATCTCTCTTACCTCGGATCCAGCTTCAAGCCTGAATGTGACTTCGGCGCCCGAACACCAAGAGTCAACCCTGGCGGGACATGCCCCTCGCAGCATCGTACCGGAGGTCAACTCTCAAGAAATACCAAATACCAATTTGGCTAGTCTCACCCTGCTAAACGAGATGCTAGATCGGATCCAGATGATGACCATCACGGACAACCCATCCTTGACCTACGCTCGGCTTGGTCTTGAAGCATGCCACATGGAATTTTATGCCCCACCCACCACCCACCTGGTAGCCACTGTCGAAGATTTAACCGACATGTTGGACTATGCTTTTGACCAAGCCGATGACATGGATGAAGACGTTGAAGCAATGGCCCACCCTGCTACTGCCCCTCCCATCACTGGACGATGGACGGATACCTCCACCTATGATGTCTATATGGTGGACACCCCCTAGGAGAACGAGGACGATACCCCAAACAAGATGGCGATAAGCCCGGTGAGGAGCCGCCCAAACGCCGATGACAGTGCCGACAATCCAAGTGGTGTAGGTGCAAGGAAAGCAACACGAGCACCGGGGAAGGAGATACCATGGACAATATGGATGACCTCGGCGACCCAACCGCCCCCAAGCAATAGCCTGATGACTCGAAGGGGCATGAGGGCCAGTATAACCCCTAGGACCTCAATGACTCTGAGGACATAACTACCTCCCTCTCTCCCAAGTGGAGGCCAGCGTTGGAGCCAAGGATTTCATCATCCCTGAGGACTTGCTGGACTATGAGAAGTTCGAGCGGAAACTTATGGCCACTACACGAAGCCTGAAGAAGAAGCAGCAAGAGCTGAAAGCCGAACAAAACACCCTCAATGATAGATGGACAAAAGTCATAGTAGCAGAAGAAGGGTACAAATATGAATGGCAAACAAAAAGCCACCCAAAGCGGAAACTGCTGCCGCAATTCGATGACGAGGCCATTGAGCCCAGACCACCAAGATATACCCATGCAGACGAACCCGACCACCCCGCTTGAGGATGGGATAGGCTGGCTGGAGAGACCAATACCCATCCACTCCCCTCATCGTAAAGGTAAGGAGGGGGCACAAACAAAATACAAATATAATCTATGACACGACCTGGCTGCTAGAGCAAGCCAGACAAGGTCCATCTATGGATCTAGTGGGTACACTCCTGCTGGACAAGACGAATACCAAGCCTGGCATGACTGAAATGATATAGCTTAGGAGCGGTACCGGGCCCAGATGGCAGCCGAGATCTGGCGCGACGTAGCCCAGATCAGGGGTGTCGCTCACAGAATGTGCTTTTTACGGATGAGGTGACGAGCATCGGTTCCCTGAAGGGTTTAAACCCGTAAACATCGAGCTATACGATGGGACGAGGACTCGGCCATGTGTATTGAAGATTTCCTTCTCCACATTCATATGGCTCGAGGAGATGATCTCCACACCATAAAATATCTACCACTAAAGCTCAAAGGACCAGCAAGGCATTGGCTGAATAGCCTCCCTGAAAACTCCATAGGGAGCTGGGAAGAGCTCGAGGATGCTTTCAGAGCCAACTATCAAGGCACTTAAGTTTGTCCCCTGGATGCCGATGACCTGAGCCGTGTGGTCCAACAGCCCGGAGAGTCAGCCCGACAATTTTGGAATCGGTTCTTGACCAAAAGGAACCAAATCATCTATTGTCTGGATGGCGAGGCGATAGCCGCATTCAAACATAGCGTCCGAGATGAATGGCTAGCTCATCAGCTCAGCCAAGACAAACCGAGGATGATGTCGGCCCTTAACTCATGCATGACCCGATTTTGTGCGGGTGAAGATAGTTGGTTGGCTCATAGAAGCAACAACCCAGAAGATCCCGGTACCTCGAAAGTCCGGGATGGAAACGAGAAACCACGACACAACAAAAATAAGTGTCGTCACAATGGCGGTGAAGTCGAGGATACATCAGTGAATGCCGAATTCAGTAACTCTATGTCCGGTCAGCGAAAGAAACCTTTTAAAGGGAACAGGGATGGCCCAACTGCACTCGACAAAATCCTGGATAGACCTTGCCAGATCCATGGAACCCCGGACAAACCTGCTAACCACACCAACTGTTGGGGATATGACCCCTTGGTGTAACCCACCCAGGAAGGCCCAGGTTAGGCATTTGGCTATTTAGACAATGAAGCTTTAAACAGGACCAAGAAACAAAGACACCGAACCGGGAGGTGGTTTATGACGTGGGCCGGTTGAAGGACCAAGACCAGAAGACGGTGCGTGACTCAGAGGTGTAAGCCGCCCGATGGTGACTTGCCCAAGAAGGCAAGGCGAGTTAGAGCCTAGATCGATTAAAAGTATGACCCAACCTGGACTCTTGTAAGCTGAGGGCCTCGACCTGTGTATATAAAGGTGAGTCCCTATGGTGGGTTAAACTTAAGTTACAATCAATCGATAGCTAGGTTAAGCGAATCCGCTCCCTTGTAATCGATACTCAAGCAATAGCAACAAGAGAAGGAGTAGGCTTTTACGTCCAATGTGAGGGGCCGAACCTGGTGTCGTGGGAAACCAAGGCCACCTATGGGGCCATGAGCCCCTTTTGGTTCGGCGGGGGGATGGGCATGTTGCCCAAACAGCGGAGAAGCATAGCACACCACGACATAGATCACACGGGCATTTTTACCCAGGTTCGGGCCGCCGCGAGGCGTAAAACCCTACTCCAGCTATGGTGGATTGATGGTGGAGAATGGTGTAAAAATGCAACGCTCTTGCCCAGCAAGGTTGCCTCGAGACGAAAGTGGATACGTGCGTATGAATGTGTGGGGGTCCGAATCCTTTCTATGGTTGCCATGGGCCTCCTTTTATAGATCAAGGGGTCACCACAGTGGCAAATCAGTCTTTACATACTGATTAGATAGCAAACAATGCTATCATACCTAACTCTGTAGGATGAAAGAGCACATTAAATGTGCTGCTCAATGTCACATCATAGCTCGCCTGGCCGGCCCTGCTGGGCTGTTTTGCCAGCTTCGCGCCTGCTTGCTTGACATGTCTCAGGACGGGTGTCGGTTGGAGGTATTTTCTATAGGAAGTGGCTGCCATGTGGTAGGGAGCAGCCACTTAGTCACTTAGGAGCTTGACACCGCACTGATCGACGATGTGCGTCGCTATGAGGTGGTGTGATGGAGTGGTTTGCCTCCATGAGCCCCGGCAGGCCTGCCGGGGTGATCTTGGAGGCTCGCTTCCGGGGTAACCCCAACCTCACTAGGCTCGCCTGCCCGGCAAGGGAGGTTCTTCTCGTAGTGGTATCTTGTCTCTCTGGTTAGTCTTGGTCTTCTTGATCTGCACTTTGATCCTTCAAAGAACTGATCGCTCACGCTTTGATCTGATCTTGGTGCTGTAATCTCGTTCTTGGTCCTGTGCACAGTCTTGGCAATGGACCCAGGTTTCATTGCACCGACAGGAGCCCTCGGGCCTGGCCCGAATGCGCTGCGGGCATCGTCGGGGTAGGCCCTAACCAGTCCACATGCAGGGGCATAGAAGTGGCTAGTCCCTTGAGATCTTCCTTGCTTCTTTATTAACTTGAGCCTGTGCCAGTTTCCGTTTCTTCCACGTGTCACGTAATGCCAATCATGGTGGGGCCACTCTTGTAATGGCCCATGAATGACTTTAACACATGGGAGAGTAACAACCAATTCACTCTTCCCACCACGCCCTTATCCTTAGCCACGTATGCTGCATGCACCAAGTGCGGCAGGTAACGAAGGCACGTGGTGCGGGAGAGCATCAAGGCAGGGGCCCGGTCTTCTTGAATTGGTGGAGGAGGGCAGCGGTTACCCGTCGTGGGATCAGCTCTCTTCCTCGACCCACCTATAAAAGGAGGGGCCGAGGAGGAGCGGAGGCATTCATCCTCACATCCCTTCTCCTTCGTCCTCCGCTTTCTGCTAGTCATGCGGAAGGGGAGAGCCCGGGGCTAGGCCCCAGGCTGTAGCTTGGGGATGGCGATATTGGATGATCGTGCTGACGCTTGGGGTGTGAGTCTGGTCCAGGTCCGGAAGGGGTGCGTTGGACGAGTTGTCCGCGGTGCAGGAGATATCAAGCTCTCCCATTGCGGTGGAATGCTTGTCTCCTCTGCCATGGACGGCTGTGTAGTAAGTTTCAGACCTAGTCATGAGCCACTGCGGCTCGTTGAATTAGTGAAGCCCCTGACGCTCGTCCGGGATGCAGGGCTCGGGGTTGTTGGCAATCCCAGCACTACCCCATCCAGTGGAACCGGGGCCGATGCTGAAAAAAGGGCGCCTTCCTTCTCGCCAAGGTGGGGAGCAATGTACCCCGAGTTCCCTGGCTATCTTGGCCATCGGTCACTTCTCCTGGGAAGGTGTCGGGCTAGGGGGTGGGGTGGCGTCTCCCTGGAGCGATGGTGATCAAGAGAAAACGAGGGAAGACGGAGAAGGCAGGTGGTAGGGCGTCAGGTCGAAGTACGATGGCACCTATGCCTTCGTCTCCTTCTGACGACCTGCCGCCTCGACATTCAGCTCTTCTCCTCCCTCCCCGGCGCCATCATCACCGGCCTCTTCGGGTGATAGCCGGGAGGGATGTTCCCTTGGTGCCTTTGTCCCCCTCCAGCAGTCTTCCAGCTGAGCTTTGGTGGTTGATCCCATCGGTGCTCGAGCTGGGGCTTCTTGTTGGTCCTGGAGGTGGTGACCAGGGCACCACCAAGCTGTTCCCCGTCCCCCTCCTTCCAGCCTCGCCACTCCCGATCTAGTCTGCGTCCGGCAGTCCATGACAAAACTGGAGTCGGCTCCTGCTTGGGTGCTCCTTTAGCCATCTCCTCTTCCCATCGCAATACTTGGCGGAGAAAAAATGAAAAGAGGAGACTATGGGGCACTTATCTTTTTTCAATCTTAAATCTGTAAGCACTTGCCAAATTTTAGTTCAAATAATGTAATCTCTTCAATCCACATTTGTTTCTTGTAAGGTCAGTACTTGTTTGATCAGCATATTAATGAAAAAGATAAACCTTCCCGAGGACTTGTGCATGTAATACGTCCAAGCAGGGGCGGAAAGCTGTCGTGGGAAACCACAACCACCTATGCGACCAAAGGTCCCTTTCTGGTTCAGCAGGGTGATCGCACATTGCACAAAGAGCAGAGTATCATGGAACAGCACGACAGAGATACCGCAGGCAATCTTTACCCAGGTTCAGGCTGCCGTGAGACGTAAAATCCTACTCCTACTTTGGTGGATTGATGGTGAAAAAATGGTGATGAGCACAACACGCTTGCCTGGCAGGGTTGCCTCGGGGCGGAAGCGCCTGAGCGTATATGAGTATGTGAGGGCATGGATTAGCCACTCAACTGTCAAACCCTTTCTACGGTTGCCTTGGGCCTCCTTTTATAGATAAAGGGGTCACCAGAGTGGCAAATTAGTCATTATGCACTAATTAGATAGCAAACAGTGCTACCATACCTAACTCTACAGGCTGATAGAGTGCATTAAATGCGCCGCTTGATGTCACATCACAGCTCGCCTGGCAGGCTCTACCGGGCTGTTTTGCCAACTTTGCGCCTGCTTACATGACATGTATCAAGACGTGTGTCACTTGGAGGCATTTTTTGTAGGAAGTGGCTGCCATGTGGCGAATAACAGCCACTTAGTCACCTTGGAGCTTGACACCGCACCGATCGGCGACGTGCATTGTGATGAGGTCGTGTAGTGGCGTGGTTCTGGCTCTGTAAGCCCTGGCAGGCCTGCCGGGGCGGCCTGAAGGCTTGCTTCCGGGGGTAATCCCATCCTCGCCAGGCTCGCTTACCCGGCATGGGAGGTATTTTCCCCTTAGTGACGTCTTGCTTCTCTAGCTCTTCTTGCTCTTCCTGATATGTACTTAGATCCATCAAAGGACTGGTCCCTTGTGCTCCAATCTGCCCTTGGTGCTGTGATCTCGTTCTCGTGCCTGTGCACAGTGTGGGCAATAGACCCAGGGATTGTTGCACCGACAGAAGCCACTGGTCCTGCCCCAAACGCACTGCCGGGCGTCATCGGGGTAGGCCCTAATAAGTGCATAGGCAGGGCCGTCGAAGCGGCTGGCCTCTCGAGATCTTATTTTCTTCTTCGTTATCTTGAATCCGGGCCAGTTTCCGGTTATCCCGCGCGGCATGCTGAGCACTATGGAAAAAACTAGATCATGGCCCGCGGATTTCCCCACGCCCCACGATCACGGGGGCGGAAACTGCCGTCCCACCCGCCTCCTGCCTCAGGTGCATCCGCCACGTGTTCCCCGTGCGTTGGGCATGGTAGGTGGTGGATGCAGAGTGCGTGGGAATGGGCGTTATGTCAGAAAACTAAGCGTCGCTGGTTGGCGTAGAGGGTCGCTCTGATTCCCCGAGCCGTTGAAGGCGCAGGAAGGCCTCATTGGAGGGGCCGGGCCGTTGCCTCCTGGGCGGGGGGCCAGCCCCCGCATCATCCCTCTAGGAAAGGGAGTAGGAAAGCTGTGTTTTCCCACATACTTCCCTTCTCCCCTTTCCAACTTTCCCTGCTCTCCATGGTGAGAGGGCATGGTTGCGGCGGTGCTCTAGTGGCGGCGACGAGAGCTTCTGCTCGACAGCGTATCCCCCCTACTCTAGACGATGCGACTGTAGGATCTGCCACGAGAGGAGGAGGGAGGGGGCGAGGTCGTGGTCGTCATGGCACTTGAGGAGGAGGACGGGGAGGCGCTCCGGCTGTGCCTTCGCCAGACACTCCTCCTCCGTTGGAGGGCCATGTTGGGGCCCAACCTCAGGAATTCTTCATCAGGCTGTACAAGCCTCTGCGCGGTCGCCTCCGCCTTCCTACTCTATTCGCAAGGGAGATGGAGCTTGAAGATCCGCGAGCGTTGAGGCTGCACATGAGGGGTTGCGAGAATGGCAACTTCCGGGTTGACGTAGACTTTCCAGCCCCCATGTTATGTACTTGCGCCGAGGCTGGAAGACCTTTGCTTCTGCCCCTAGCTTGTTGGTTGGACACGTCCTCTATTTTAAGTTAATGGAGGATGATTTCCTATCCATCAAAGTTTTTGGGAGCTCGGGAGTTCGCTTAGGGTGCTGTGAGGAGAGCTCGACCAAGGATGAAAACTCCTCCTCGAGCGATAGCGACGAGGAGGACAATGACGTCTATGATGACAATACCGAACGGGGGGACGATGCCTCTGACTCCGGCTGAGCATCAGCCGGACCATCACTGTCAGGCGGTGGCAGCACCATCGGCATCTGCATCTCCTCTCCGGCAAGGTGATTTGCTAGGGAGTTGGGAGAAAAGTGGGGGTGTCGGCTCTGGCTCCTCCAGCAGCCTTCTAGCTGGACCCCAGCAGGCTTCCTCGTGGGATGCAACTCCATTAGCACTGCCGCATCCTGCTGGCCATGGTGGTGGCGGTTGGTGGGTCATCTCCGCCATGCTCTCCATCGTCGCCTTTGTCGGTGTCCACCTGCCCCCGCTAAGCTACCTCTCCTGGAGCCCGACAGGGTCAGGCTAGACTTCTTCCTACGCGCTCCTTTTGCCCTCTTCGCCTTCAACTGCTGTGCCTAGGAGGAGAGGGACAAGAAAGGGCATTGTGGGGCACATATCTTTTTCCAATCTTAAAATTGTAGGCACTTGCCAAATTTTAGTCCAAATAATGTAATCTCTTGAATCTATGTTTGTGTTCTGTGAGGTGTGTACTTGTTTGATCAACATATTAATGACAAAGATGAACCTTGTCGGGGACTCATGCATGTATATGCCCATGCAGAGGCGGAGTGCCTCTATATTTTTAAATAAACAAGTTTCACCCGGCAGGTTATCCTGCCGGTACCCTCTATTTTGTTGCCGGGGAGTAAAGCCTTCCGGGCACAAATTGTGATGAGGGACCAGCCCCCCACCAATCTTTTTTGAACAAAGGCCACTACGACCATGCCGATCGAAGCATCGTTCGAGTTAAGGGGTGGGAGCACCTAAGTTCCAAAAAGCGGCAAGGTTCTCTTATGCACATGTTTTTGCTTAGAGAAGACGTTCGGATAGGAGATATAACTTATCTGTTTGGCTTGCTAGAGATCATAGTGTAGGCTTCATCTTTACATCTTCCTTAGGAGGCCAAGTCTTCGGCAGGAGCCTGTAGTTTATTCAGATGGAAATGATGCCAGATGCGATCTTATCTACATGAACATGTGATGCTCATGAAACGCTTATGCATGCATGCAACTTGTCGGGGGCCCCCAATGCTTCATTTATTCCTCCGTTGCTCAGGGTATGCGTCTGGCTTTGTACAAGGGGTTACATGCAACTAAGGCAAGGCCTGTACAAAAGGGTGGTTGTTGGGCAGGGCCTGATAGCCGCGCCTTATGGGTAGAACTTGCGGAGATGCTAAATATTCCATGAGTTTTGCAATTGAATGCCATCTCCGTTCTCCAGATGGATTGCGCAAGGTCTGGTAAATCGAACTACCTAGTAAGGGCCTTCCCACTTTGGCGTCACTTGTTTGTACCCTTGGTGAACTGAACGCGCCTAAGGACAAGGTCGCCTTCCTCAAAACACCGGGTGTGAACCCTACGGCTATGATATTGACTCAGGGCTTGCTGGTAGCGTGCAGCACGCGTAGCAACCCGGAGACGGTTCTCCTCGAGAAGCACAACGTCGTCACGCGGTGATGATCCTGTGCTACTTCATCGTAGGCAAACACTCGAGGTGACCCGTAAATGAGTTCCGTGGGGATAACTGCTTATGCCCCATAGACTAGGAAGAAGGGAGTGTGCCCGGTAGCTCGATTTGGTGTCGTTCTGAGGGACTAGAGAACTACGGGCAGCTCGTCGATCCATTGCCTGCCGCACTTCTGCAGTGTATAAAATGTTCTCGTCTTCAGTCCTTGCAACAATTCAGCGTTCGCCCTCTCAGCTTGTCTATTGCTTCTGGGATGTGAAATAGAGGCAAATGAGATCTTGCTTCCGAGGGCATGAACGTATTACATGAAGGCGTGGCTCGTGAACTGGGTGCCATTGTCGGTGATGATCCGGGCAGGGACCCCGAAGCGGCACACCAATCCTTTCAAGAACTTGATAGCTGACTGAGCAGTCACCTTTCTCACAACATCTACTTCCGGCCACTTTGTAAACTTGTCGACGGCAACGAACAAGAATTCAAAGCCCCCGATAGCTCGGGGGAAAGGGCCGAGGATATCGAGCCCCCAGACCGAAAACGTCCATGACAAAGGGATTGTCTAAAGAGCTTGTGCAGGCAGATGGATGTTCTTGGAATGGAATTGGTAGGCTTCACACTTGGTGACTAGCTTGACCGCATCTTGGAGGGCTGTGGGCCACTAGAATCCTTGCCGGAATGCTTTTCATACTAATGCCCTTGATCCAATGTGGGATCTGCATATGCCTTTGTGTATTTCCGCCAGCAGTTCCTTTCCTTCTTCCCGTCAGATGCACTTCAATATCACACTGCTGGGCCTCCTTCTGTATAGTGTCATCGACAAACTGATACATACTAGCCCTCTAGGCTACTCTTTCAGCTTCATCTTGCCCATCGGGAAGATCTCCTGTTTAGAGGAAATGGACTATGTGCCTTGCCCAAGTTGGAGCCTAGGGCTCAGCAATAAGGACTAGTGGCACCTCATCATCTACGAAGCACGTTCCACGACCGCAGGGACTAGTGGCCCGACAGGAGGGCGCGGCTCGGCAATCGATGGGGAGTTGTTTCCGGCATGGTCCCTACCAAGAGCCTCGGGATGCTCTACCGGGAGAGGCTTACCGGAGTCCAACTTCCTCCTCTTTCTGTCCATTGTTGCCAGGGATACGGAGGGATGAGTAAGATGGAGAACAAAAGTTCCTAGTTCCTTAGGAAGTTTTTGCGCAGCACACTTTGACAGATGATGAGCTATGCTATTTTCCGCATGGGGTACGTGCTTAGTTTGTAATCCGTCAAAGCTCTCCTCCAATCTTCTCACTTCCTCAACGTATGTCTCCATCAATGGACTTTGGTAATCCTTGTTGACTTGTCTCATCACAAGTTGTGAATCTCCTTGAATGATCAGCTTCTTGATTCCTAATCCTGTGGCAATCCCGAGCCCGGCAAGGAGCCCTTCGTGCTTTGTTGTATTGTTGCTTGCCTCCTCCCGTGGAAAATGCATATGGACGATGTACTTCAAGTGCTCCCCAGTCGGGGCAACTTGAAGCACGCCCACCCCAACACCTTGCAGGGAGAACACACCATCAAAATACATATTGCATTCTTGGGGTGCCTCCTTGCCAGGGGGGACTGTTTCCAACACCTCCTCATCAGGGGTTGGTGTCCATTCGGCAACAAACTCTACCAATGCCCTGCTCTGAATTGTTGTTGTGCTCTCAAACTCCATGCTGAAGCTGGATAACTCCATAGCCCACTCTAGTATTCTGCCAACAGCCTCAGGGTTTTGGAGTATCCTTTCCAACGGAAAGCGGCTGACAACCATAATCTCATGGACTTGGAAGTAGTGGTGCAGTTTCCTTGAGGCCATGATGAGGCCAAAAATCAACTTTTGCACACCAGAGTACCTCGATCTAGCCCCCTGTAACAGGGAACTGATGAAGTACACTCGACGCTCCACCACTTTCTTCCTTGCCACATCCTTGGGGTTGTCCCTGCTGCCATGTCCCTCTTTGTTCTTACCTTCATCCGGTCCTGCCGAGCTTTTCTCACTCTCTATTTCCTCTACTTGCCGCTGTGCGACTAGGGCAGCACTAACCACTTGATTAGTTGTCGCTAGGTATAGCAGCAACTGCTCTTGTGGTTTGGGGGCAACCAAGGTGGGCACAAAGGACAAGTAGGTCTTCTAGTCTTGTAATGCTGCGTCTGCTTCCGGGGTCCACTTCATGGGCCCTGCCTTCTTCAAAATTTTGAAACGGCAGGGCGCCCTCGGCAGACTTGGAGATGAATCTGCTAAGTGCAGCAACGCACCCTGTCAGATGCCACACATCTTTGACTGTTTGAGGTGTCTGGATCTGCTCGATAGCCTTGATCTTGTCAGGGTTGGCTTCGACCCCACGATGGGACACGAAGAACCCAAGTAGCTTGCCGGAGGAAACGCCAAATACACTTCTCCAGATTTAGCTTCAAGTTGATCTTGCATAGATTAGCAAATGTTTCTTCTAAATCCTCGATGAGGATTGATCTGTCCTTGGTCTTGACCACAATATCATCCATATAAGCCTCAATGTTTCTGCGCAACTGTGGTTTCCGTTCTCATCCTCGGCAAAGTCCATCTTATTGTGATAGAAATGAAGAGAAATAAATAAGCTTTAGTTAATGTAATAAATATACCCATTGTCATTTCCAAAATTCCAACTGCTTTGTTCATTTGGAAAAAATCAAAAAAGGATTGGTTCAAAACCAATCTGGACTGCTCTTGTAAAAATGGACCGAGCACTCTTTAACCCGAAAGGCATGCGCACGAAGCAGTATGTACCACATGGGGTGATGAATGAAGTCTTCTCTTCGTCCTCCTTGGACATGAAGATTTGATGATACCCAGGGTATGCATCTAGAAAGGAGAACAAATCGCAACCTGAAGTGGAGTCCACAATCTGGTCGATGTGCGGCAAGGGAAATGGGTCCTTCGGGCAATCTTTGTTGAGATCCGTGAAATCTATGCAAAGCCTCCACTTCCTGTTAGCCTTGCGTACGACCACTGGGTTTGCTAACCATGTTGGATGCAGTAATCCTCTGACCAGACCAGCTGCTCAAGATTCTTAATCTCCTCGGCAATGAACTGCTACCTGTCCAAGGCCTGCTTTCGAACCTTCTGCTTGAAGGGTCGGGCATGTGGGCACACAGCAAGGTGGTGGTCGATTACCTCCCTGGGAACACCGGGGATGTCAGATGGTTGCTAGGCAAACACATTGACATTTGCCTGCAGGAAGGCAACGAGCATGCTTTCCTATTTGTCATCAAGGGTGGCGCTGATAGTGAAGGTACCATCAACACCAGCCAGCCGTGTCGGGACCTTTTTCACATGCGGTGGAACAACCTTGGATCTCTTGCTGCTGGAACTCCCCGGCAAGTCATCAACAGGCGCAGCACACTCCGAAGAGGTACGCTTCCCAGATTCCTTGTTGGTGTCCCTGCTATCCTTCTTTCCTTTGTTCTCCTTGACAGGAACTGCTGCTGCAGCAGCCTCTGCAAATACTTGCATAAAGTATCTCCTTCTTTCTGTTGGAGAAGCTGCAAGTCGCTAGGCCGCCCTGGTTCTTGATGGCTGCCCGTGAAGGCGCCAATGAACTCATGGCATAGGTTTGCCCAGGACGAAATGGAGTTCTCCAGCGGGTGCATCAGCCAAGACCTCATATTTGACCTTAGTGCCAAAGGGAAGTAGTTGGTGAACACCTTCTCATCTCTTCCCCCGGCAGCTTGAACAGCGATCGTGTAGATGCTCAAGAACTCTATCGGGCTCAGCCTCCCATCATACTTCTCGGGTATCTCTGGCTTGAACGTGCGAGCGGATGGCCAACGGGCTTGCCGCAGTTCACGAGTAAAGGCAGGGCACCCAACCTCGAAAGGTAGACACCTGGCATCCTCGAGCGCAGGCTCATGGATGTCGGGGCCATCGCACCCATTGGTCCAACGATGGTCGTCGCGGCGTCGCTCGATGACGACGCGCGCGCCTCCGCTCCGCGTGTCCTCCAGGTCTCTCCATTGGGCTAGACGTTCTCGAGGGTCGGAAGAGGCCATTGAGACATCGTTGGGCTCTCGACTCCACGGCTCCCATGCTGATTGCCGTGGTGGGGACTGCACAGTGGGGGTGCCCCCTTCCGTACGGCCCGCACTCTAAGCTGTTGTCGTCACCCGAGGAGGCCGTGGTGGGCCAGTTCACCGTGAGCTCCCAGCCTCAGCGAAGCCAATCAGACTTTGAATGGTGGCTCTCCACTCATCCATCTAATCGGCTACCAACGGGAACCTCAACAGCAGCTAGGCCCGTGCCATGGCCTCCATAGTGGTGCTTGGCATTGGTGATGACAATCTAGACCGCATCGTCGCCCAGCTTATAATGGTGTCAGTGGCGGCCACGTCACGCCCTAGCGGTTGTGAACCAGTCACTTGGACAGTGTGGTGACACAGTGGAAGCGCTTGAGGGTCAGCGGCTCCATAGGGTGCAATGATTGGGTAGGCCTGCTCTAGGGGAGGCGCGCGCCCCGCTGCCGTGCCCGTGGCAGGGACGGCCGGAGGGTGGTGATTCGCCCTAGACCAGGCGTCACCACTATGGTTGTGCCCTTTAGCGAGGAAGAAGAGTTACAAACGTAATAACCCCTTCGTTCGTACCTCATGGAGCATGCCCGTTGGGATGTGGCTAATGCTACTCTTCTCCAGTGCCTCTCACTCTTGCTTCGGCAGAGGGGGAGGTGGTGACAATGTAGCCTGCGCCGACCGTGTCACCCGCAGCGCCACATCCTCGTGCGCCTCTACATTCCTCGTGGCGTTGGTGGACACGGGGGGTGGAGCCTTCGAGGTGGATGGGTGAGCTGTGGCACCGGGCTTCTTCTTGGGCGCCATAATTGATGAAGCTGTCGATGATGAAAATGGCGATGAAGATGATGCGCTGCTCACACTTTCAGGTCCATGCAAGTGATCCCCCTACCTTGCGCACCAAAGAAGTCGCAGGAAACCATGGCCACCTATGGGACCAAAGGTCCCTTTCTGGTTCGACAAGGGGATGGCACATTGCACAAAGAGCAGAGAGCCATGGAACAGCAGAATAGAGATCACGTGCGCAATCTTTACCCAAGTTCGGGCCACCATGAGCTGTAAAACCCTACTCCCGCTTTGGTGGATTGATGGTGGAAAAATGGTGGTGAGCACAACACGCTTGCCCGGTAGGGTTGCCTCGGGGCGGAAGCGCATGTGTGTATATGAGTATGTGAAGGCGTGGATTAGCCACTCAACTGTCCAACCCTTTCTAGGGTTGCCTTGGGCCTCCTTTTATAGATAAAGGGGTAACCACAGTGGAAAATCACTCATTATGCACTAATTAGATAGCAAACAGTGTTATCATACCTAACACTGCAGGCTGACAGAGTGCATTAAATGTGCTGCTCAAAGTCACATCACAGCTCGCCCGGCAGGCTCTGCCGGGCTGTTTTGCCAGCTTCGCACCTGCTTACATGACACGTATCAGGACGGGTGTCACTTGGAGTCATTTTCTGTAGGAAGTGGCTGCCATGTGGCGAATAATAGCCACTTAGTCACCTTGGAGCTTGACACCGCACTGATCGGCGACGTGCGTTGTGATGAGGTGGTGCGGTGGCGTGGTTCTGCCTCCGTATGCCCCAACAGGCCTGCTTGGCGGCCTAAAGGCTTGCTTCCGGGGGTAACCCCGTCCTTGCGAGGCTCTCCCGCCTCACAAGGGAGGTTTTTTCCCTTAGCGACGTCTTGCTTCTCTGGCTCTTCTTGGTCTTCCTAGTCTGTACTTGGATCCTTCAAAGGACTGGTCCCTTGTGCTTCAATCTGCCCTTGGTGCTTTGATCTTTTTATCGTGCTTGTGAACAGTCTGGGCAATGGACCCAGGGTTTGTTGCACCGACAAACACCTATATACTTTTAAGTAAACAAGTTTCCCCCGGTAGGCTACCCTGCCGGTACCCTCAATTTTGTTGCCGTGGAGTTAGGCCTACCAGGCACAAATCTTGAAGAGACACCAGCCCCCTGCCAATCTGTTTTCACCAAAGGCCACTGCAACCATCCTGACTGAAGCAACATTCGAGTCAAAGGATGGGAGCACCTAAGTTTCAAAATCGGTGAGGTTTTCTTATGCACAAGTCTTTACTTACAGAACACGTATGGATAAGAGAAAGAACTTATCAGTTTGGCTTGCCGGATATCACATTCTAGGCTCATCTTTCCATCTCCTCTTGGAGCTCAAGTCCTAGGTAGGAGCCTGCAATTTATGCACATGAAAATGATGCCAAATGTGATCTTATCTACATGAACATGCGATGCTCATGAAATGCTTATGCATGCATGCAACTTTTCGGGGGGGGGGGGCCCTAGCGCTTCATTTATTTCTCTGTAGCTCAGGGTCTGTGCATGGCTTTGTACAAGGGGTTACATGCAACTGAGTCAAGGCCTGTACAAAAGGGTGGCTACCGGGTAGGACCCGACAACCGCGCCCTATGGGTAGAACTTGTGGAGATGCTCAATATTCCATGATTTTTGCAATTGAATGCCATCTCCGATCTCCAGACGGACTGCGCCAGGTCTGGTGACTCGTACTACCCAGTAAGGGCCTTCCCACGTCGGCGTCAACTTGTTTGCACCCTTGGCGGACTGAATGCGCCTAAGGACAAGGTTGCCCTCCTCAAAATACCGGGCATGAACCCTGCAGCTGTGATAGTGACACAGGGCTTGCTGGTAGTGTGCAACATGCATAGCAGCCTGGAGACGGTTCTCCTCGAGAAGCACAGCGTCGTCACGTTAGTGCTTATCCTGCACTACTTCATCATAGGCAAGCACTCGAGGTGATCCGCAAATGAGTTCTATGGGGATAACTGCTTCTGCCCCATAGACTAGGGAGAAGGGAGTCTGCCCGGCAGCTCGTCGAGCCATCGCCTACCACACTTTTGTAGCTTATCAAATGTTCTTGTCTTGAGTCCTCACAACACTTCAGCGTTCGCCCTCTCAGCTTGTCCATTGCTTCTGGGATGTGTAATAGAGGCAAATGAGATCTTGCTTCCGAGGGCATGAGCATATTGCATGAAGGCGCAGCTCGTGAACTGCGTGTCGTTGTCGGTGATGATTCGGGCAGGGACCCCGAAGCGGCACACCAATCCTTTCAAGAACTTGATAGCTCACTGAGCAGTCACCTTTCTCATGGCTTCTACTTCCGGCCACTTTGTAAACTTGTTGAAGGCTGATGGTGTCAAAACCGGCGGATCTCGGGTAGGGGGTCCCGAACTGTGCGTCTAAGGCGGATGGTAACAGGAAGCAGGGGACACGATGTTTTACCCAGGTTCGGGCCCTCTTGATGGAGGTAAAACCCTACGTCCTGCTTGATTTATTCTTGATGATATGAGTATTACAAGAGTTGATCTACCACGAGATCGGAGAGGCTAAACCCTAGAAGCTAGCCTATGGTATGATTGTATGTTGTCCTACGGACTAAAATCCTCTGGTTTATATAGACACCGGAAAGGGCTAGGGTTACACAAGGTCGGTTACAAAGGAGGAGATATACATATCCGTATTGCCTAGCTTGCCTTCCACGCCAAGTAGAGTCCCATCCGTACACGAGACGAAGTCTTCAATCTTGTATCTTCATAGTCCAACAGTCCGACCAAAGGATATAGTCCGGCTGTCGGGAGACCCCCTAATCCAGACTCCCTCAGTAGCCCCTAAACCAGGCTTCAATGACGATGAGTCCAGCGCGCAGTATTGTCTTCGGCATTGCAAGGCGGGTTCCTCCTCCGAATACACCACGGAAGAATTTGAATACAAGGATAGTGTCCGACCCTGCAAAATAAGTTCCACATACCACCATAGAGAGAATAATACTTCCAAAAATCTAATCTGCTGACACGTGTTGGCAACAGGACATTATGCCACGGCCCGGTGATTATTCGAACCGTTTCCTTTAACTAGCCCCGCACATAATGCGAGGCAGTTTTTTGACACGTCTTGTCAAAGCAGAGATCGTGTCCCCCTTATTACGGGATTCTCATCAGTACAGGCGTGGGTAACCCAACTTCGCCATCGGTTACGACGCTTAGGGGATAAGCGAGTTTTACCAGGCTAGTGAGGGCGCATAGTTTCGGCCGCCCTTATAAAGGGAAAAGGTTTAACCTTTTTCTACCCACGCCTTCTTCCTCCTTGCTCATCCACTCTTGCGCACTCGAGCTCCAACGCCCAAGCCCACATCCTTCCCCTCAACCTTCTCCAATCATGTCCGGAGCGGGAGGAAAATGGATGGCTTCCTCCGTTACGGAGGGACACATCAAGAAGCTGCGCGGGGCCGGATACTTGGCCGCGAATATCGCGCATAGGCTGCCCGCTGTGGGGAAGATCGTTCCTACCCCTGAACCTCACGAGAGGGTAGTCTTCCTCCACCACTTCCTCCGTAAACTGGGGTTTCCTCTCCATCCATTCATCCGTGGTCTCATGTTCTACTACGGGCTGGACTTCCATGATCTGGCCCCGAACTTCGTCCTCAACATTTCGGCGTTCATCGTCGTGTGTGAGGCTTTCCTCCGCATCCGGCCCCACTTCGGCCTGTGGTTAAAGACCTTCAATATCAAGCCGAAGGTGGTGGGCGGCCAACAAGCGGAATGCGGCGGAGCCATGGTGGGCAAGATTCCCAACGTTATATGGCTTGAAGGCTCCTTCGTGGAGACCATAAAGGGGTGGCAATCGGCGTGGTTCTACATCACCGAGCCGCGCGACGCCAAATGGGTGGCTGCCCCCAAGTTTCGACCCAGAATTCCCACGCGGCTTACCTCCTGGAAAGAGAAGGGCATGTCTTGGGATTCATTGATAGAGCTAGACGGACTCCAGAAATGTATCCGGAATATGGCAGGCAAGAAGCTCAAGCTTGTCAACATAGTCCAGGTCATGCTCATCCACCGGATCCTCCCGTGCCAACAACAGGACTTCAACTTGTGGGAGTTCGACCCGGCCCAGCACCAGACTCTGAGCGAGCTCTTCAACACGACGCACAAGGACGTCTGGAAGGTGATGTTTAAGGGCACCGAGGTCCCTCCCTCTCTCACCGAGGACCGCGGGTTAAGCGCGAAGCGCCGAGCGCATTCGGTGAGTTCTATACATCCGGTAGGATATTTATTTCCCCTAGCTTAACCATGTGCGGGGTCTGAGCTCCATGCCTTTGACAGGACTGGGTGGAGGCGTCGGGGCAGATTAATTGTCCGGCCCCTCTGCCCGAAGACACTGCGGATGCTGACTCCGGCTCCTTACAAGGTGTCGGAGAAGACCAAGAAGGCCAAGGGAACCCGAAACAGTTCTCGACGCCAGGTGTTATCGGACTCATCGTCCGATAACTCCGCGATGCACTCCTCCCCTGAAGACGAGGAGGAAGATGAAGATGCTCCCCCTCCAGTCGGGGGAGATAAGAAAAGGAAGGCCGCCCCAACCGGCAGGGCCGAAGGGTCCAGGAAGGGAAGGACTCTCCTTCCGGACTACTCCACCACCACCGCCGAAGGTGAAGACGAGTGGCTGCTCAGGTCCAAGCCCCTGGCAAAGTCGTAAGTATTCGGATGCCAGAATAACTCATAGCATACCTTTGTCACACTGCTTCTCCTAACGCCAAATTATGATTATGCAGACCGCCACGAGCCCGTATTGACGTATCTTCGGACGGCTCCCTGGGCTCGTTGGATATGGACTGCGATCCACTTCCGACTGCCACCTCCCCTTGCCCTACAGACAATGCCGAGGTCTTATCTCAAGAGGCACCGGGTCGAGGGGAGACAGTCCCGGAGGCGCCTCAAGGCGACCTTCCGGATTCCGGGAGCAGAGGGAGCAAGGCTCCCGAGGGCTCCGAGTTTGGCCCTTAGCCGAACACCGCGCCGGAACCTCCAGTGGTTCCGGACTCAGGCAGGCGGCCTCCTTCCAAAAGGGGCAAGACGCCTGTGCTGGTGACCTCTGTCCATCCAGAGGCGTCGGACAGTCTGCTGGGAGCGCTTCGCAGCGCTTCCATCGATGAAGAGCACCGCACTATTATGAGTGCGGTAGTCCAGAAGGTTCAGTCCGCCAAGAGCGGACTGACTGAAGCCTGTGCCAGCCTTGTAACAGGCTTTGAGGTAAGTTTTTGAAATAGAGGAAAAATATTACCGCATAGACAGTAGCCCCTGATGCTCTATTCGGTGTTTGAAAAGAAAAGTCAAACAGAGGATCAAACAATATCGCAGGAGTCTAATATAAGTATGTCAATATGCGTATGCAGACTTCGCTGCTGGCCTCTGCCGCACTGACTGCGGAGGTCGCCGCATTGAAGCAGGACCTTAAAGGGTCCAAGGATGATCTCGGCCTTGCTAAGAGGCACCTCGAGGAGAACAAAGGTAATTAGTACCTAGTATATGGATATGTATAAAAAGAATGCGATTGCAAAATGACAGGTTCATCGTAAATTTGCCAGGGGCCACGACCGAGGTGGCGACCCTGAAGCAAGCGCTATCCGAGGCCGAAAACAAAGCGGCCAAGGAGCGCACCGAGCGGGAGAGGCATGAGGCTCGGGTGGGCGAGGTGCAGCAAGAGCTCCACGCTCTCGTGACGAAGCACGAGGTGTTTGAGCTTGACTTGAAGACGCTAGAGTCCGAGCTTGCCGCGGCCCTCGAGAGCGCAAAGAGTGCCAAGGCTGAAGCCCAAAAGGCCCTCCAGGAGATTGATGCAAAGAAGAAGATAGCGGCGGGTAAGGCATTCTATATGCAAAGCAAGCATGTCAAAGTAAATTACCTGTTACTTACCTGAATCTGGAGCTCTCCAGGAGCATTCGCAGATTTGCCCCGCAGCGTGTCGGATGCCGCATAGTTTTACCAGGCCAAGGAGGGAAGCTCAACGGAGAAGCTGTTCTGGTCTCAGTATATTGGGACCGAACACCCGATGCCTCTGAGCGAGCAGCTGAAGCAACTGGTCGAGCTACACAAGGCGGCCGAATAGGCCATGAAGGGCTTTATAGTCCGGATGTGCCCTGGCGACGCCCTTCCCAATAGCTACTTCGGCCTAGTGAGCCGGCTTGTGGATGCCTGCCCACGGCTGGAAGTCATCAAGCGGTCCATCTGCATCGAAGGTGCACGCCGGGCTTTCGCCCGTGTGAAGGTGCAATGGGCCAAGCTAGACACCGTGAAGCTGATTAAGGAAGGGCCGCCGGAGGGCAAGGAGCATCGCCACCCCGAGATGTACTATGAGGGTGTCTTGAAGGGTGCTCGTCTCGTGGTGGACGAGTGTACGAAAGATATAATATTCGAGTAAACTCGCTCGTGTAATCCCGTATTTATGAAAACTTGTTCATATGCGCTGTGCAATGCTTGTTTGAATTTAAAATATTATCTTCTGTTCGGCTGTTATATCAAATCTGAGAGATAGCTAGTCGTCGGCTTCTGCCCCCACGCCACGAGTGCTGGGGTGTTCGGGATAAACCTGAGCACTCTTATTCCCATTGTTGGGTCCTTCGAGGGAGGTGCTCAGCGCAACGAACAAGGCAGTCAGACTATAATGCGTTATCACTCTCACTTAGCCATAGAATTCTATAATTTTAAATTTCGGCGAAGCCCCTAGTATTTGGAAGGCCGAATTCGGGGCGCGATACACGCCTTAAGCCGGAGAGGGCTGACTCCTCGCTCTAAGCGGCATAAGACTTTAGGGACTCGAAACCTCTCGAACAGTGACCGGTCTCTCACCTTATCATGACAGTCAGTTTTAGCTTTCTCTACTGAGGTGCTTAGCCCAGCAGAACCGAGGCACAATCGTAGTAGTTCTCCTAGTGCTACCTTAGCCGATAGAGCGGAACGTAAGGTACCAAAACATGGGAGCCGGGCAAACCCAACTATTGACCCAAGACATGATTCGGAGCTGATGCATATAATGCTATAAGTTCGGGGTGCCGCACTGTCGAAAGTGTTCGGACTTCTCATGCCGTATTATGGGGTATGCTTAAGCCCCTAGTGTATTGGCCGTACTAGAGTGTACGGGTGCTGGATGTCATGAATGAACATATATATATATATATATATATATATATAAAAGAAGAATGCAATAAGCAAAAAGTAGTGCGATAAGAAAAAAGTAGGACTGTTTGACATGTCCCTTCCAAGGGCAAGATGAGGAATAGTATTAAAACAAATATTTCACTCGTTATCGTAATCCACCTAGGAGTTCCGTGGTGTGACGTAGCTTTCTGCCTCCTTGGATACTGCATCGTGTGTTCGGCAATCGCGCTGCTAGACAGGGTTTCCAGAGATTGAAGTCCTGAAAGAGAAAAATAACAAAGCAGGAAGCCCCTAGTGTGGGTTAAGCCGCGACTTGGGGCGTGCCGCCGTCGTGCCCCCCTCCCCGCCTGTGCCCATGGTATTTTTAATGTGTAATTATGTACGCGTGGCACGGATTTCGCCGTTTGGCTAGGACCGGGGTGGGGGACGCATTGCTATGCCACCTCGGAAGGTGCCAGGCGGTCCTGTTGCCGATTACTCCGGGCGTGCATGAAGTTGTCCGGGTCCTTAATCGCCGAACTAGTGGATTGCCTTAAGAGGCTGCTTTGTGCTTCTACTGCGAGGGCCGCAGTGGGCTCCTCCGTGCGGAGAGAGCGCTCTGTGTTTCCATTGACTGTGATGACCCCCCGAGGTCCTGGCATCTTGAGCTTGAGATATGCATAATGCGCTACCGCATTGAATCTTGCAAATGCGGTTCGCCCGAGCAGTGCATGGTAGCCACTGCGGAACGGGACTATGTCGAAGATTAACTCTTCGCTTCGGAAGTTGTCCAGAGATCCGAAGACCACTTCCAGTGTTACTGAGCCTGTGCAATGGGCCTCTACACCTGGTATGACGCATTTAAAGGTCGTTTTAGTGGGTTTGATCCTTGAGGGGTCTATACCCATTTTGTGCACTGTGTCCTGATAGAGCAGGTTCAGGCTGCTGCCGCCGTCCATTAGGACTCGAGTGAGGTGAAATCCGTCAATGATTGGGTCGAGGACCAATGTGGCGAATCCGCCATGACGGATACTAGTGGGGCGGTCCCTGCGATCGAAGGTGATCGGACAGGAAGACCATGGGTTGAACTTTGGCGCGACTGGCTCCAACGCATATACATCCCTGAGCGCATGCTTCCGCTCCCTCTTGGGGATGTGGGTTGCGTATATCATGTTCACCGTCCGCACTTGTGGGGGGAACCTCTTCTGTCCTCCGGTGTTCGGCTTGCCAGCCTGCTTGAACACCCAACAATCCCTGTTGGTGTGATTGGCTGGCTTGTCGGGGGTGCCGTGTATATGACACGAGCGATCGAGTATATGGTCCAAACTGGACGGCCCTAGAGAGCTTCTCTTGAATGGCTTTTTCTGCTGACCGGGTTTAGAGCCTTTGAATCAGGCATTGACTGTCGTATCCTCGGTATTGTCGCTGTTAATGTGGCGCTTATGTTTGTTGCGACGTGACCTGCCATTGCCGTCCTTGGTATTTGAAGTACCTTGGTTCTTTCATATGTTATTACTGCGAGCCAGCCAGCTATCTTCTCCCGCACAAAAGCGGGTCATGAGTGTCATGAGGGCTGCCATAGATTTCGGCTTTTCCTGACCAAGGTGCCGGGATAGCCACTCGTCGCGGATGTTGTGCTTGAAAGCTGCTAGGGCCTCTGCATCCGGACAGTCGATGATTTGATTTTTCTTTGTTAGGAACCGTGTCCAGAATTGCCTGGCCGATTCCTCTGGCTGCTGAATTATGTGGCTCAAGTCATCGGCATCTGGTGGTCGTACATAAGTGCCCTGAAAGTTGTCGAGGAATGCGGCTTCCAGATCATCCCAACAGCCAATGGACTCTGCTGGCAAGCTGTTGAGCCAATGCCGAGCTGGTCCTTTGAGTTTGAGTGGGAGGTATTTGATGGCGTGTAGGTCATCACCGCGGGCCATGTGGATGTGCAGGAGGAAATCCTCGATCCATACCGCGGGATCTGTTGTGCCGTCGTATGATTCTATATTTACGAGTTTGAAACACTCCGGAATTTGATGATCCATCACTTCGTCTGTGAAGCATAAGGGGTGTGCGGCGCCTCTGTACTGGGCTATATCGCGACGCAGCTCGAATGAGTCTTGCCCGCTGTGTTTGGCCCGCCCGGACTTACTTTTACTGTATCCGGCCTGACAATTATCGTCTCGCATAGTGGCGCGCCCTCGTGATTCGTAGATCGATCTTGCATGTTTTGCTTTGTCCTCCAATACGTCTCGCAGGTCTGGCGTATTTCCCCCTGCCTTTTTATTTGAATGACGTCGGGTTGCAAGCTGAGCTTTTGGCTGGAATGTCTCTCTGTCGTGGCCACGAGGTGGCCGATCATCCGCGTCATACACCGGGGATGTAGGTTTCGGTGCTTCCTCCTCCAGTCGGGGTAGCAACCTGCACTTTGGGTAACTCTTGGAGGGGCGTTCGAGTTTATACTCCTCAGCCGCTAGGACTTCAGCCCAACTGTCAGCTAGCAAATCTTGATCAGCTTGAAGCTGTTGCTGCTTTTTCTTAAGGCTATTTGCCGTGGCTATAAGCCGGCGCTTGAAGCGCTCTTATTCGACGGGATCCTCCGGCATGACGAATTCGTCATCGCCGAGGCTTGCCTCGTCTTCGGAGGGAGGCATGTAATTATCATCCTCCGCCTCTCCATCTGCCGCTCTCTCAGGAGAGCTGGCTCCTCCATCCTCCTGCTCTAAATCTTGCTGGAGGGGATTGTTGTTGTCTTCGGCACTGTCCGGAGTGCTATTATCTCCTGTGCCGGTATCACCACTTTTTCCTTGGTGGGACTTAGAGCGGCGCCGCTGACGCTGGCGCTTGGGTTGCTTCTTGGAGGGGTCATCCTCCGTTGTCGCGTCGCCATTGCCTTCTTTGGGTGTGTCCACAATGTATATATCGTATGATGAGGTGGCTGTCCAGTGCCCTGTGGGCAGTGATTCCTCTTCGACTCCCGCATCGTCATCCATACTGTCGATGTCTTCGGAGTCGAAGTCGAGCATGTCGGTTAAGTCATCAACAGTGGCTGCTAAGTGGGTGGTGGGTGGGCGGCGAATTTCTTCGTCATCCGTATCCCAATCCTGCTAGACGTAGTTTGGCCAGGATCCTCCTGACAAGGAGAGAGACCTGAATGAGTTTAGTATGTCACCGAAGGGCGAGTGCTGGAAAATATCCGCGGAGGTAAACTCCATGATCGGCGCCCAATCGGATTCGATAGGAATGGGCGCAGGAGGTTCAGAGTCCATGGTCGGAGAAGGAACCGGTAGTTTGGCAACACGGCTCTCATGAAGGGTAAGGTCGATATTCAGCTCGATCGCCGCTGAGGGTACGGCCTCTGTGACGGGGTCCATCCACCCGTCCATGGATGGCACAACTGGCTCCGAATTGAGGCTCGGAGCGGCTGTCGGTGCAATCTCCTGAATAAATTCCGATGGTAGAGCTAAATCGTACTCATCGTGACCGCGTGGTGCACAAGCCAGGGGCTCGAATCCGCCGAAGATCAAGTCTCCGCGGATATCGACCGTGTAGTTTAAGCTTCCAAACCTGGCCTGGTGGTCAGGGGCGTAACTTTCGATCTGCTCCAGATGGCCAATCGAGTTGGCCCGCAGTGTGAAGCCTCCGAACACAAAGATCTATCCAGGGAGAAAAGTCTCACCCTGGACTGCATCGCTATCGATGATCGTAGGAGCCATCAAGCCTAACAGCGACGACACAGAGGAACTCTCAATGAAAGCGCCAATGTCCGTGTCAAAATCGGCGGATCTCGGGTAGGGGGTCCCGAACTGTGCGTCTAAGGCGGATGGTAACAGGAAGCAGGGGACACGATGTTTTACCCAGGTTCGGGCCCTCTTGATGGAGGTATAACCCTACGTCCTGCTTGATTTATTCTTGATGATATGAGTATTACAAGAGTTGATCTACCACGAGATCGGAGAGGCTAAACCCTAGATGCTAGCCTATGGTATGATTGTATGTTGTCCTACGGACTAAAACCCTCCAGTTTATATAGACACCGAAATGGGCTAGGGTTACACAAGGTCGGTCACAAAGGAGGAGATATACATATCCGTATTGCCTAGCTTGCCTTCCACGCCAAGTAGAGTCCCATCTGGACATGAGATGAAGTCTTCAATCTTGTATCTTCATAGTCCAACAGTCCGGCTGTCCGGAGACCCCCTAATCTAGGACTCCCTCAAAGGCAACGAATAAGAAAGCCACCGGAAGCTCGGGGGAAAGGGCCGAGGATATTGTGCCCCCAGACCGAAAACGACCATGACAAAGGGATTGTATGAAGAGCTTGGGCAGGCAAATGAATGTTCTTGGAATGGAAATGGCAAGCTTTACATTTGGAGACTAGATCGACCGCATCTTGGAGGGCTGTGGGCCAATAGAATCCTTGCCAGAATGCTTTCCCAAGCAACGCCCTTGATCCAATGTGGGAGCCGCACATGCCTTTGTGTATTTTTTCCAGTAGTTCCTTTCCTTCTTCCCGATAAATGCACTTAAATTTCACACCGTTGGGCCTTCTTCTGTATAGTGTGTGATTGACAAACTGATACATACTGGCCCTTCGGGCTACTCCTTTAGCTTCTTCTTGCTCTTCGGGAAGTTCCCTAGTTTGGAGGAAGTGGCTATGTGTCTTGCCCAAGTTGGAGCCTGGGGCTCGGCAACAAGGACTAGCGGCACCTTCTCATTCGTGGGAGCATGTTCCTCGACTGCGAGGACCAGTGGCCCGGCTGGAGGGTGCAGCCCGGCAATCAAAGGGAGTTGTTTCCGGTAGGGTCCCTGCCAGGAGCCCCGAGAGGCTCTACCGGGAGAGGCTTACTAGTGTCCAATTTCCTCCTCTTTCAGGCCATTGTTATTGGGGATACGGAGGGCTGAGTAAGATGGAGAACAAAAGTTCCTGGTTTCACAGGAAGCTTTTGTGTAACACATTTTGAAAGATGATCAACAAATGTTGTTTTCCGCATGGGGCACGTGCTCTGTTTGCAATCCGTCAAAGCGCTCCTCCAGTCTTCTCACTTCCTCAACATATGCCTCCATCAATGGACTTTGGTAACCCTTGTTTAATTGTCTCACCACAAGTTGTGAATCTCCTCGAATGATCAGCTTCTTGATTCCCAATTTAGTGGCAATGCTGAGCCCAATAAGGAGCCCTTCATACTCTGTTGTATTGCTGGTCACCTCCTCCCGGGGAAAATGCATCTGGACGACGTACTTTAGGTGCTCTCCAGTGGGAGCAACGAGAAGCACGCCAGCCCCTGCACCTTGTAGGGAGAAGGCACCATCGAAATACAAGATCCATTATTGAGGGGCTTCCTTGCCGGGAATAACTGTTTCCATCACTTCTTCATTAGGGGTTGGCGTCCATTCCGCAATAAACTCTACCAATGCCCTGCTCTGAATTGTTCATGTGCTTTCAAATTTCAGGCCAAATATGGATAACTCCAATGCCCACTCCACTATTCTTCCGGTAGCCTCAGGGTTTCGGATTATCCTTTGCAAAGGAAAGCGGGTGACAATTGTGATCTCATGGGCTTGGAACTAGTGGCGCAGTTTCCTTGAGGCCATGACAAGGCCAAAAATCAACTTTTGCACACCAGAGTACCTGGATCTAGCCTCCTGCAATAGGGAGCTGACGAAGAACACTGAGCACTGCACAACTTTCTTCCTTGCCGCTTCCTTAGGGTGGTCTTCGCTACTGCGCTCTTCTTTGTCCTGATCCATACCTGGCCTTGCCGGGTTGTTCTGTCTCTCCCCCCTGGAAGGGACACTAGCTGAGGCTACTGCTTCCTCCACTTACCGCAGCGCCACTAGTGCTGCACTAGCCACTTGATTAGTTCCCGCCAGATATAGCAGCAACGGCTCTTGTGGTTTGGGAGCAACCAAAGTGGGCACAGAGGACAAGTATGTCTTCAAATCTTGCAATGTTTTATCTGCTTCCGGGGTCCACTTCATGGGTCCTGCCTTCAATATCTTGAAGAAGGGCCAGGCGCGCTCGGTAGACTGAATCTACTAAGTGTGGCAACACACCCTGTCAAACGCCTTACGTCCTTAATTGTCTTAGGTGCCTGAATTTGCTCGATAGCCTTGATCTTATCGGGGTAGGCCTCTATCCCGTGATGGGACAGAAAGAGACCAAGTAGCTTGCCGGAGGGAACGCTAAACGCGCACTTCTCTGGGTTCAGCTTCAAGTTGATCTTGCACAGATTAGCAAATGTCTCTTCTAAATCCTGGATGAGGTAGCAGCCTTGGATCTCTTGCTATTGGAACTCCCTGGAAAGTCATCAACAGGCGCAACATACTCCAAAGAGGTACGCTTCTTGGATTGCTAACTGGTGTCCCGGCTAGACTTTTTCTTTCCTTTGATTTCCTTGGCAAGAACTATGGCTTCCGCGGTCTCTGCCGCAACAGTGTCTCGTTACATCTTATCCACGCAAATAATTGCGTCCTTCTCGTCTGACGGAATGGAAATGACTCCCACCGGCCCTGGCATCTTCAAAGTGTTGTAGGCATAGTGGGCTGCTACCATGAATTTTTCCAGAGCTAGGCATCCAAGGATTCCATTGTACGTCAGGGGGAGGTCGACCACATCAAACACAACCTTCCCAGTCCGGTAGTTCAACTCTCTTCCGAATGTCACTGGCAACGTGATCTTTCCCATAGGGTGACTCCTACCGGGATTGATTCCTTGAAACATGCTCGTGACCTTGAGTTCTTCCTCTACTATCTGAAGTTTGCTGATAACCTTTGGGGAAATCAGATTCAACCCAGCCCTGCCGTCAACCAACATCTTTGTGACTTTGAGGTTGCGGATCGTTGGTGCAACCAACAACGACAAGCATCCAACCGCAGTGGTGTGGTCAGGATGGTCCTCTTTGTCAAAGATGATGGGCGTGCATGACCAGTTGAGCGGCTTCCGACATTCTGTCGCTGGCTCCACGACATTGACCTCACATTCTTACCGTTTAAGTTGGCAGTGAGAGGAGTGCAGAGATGCACCTCCGTCAATGCATAGGGCACCGATGGCCTTCTGGAATACCTGCTCACCGGTTTCCTCTTCATCCCCTCCACCACTTCCATCATTGCAATCTTCCTTCTCTCAGCCCTTGGAGAGATTTCCTTTGTTCCGAAGAGTCTTGCTGGGGTGATTTGCTTCACCTCCTCGGCCCTTCCTGCGAGCGCCATTCTGATATTTTTCCTTATCACGCTTCTCATATTCAGCCCTCTACTTCTTGACGAGCTTCTCAATTTGACGACATTCCTGGAGATCATGGCCCTTGGTCCGATGAATCTTGCAATACGGCCCATAGCCTTTTCCAACCTTCTTGGCAGCCGCAGCCTCTCGACAGTCAGTGCATGCGGAAACTTCCTTGCCGGGGGTGTCGGCCTTAGCTTTCTTGCCGGTACTAGGCGTGCCCGATCCCTGAACAGTTAGTACTGCTTTATCCTTGCGCTTCTTTTTTTGCTTCTTGTTCTTCTTCTTCTGACCGGTGGCCTCATCATCATCTTCTGAGTCGACGTTGACGCCATCCTCTTCTCTGGGGAGTATCCTCCCCTCCTCCACCCGAGCACACTTGTCCACCATGGTATAAAGTTCCTTCATAGTCTTGGGCAATCGAACATTCATCTTGGAACGTATCTGATGGTTGCGCATGTTGGACTGAAATGAAGCTATCACAGCTGCCGAGTGCATATCTGGAATATTCCCATGGACTCGGCTGAACCTCTGCATGTACTTTCGTAGAGTCTCTCCTTCCTTCCATGGGAGAAGTTGCAAATTGCTGGGCCATCCTGGTTCTTAGTGGCCATCTGTGAAGGCGCCAACAAACTCATGGCATAGGTCAGCCCAGGTCGAGATGGAGTTCTCCGGTAGATGCATCAGCCATGACCTCACGTTTGGCTTGAGCGCCAAAGGGAAGTAGTTGGCAAAAACCTTCTCATATCTTCCCCCCAGCAGCTTGAACCATGATGGTGTAGATTCTCAAGAACTCTGCCAGGTTCAGTATCCCATCATACTTCTCTTGAATCCCTGGCTTGAATGTGTGAGCAGACGGCCAATGGACTTACCGCAGCTCACGGATGAAGACAGGGCACCCAGCCTCGAAAGGCAGGTACCCGCCTCTACCGAGCATAGGCTCGTCGACGTTGGGGCCATCGCACCCATTGGACTGGTGGTGGCCGTTGCGGCATCACTCGATGGTGACGTCCATGCTCTCCATCTGCCTGTCCTCCGAGGCTCGCCGTCGGTCTTGACGTGCTCGAGGATCGGACGAAGCCATCGAGACGTCATCAAGCTCTTGGTCTTGTGGCCCTTGCACTGGTTGCCGCAGAGGGGATTGCACCGTGGGGGTTGATATGTCCATTTTGCATCATGCTTTTATATCGATATTTATTGCATTATGGGCTGTTATTACACATTATGTCACAATACTTATGCCTATTCTCTCTTATTTTACAAGGTTTACATGAAGAGGGGGAATGCCGGCCGCTGGAATTCTGGGCTGGAAAAGGAGCAAATATTAGAGACCTATTCTACACATCTCCAAAGGTCCGGAAACTCCATGGGAATTATTTTCAGAATATATATATAAAAAAAAATTGGGCGAAAGAAGTACCAGAGGGGGGCCACCCACCGTCCACGAGGGTGGGGGCACGCCCCCTGCCTCGTGGGCCCCTGGTGGCCCTCTGATGCCCATCTTTGGCTATACGGAGTCTTTCGTCAAGGAAAAAATCAGAAGCAAGTTCACGGGACGAAAGTCCGCCGCCACGAGGCGGAACCTTGGCTGAACCAATCTAGGGCTCTGGCGGAGCTGTTATGCCGGGGAAACTTCCCTCCGGGAGGGGGAAATCATCACCATCGTCATCACCAACGATCCTCTCATCGGGAGGGGGTCAATCTCCATCAACATCTTCACCAGCACCATCTCATCTCAGACCCTAGTTCATCTCTTGTATCCAATCTTTGTATCCAAACCTCAGATTGGTACCTGTGGGTTGCTAGTAGTGTTGATTAGTCCTTGTAGTTGATGCTAGTTGGTTTACTTGGTGGAAGATCATATGTTCAGATCCATTATGCATATTAATACCCCTCTAATTATGAACATGAATATGCTTTGTGAGTAGTTACATTTGTTCCTGAGGACATGGGAGAAGTCTTGCTATATGTAGTCATGTGAATTATGTATTCGTTCGATATTTTGATGAGATGTATGTAGTCATACCTCTAGTGGTGTCATGTGAACGTTGACTACATGACACTTCACCATTATTTGGGCCTAGAGGGAGGCATTGGGAAGTAATAAGTAGATGATGGGTTGCTAGAGTGACAGAAGCTTAAACCCTAGTTTATGTGTTGCTTCGTAAGGGGCTGATTTGGATCCATATGTTTCATGCTATGGTTAGGTTTACCTTAATAGTTCTATTGTAGTTGCGGATGCTTGCAATAGGGGTTAATCATAAGTGGGATGCTTGTCCAAGTAAGGACAGTACCCAAGCACCGGTCCACCCACATATCAAATTATCAAAGTACCGAATGCGAATCATATGAACGTGATGAAAACTAGCTTGACGATAATTCTCATGTGTCCTCGGGAGCGCTTTCCTTTATATAAGAGTTCGTCCAGGCTTGTCCTTTGCTACAAAAAGGATTGGGCCATCTTGCTGCACCTTATTTACTTGCATTACTTGTTACCCGTTACAAATTACCGTATCACAAAATTATCTATTACCGATAATTTTAGTGCTTGCAGAAAATACCTTGCTGAAAACCGCTTATCATTTCCTTCTGCTCCTCGTTGGGTTCGACACTCTTACTTATCGAAAAGGCTACGATAGATCCCCTACACTTGTGGGTCATCAAGACTCTTTTCTGGCGCCGTTGCCGGGAAGTGAAGCGTCTTTGGTAGGTGGAATTTGGTAAGGAAAAATTTATATAGTGTGTTGAAATTTCTGTCACTTGTTACTATGGAACATAATCCTTTGAGGGGCTTGTTCGGGGTATCTTCACCCCGACCAGTAGATCAAAGAGTTTCTCCTCAACCTACTGAACCTACTGAAAATGTTTACTTTGAAATTCCTTCGGGTATGATAGAGAAATTGCTAGCTAATCCTTTCACAGGTGATGGAACATTACATCCCGATTTGCAAGTAATCTATGTGGATGAAGTTTGTGGATTATTTAAGCTTGCAGGTATGCCCGAGGATGTTGTCAAGAAGAAGGTCTTCCCTTTATCTTTGAAGGGAGATGCATTGACATGGCTTAGGCTATGTGATGATATTGGATCATGGAACTACCAACGATTGAAATTGGAATTTCATCAGAAGTTTTATCCTATGCATCTGGTTCATCGTGATCATAATTATATATATAATTTTTGGCCTCACGAAGGAGAAAGCATCGCTCAACCTTGGGGGAGGCTTAAGTCAATGTATATTCATGCCCCAATCATGAGCTCTCAAAAGAAATGATTATTCAAAAAATTTTATGCTCGGCTTTCTCTCCGTAATCGCTCCATGCTCGATACTCCTTGTACTGGATCTTTTATGATGAAGGCTATTGAATTCAAATGGGATTTATTGGAAAGAATTAAATGCAACTCTGAAGATTGGGACCTCGACGAAGGTAAGGAGTCAGGTATAACACCTAAGTTTGATTGTGTGAAATCTTTTATGGATACCGATGCTTTCTGTGAATTTAGCACTAAATATGGACTTGACTCTGAGATAGTACCTTCTTTCTGTGAATCCTTTGCTACTCATGTTGATCTCCCTAAGGAGAAGTGGTTTAAATATAATCCTCCCATTGAAGTAAAAGTAGTTGCACCTATTAAAGTTGAAGAAAAGACTATCACTTATAATGATCCTGTTGTTCCTACTGCTTATATTGAGAAACTACCTTTCCCTGTTAGAATAAAGGATCATGCTAAAGCTTCAACTGTGGTCAACAAAAGTAATATTAAGACACCCAAACCCCCTGAGCAAATTAAAGTTGAACCTAGTGGTACTATGGTTAAAGATCTCTTGGCTGATAATATTGATGGGCATGTTATTTACTTCTGCAATGAGTCTGCTAGAATTGCTAGACCTGATACTAAAACTAACATATACCTGTTGTAGGCATGCCTGTTATTTCTGTTAAAATAGGAGATCATTGTTATCATGGCTTATGTGATATGGGTGCTAGTGCAAGTGCAATACCTCATTCCTTATACAAAGAAATTATGCATGACACTGCACCTGCTGAGATAGAAGAGATTGATGTTACAATTAAGCTCGCCAATAGAGATATTATTTCACCAGTTGGCATTGTTAGAGATGTTGAAGTCTTGTGTGGGAAAGTTAAATACCCTGCTGATTTTCTTGTTCTCGGTTCCCCACAAGATGACTTTTGTACCATTATATTTGGTAGACCCTTCTTGAATACTGTTAATTCTAACATAGACTGCAATAAGGATATTGTTTCTGCGGGTTTAGGGGACATGTCTCATGAGTTTAATTTTGCTAAATTCCATAGATAACCCCATGATAAAGAATTGCCTAGTAAAGATGAAATTATTGGTCTTGCTTCTATTGTCATGCCTCCCAGTGATCCTTTAGAACAATATTTCCTAGACCATGAAAATGATATGTTTATGAATGAAAGAAGGGAAATAGATGAAGTATTCCTTAAACAGGGACCTATTTTGAAGCACAACTTGCCTGTTGAAATTCTAGGGGATCCTCCTACACCTAAGGGTGATCCCGTGTTTGAGATTAAACCTTTACCTGATACTCTTAAATATGCTTATCTTGATGAGAAAGAGATATATCCTGTTATTATTAGTGCTAACCTTTCAGAGAGCATGAAGAAAAGAAATTGTTGAAAACTCTGAAGAAGCACCGTGCTGCTACTGGATATACTCTTGATGATCTTAAGGGCATTAGTCCCACTTTATGTCAGCACAAAATAAAATTGCAGAAGGATTCTAAACCGGTTGTTGATCACCAACGACGGTTAAATCCTAAGATGAAAGAAGTGGTAAGAAAAGAAATACTAAAGCTTCTAGAGGCAGGTATAATTTATCCCCGAGCCGAGCGGGTCGGAGGAGGGGGGGTCCCGGCGGTGACACTTGGCGGCGCCCGATTGGCCGCGGCGATGTGTCCGGTCTGAGCGGACGTTGTCCAGCGGCGGCGAGAGCAGATTTTAGGGTTAGGGGAAGAGGAGACCTGTAATTTTGAATGGGGGTTCTATTTATAGACGTAGAGGGAGCTAGGAAGCTCCAAATGAGATGCGGTTTTCGGCCACGCGATCGTGATCGAACGATCTAGATGATGGAGGGGTTTAGATGGGTTTTGGGCCAATTTGGAGGGGTGTTGGGATGCAACACACACGAGGCCTTTTCTGTCCCTCGGTTAACCGTTGGAGTATCAAACAAAGTCCAAATGGTACGAAACTTGACAGGCGGTCTACCGGTAGTAAACCAATGCCGCGTGGCAAGTCTCGGTCCAATCCGAAAATGTTTAACACCCACACACGAAAAGAGGTAGAAAGGGACACCGGGTGACATAGGAGCGCCGGAATGCAAAACGGACAACGGGGAAAATGCTCGAATGCATGAGACGAACATGTATGCAAATGCAATGCACATGATGACATGATATGAGATGCATGACAAAGACAAAAGCACACGAAGGCAAAAACCCAACAACGAGGAAATATCATAACTTAGTGCCCCTTTTGGGAAGAATGCTAGTGGATTTCAAGACCTCCTCTAGGAGAAGACTATCCTCAAGACCTCATCTCCTAGGAGTGGGAAGAACTTTGCCATTGTATCTTTCCTTTGATTGTGTTTGTGACTTGAGGATCTTGTATTGCTATTCTAGTGGATGTGTAATTGGGGAATTGTTTGAGTGATTTCCTCTTTGTGTTCTTGAGAGTTTGCCCTTTTACCCTCCAAGTGTGAAAAGATCCCCCTCTAGGATTTCATCCTATATCACCCCCGGGTCTATCTTTATCATATTGATCTCCTACTACTTAGTTATTTCCTTTGCTATTTACTTTTCCTTTATTTTACTTTGCCTCTTTATCATAAAAATACCAAAAGTATTATCTTATCATATCTATCAGATCTCACTCTCGTAACTGGCCTTATAGGGACTGACAACCCCTTTTTGCGTTGGTTGCGAGGACTTATTTGTTTTGTGCAGGTGCGAGGGACTCGCGCGTAGCCTCCTACTGGATTGATACCTTGGTTCTAAAAAACTGAGGGAAATACTTACGCTACTTTAATGCATTATCCCTTCCTCTTCGAGGAAAACCAACGCAGTGCTCAAGAGGTAGCAAGAAGGATTTCTGGCGCCGTTGCCGGGGAGGTCTACGCAAAAGTCAACATACCAAGTACCCATCACATACCCTTATCTCCCGCATTACATTATTTGCCATTTGCCTCACGTTTTCCTCTCCCCCACTTCACCCTTGCTGTTTTATTCGCCCTCTCTCTCTATCCTCCCTCTCCCTCTCTATTTGCCTCTTTTTGCCCGCTTGCTTTTCTATTTGCTTGTGTGTTAGTTTGTTTGCTTGTCGTTATGGCTAGTCCTTTACCTTCTGCCTCTATGTCTGAAATTGGGGAAATTACTGTCGATAATAATTCTGATGCTCCTACTAAAGAACCCACTATCTCACATACAAAAAGATTCCGTGTTGGTAGTGGTAATATTATTGGAAAAGGAGTTATTCAAGATTTCTTTACTTGTGCCAGTGCTTCACTTATATCTTTTAGAGCACGGTGGTGGATTTGTTTGATAGAAACTATTGATCTCTCATGCTTCACTTAGATTATTTTGATAGTCTTAATAGCATGGTAATTTACTAAAATCCTAATATGCTAGGAATTCAAGATTAGTAAAAATTTTCTTAAGAGTGTTCTGAATGCTAAGAGAAGTTTGATGCTTGATGATTGTTTTGAGATATGGAGGTAATAATATCAAAGTCATGCTAGTTGAGTAGTTGTGAAATTGAGAAATACTTGTGTTGAAGTTTGCAAGTCCCGTAGCATGCACGTATGGTAAACGTTATGCAACAAATTTGAAACACGAGGTGTTATTTGAATGTCTTCCTTATGACTGGCGGTCGGGGACGAGCGATGGTCTTTTCCTACTAATCTATCCCCCTAGGAGCATGCACGTAGTATCGAGGTTTTTGATGCCTTGTAGATTTTTGCAATAAGTATGTGAGTTCTTTATGACTAATGTTGAGTCCATGGATTATACGCACTCTCACCCTTCCATCCTTGCTAGCCTCTTCGGTACCGTGCATTGCCCTTTCTCACATTGAGAGTTGGCGCAAACTTTGTCGGTGCATCCAAACCCCGTGATATGATACACTCTTTCACACATAAACCTCCTTATATCTTCCTCAAAACAGCCACCATACCTACCTATTATGGCATTTCCATAGCCATTCCGAGATATATTGCCATGCAACTTTCCATCATTCCTTTCATCATGACACATTCATCATTGTCATATTGCTTAGCATAATCATGTAGTTGACATAGTATTTGTGGCAAAGCCACCATTCATAATTCTTTCATACATGTCACTCTTGGTCCATTGCATATCCCGGTACACCGCCGGAGGCATTCATATAGAGTCATCTTTTGTTCTAGTATCGAGTTGTAATCATTGAGTTGTAAATAAACAGAAGTGTGATGATCATCATTTTCTAGAGCATTGTCCCAAGTGAGGAATAAATAAAAAAAGAGAAAGGCCAAAAAAAAAGATAAAGGCCCAAAGAAAAAAATGGGAGAAAAAGAGAGAAGGGACAATGTTACTATCCTTTGCCACACTTGTGCTTCAAAGTAGCACCATAATCTTCATGTTAGAGAGTCTCTTGTTTTGTCACTTCCATATACTAGTGGGAAATTTTTCATTATAGAACTTGGCTTGTATATTCCAACAATGGGCCTCCTCAAGTGCCCTAGGTCTTCATGAGCAAGCAAGTTGGATGCACACCCACTAGTTTCTTTTGTTGAGCTTTCATACATTTATTGCTCTAGTGCATCCGTTGCATGGCAATCCCTACTCCTTACATTAACATCAATCGGTGGGCATCTCCATAGCCCATTGATTAGCCTCGTTGATGTGAGACTTTCTCCTTTTTTGTCTTCTCCACATAACCCCCCTCATTATATTCTATTCCACCCATAGTGTTATGTCCATGGCTCGCGCTCATATATCGCGTGAAAGTTTATAGGTTTGAGATTACTAAAGTATGAAACAATTGCTTGGCTTGTCATTGGGGTTGTGCATGATGAGAGCATTCTTGTGTGACGAAAATGAAACATGATTAAACTATATGATTTTGTAGGGATGAACTTTCTTTGGCCATGTTATTTTGAGAGGACATAATTGCTTAGTTAGTATGCTTGAAGTATTATTATTTTTATATCAATATGAACTTTTGTCTTAAATCTTTCGGATCTGAATATTCATACCACAATTAAGAAGAATTACATTAAAATTATGCCAAGTAGCACTCCACATCAAAAATTCTGTTTTTATCATTTACCTACTCGAGGACGAGCAGGAATTAAGCTTGGGGATGCTTGATACGTCTCCAACGTATCTATAATTTTTGATTGCTCCATGCTATATTATTTACTGTTTTGGACATTATTGGGCTTTATTATCCACTTTTATATTATTTTTGGGACTAACCTATTAACCGGAGGCCCAGCCCAGAATTGCTGTTTTTTGCCTGTTTTAGGGTTTCGAAGAAAAGGAATATCAAACGGTGTCCAAACGGAATGAAACCTTCAGGAACGTGATTTTCTCAACGAATAAGACTAGGGAGACTTGGACCATACGTCAAGAAATAAAATAGGAGGCCACGAGGTAGGGGGGCGCGCCTACCCCCACCACGCACCCTCCACCCTTGTGGGCGCCCTGTTGCTCCACCGACGTACTCCTTCCTCCTATATATATCCATGTACCCCAAACGATCAGATACAGAGCCAAAACCCTAATTCCACCGCCATAACTTTCTGTATCCACCAGATCCCATCTTGGGGCCTATTTCGGAGCTCCGCCGGACGGGGCATCGATCACGGAGGGCTTCTACATCAACACCATAGCCCCTCCGATGAAGTGTGAGTAGTAGTTTACCTCAGACCTACGGGTCCATAGTTAGTAGCTAGATGGCTTCTTCTCTCTTTTTGGATCTCAATACAATGTTCTCCCCCTCCCTTGTGGAGATCTATTCGATGTAATCTTCTTTTTGCGGTGTGTTTGTTGAGACCGATGAGTTGTGGGTTTATGATCAAGTCTATCTATGAATAATATTTGAATCTTCTCTGAATTCTTTTATGTATGATTGGTTATCTTTGCAAGTCTCTTCGAATTATCAGTTTGGTTTGGCCTACTAGATTGATCTTTCAGGCAATGGGAGAAGTGCTTAGCTTTGGGTTCAATCTTGCGGTGTCCTTTCCCAGTGACAGTAGGGGCAGCAAGGCACGTATTGTGTTGTTGCCATCGAGGATAACAAGATGGGGTTTTCTTCATATTGCTTGAGTCTATCCCTCTACATCATGTCATCTTCCTTAAGGCGTTACTCTGTTTTTAACTTAATACTCTAGATGCATGCTGGATAGCGATCGATGAGTGGAGAAATAGTAGTAGATGCAGGCAGGAGTCGGTCTACTTGTCTCGGACATGATGCCTATATACATGATCATACCTAGATATTCTCATAAATATGCTCAATTCTGTCAATTGCTCAACTGTAATTTGTTCACCCACCATAGAATACTTATGCTCTTGAGAGAAGCCACTAGTGAAACCTATGGCCCCCGGATCTATCTTTATCATATTGATCTCCTACTACTTAGTTATTTCCTTTGCTATTTACTTTGCCTTTATTTTACTTTGCATCTTTATCATAAAAATACCAAAAATATTATCTTATCATATCTATCAGATATCACTCTCATAAGTGGCCTTATAGGGACTGACAACCCCTATTTGTGTTGGTTGCGAGGACTTATTTGTTTTGTGCAGGTGCGAGGGACTCGCGCGTAGCCTCCTACTGGATTGATACCTTGGTTCTGAAAAACCGAGGGAAATACTTACGCTACTTAGCTGCATCATCCCTTCCTCTTCGGGTAAAACCAATGCAGTGCTCAAGAGGTAGCATGCTCTGTAAAGCCATCGGCTCGCAGATCATCTTCAGAACATAAAAGCGTAAGGCTCTTCTAGGACCTCCTACGAGCTTCATGGGCTACAAATATATCTTTGGTGGCCAAGTTATGATTGCGGTTTACATCCACCAAGAGGCTTTGCATCTGACGCTTCAGCCAGTCATGATGCTTATCCTGCTTCTGATGCAATGCCACAAGAAGCTCTCGGTCATTGAGTACACGAGAACGCTTCCGAGGCCTTTGGGCAATCGTACTTGTAGTGGATTCAGTGTGAGCATGGTGTGGCACTCTCATGTTTCCAGCCAGAGGATAAGCGGGGGTTGCAGCATTGGGAACAAGAATTCCTCCGATTGGTTTCGAGAAGCTTTGATGTTCAGCATTCTGAAGATGTAAGGGCTTCTTGGAAGCCTCGGGGTAGATGGCTTCAATAGACAGATCAACCTCAGGCAGAAAAACAATGTGGTTGCACACTGAGGGCTGATAGTCAATGGTGGAATGAAGCTTGATCAGGTGCATCACCCATGGAGCATATAACTTCAGGCCAAACAGACCAATCCCGGAAGCAGCTAGTTGTTTGATGAAAAAATCCTAGGTATTGAATTTGATGCCATTGATGATATAAAATACCAAAGTCTGCAAGGCTCCTTCAAGTTTAGCTTTAGAAGAATGTCCCTTGATCGGCCATAGAGTACGCCTCAAAATATGGTATATTGTGTGTGGCAAGTACTCGAGGTCCTTCACAAAGAACTCCTTTGGGTATTCCGCATCTTGAGGCAATTGCTTCATCATACTGAGCATCTGACTCATGTTTGGTTCGGGCCTCTGAAAGATACTCTGCAGTTCATCTCTATGAAGCTGACAACTAGGTTCGTATAACTCACCTTGAGTGGGTAGGGAAGTAAGCTCGATAATGCCTTGAGCTTTGGCTTCATGATGTACATCACCTAACATCCACTCAAGGATCCATGTCTGATAAGTTCACTGCTCGTCGGAGCAGGCGATGATACCGACTGGGGCTCGAGCTGAGGAAGGACTACATCATCATCAACATTGTCTTCATGACCAATGTCTTCAGCTGTGTTGGGGTCAGTAGCTGGAACTTCTTCACTTTCTGGAGCCTCTGTGGAAGCAGGCTCATGGATCACAAGATGACACTCTTGGTTGGTTGAGGCAGGAGGAGCAACATAAATGGGTTCAACATTGAGGGGTTCTGAGGCTTTAGGACGCTCTTTCTTTGAATACTTGGTCTTCAATTTCTTCTTTGATGGAGCACCATCTGAAGTGTCTTTGTGCTTGCTCTTCTTGGCTTCGGTTTCAGCTGCCCTTGTTTTCTTTAGCTCTGAAGCTGCTGAGGTGACCTTAGGCTTCGAGCCAGTCATACTGGCAGGGAAGACAATGTGAGGTTCTTCCTGCCGTGGTGCTTCAAATTTGACCGCAGCAGACTTCTTCTTTTGCTTGGCAGCCATCCTAGGGTCGATGCCAGGACGCCCAAGAGCCTTTCACCTCTCAGCTTCATTATGAGCTTGAACACATTTCTGTGCAAAGTACTTCATGCGCTCTCGTGAGCCTTTTGCTTCTTCACGCTTCTTGTGGCATTCTTCCTTAAGATCATGCAACATCTTCTTGAAGATCTGCACATCAGCCACACTGAGCTTGGCATATTCATCTTGAAATGTGCCTTCTCATAATCAATCTTGTTCTTGAGTTCGACGATATTTTGAGCCAAGGCCAACCTCATTAGCAATGGATCCATGAAACGTGACGCTTATGCCCACAGGTAGCTGAAGGTCATCAATATTGATACTCTAGTCATCAAACCACTCATCAATGAAATTGTTCAAAATGTCAACGTCAAAGAGGGGCAGGTCATTGAAGATCTCCGCCTCCTGCTTGCTCTTGATCAACATCTCAAGTGCTTCATCACCAAGATCTTCATCACTAGACAGATCAATGGTGTTTTCCTTGTTGCGCAGAACGACAGCAGGAGTCAGTTCATGCCCAGAAATCTTCTTGGGCTTCTTGGTCTACTTGGTCTTCTTGGAGACACGAGACAAATCTTCAGACTGCACACTGGGTTTAGGAGCTGGCTTCACAGTTGAAGGTTTTGGTGTTGTAGATGGCTTTTAAGCTTTTGAATTCTTTTTCTTCTGCTTCGGTGAAGCTGGCGCATCTTCGGAGTCTGCATCATCAGCCGATTGCTCCACTGTGGCCCTCTGAGCAGCAATGTGGGAGAGGAGCCCATCAAAGCTAGTGAAGGGGCCGATGACATTCGGATTGGCATCGCGAGTGCCATCCTACCTTGGAGCAGACACACCAAGGTTGAAGTTGAGTCCAAAATCCCCTTTGTTCTTGGAAGCTAACTCTTTGGCAAACTGATAGTTGCACTTGAAGAGATTGTCTTCGCGACACCACAACATAGATGATGGGTCGGCATTCTCAGGCTTCGGTCCATGGACCATGCATGGGTAGAAGCCTTGGGCAATAGCTCCAGGCTTCGATTTTGGCTGTAGATTCTTGTACAGTATGTCGCCCTATGGGCGCTTGATGGCGTTCTTCTCAGCATACTCGGCAGTGAAGAAGTTGTAGTTGAACCACTATTCTACCCAATATCTTCGAATCCGTTGGACTCGGGTCTTGCGCTGATTGTAGTTTTCCTCAAGATCAGTTTTGTACATTTCATACAGATCCGGAGGCAGATCTAGAGCTGTGTTGCCTCTGCGCTGCTTGTCACCTTTGCTTGCTGATTTCTCTGTGGCCATGATATTTAGACTGATTAGCTTCAGAACAGTGAAAGGCTTCCGTCTACTGGTCAGACAAGAACTGGATTCAGGAGAGTGAATATGATGTTGTAAGAACTCTGCAAATGAAAGCAGACTATGAGAACCAAGGGATTCTCCCACGGACATGTACCTGTGACAGCATTAGAGGTGCGAGGGATGGGGAAGAGGACATATGCATTCTCAGAAGATTTTGAAGATAAATCAGTTTGAAGACATTGACCTCATAGAGCGGAGACATTCACTTATTTGAAGAGAGTTGGTTCCAAATTTGTACGAATCCATGAATAAGTACAAGTGAGGAATCTAACCGGTTATGAAGCATAAGTGAATATCCTTAGCATGATATGAGATGGAGATAAAGACAGATCTAGATTTGGAAGTATAGATACCACTTTTGGTTGAAGTGGATGTATTTGACTAGTCAAAAAGACAATAAAAAGTGAGATTTAACTACCGCTGACAAACTGCTAGACGAGGCAGAGTTAGAAGCTGAGCAGTTCAATATCCCGCGCCCTAACTTGGCGGCGGAGGACACATACAGCGGCAGCGGAGAGGTCGAGGTCCGCGGCCGGTGTGAGGACGGCGTCGAAGAAGTCGTGGCAGCTAAGCACTTCGTCTCCGGCGTCGACGCGAGCTAGCGGAGGCGCTAGGGTTTGAGCGAGGTGGCGAGGTGGAAGAAGAGATAATGACCGTGCAGTGTGTGTATTTATAAGGAAGGCGACTGCACATCGTAATTACGCAGGTGCCCCTGGCGGTTCAATCTGAAGGACACGTGGCCTGCATGCAACTTATTGGAAGTTGTTCCATGTTCCCACGCATGCCTGGATTGTCGGGTGGCCGTTCCGGCTTCTCCGGTATTCAGGCAAAAGGGATATAGCATTAAAACATATTTAAATTTGACAGATAAAAGGGACTCAGTGAAGACATATGACAGGTTTCAACAGAATGCATATGACTTAGACAGATAAAATTTGAGGAAGAAGCACATAAGGGGTTAGGGTCCGATCACATTCACTTAGATCAGAAAAAATTCAAGTGTAAATACATAGCTATAAGTGAATGTTGTAGAGGACAGAACACACTTCGCGCACGGGCACACACACACACACACATATATATATATATATCAGTATAAGACCAACTCAACAACATTGCGAAGATAAACCTTGAAGTCAAATAAATGTTGAAGACAAACCAAATGCGAAGACTATGCAATCATGACGACAAATTGAAAAGCTTCAAGAAGGTTTTGGTGGTGGCGTTACCCACCATATAAGAAGTATTAGACCTAGACATGGCACACAATTATCGTGGCGTTTCGAAGTCAAATTCCGCGTTAATGTATTCACACTTAGAGTGTATGTCTTCATTGATTGAAGGTATACGTTACTCCGTGTGTTGCACATCTAAGTAATCAACATGCATAAGCGTTAGGATGTGTGTCCAATTACAGGATATTTGAGGATTCTAAGATATTTAGCTCACACCGCAACTTGCAAAACCTTTTCTCATCCAAGGGCTTTGTGAAGACATCTGCCAATTGCTCTTCAGTGTTGACGTGAATGATATCAATATCTTCCTTCATGACATGATCTCTAAGGAAGTGATGATGGATCTGAATGTGCTTTGTCTTCGAGTGCTGAACTAGGTTGTTGGCAATCTTGGTGGCACTTTCATTGTTGCATTAGAGTGGCACATGTTTCAGGTGGACGCCATAGTCCTTGAGAGTTTTCTTCATCCATAGAAGCTGAGCGCAACAAGATCCAGCAGCAATGTATTCAGATTCAGCAGTGGAGTGGGATACACAGTTCTGCTTCTTTGAAGACCAACAAACAAGAGATCATCCAGGAAAGTGACATTTGCCTAATGTGGACTTGCGATCAACCTTGTCACCAGCATAATCAGCATTTGAGAATCCAACTAGATCAAACTCTGAGCCCTTTGGATACCATAATCCTAGTGTTGGGGTGTAAGCCAAATATCGAAGAATTCGCTTCACAGCTAAGTGATGTGATTCCTTAGGTGCCGCTTGAAATCGGGCACACATGCAAATGCTGAGCATTATATCTAGCCTAGATGCACATAAATAGAGTAAAGAACCAATCATGGAGCGGTATAACTTTTGATCGAACTCTTTACCATTGTCGTCGGGGCCCAGATAACTTTTGGTTGGCATTGGCATCGTGTACCCTTTGCAGCTTGCATTCCAAACTTCTTCAGGCAATCTTTGAGGTATTTCTCTTGTGATATGAAGATGCCATTGCTCTGCTGACGGATTTGAAGACCGAGGAAGAATTTTAGCTCACCCATCATGGACATCTGATATTGCTCTTGCATCATATGCCCAAACTCATCACTGTATCTCTTGTCAGTGCAACAGAAGATAATGTCATCCACATAGATTTGGCACACAAACAATTCACCATCATATGTCTTCGTGAAGATTGTGGGATCCAGAGAACCAGGTTTGAAGCCTTTGCTCTTCAGGAAGTCTTTGAGTGTGTCATACCAAGTGCGAGGGGCTTGTTTGAGGCCATATAGTGCCTTGTTGAGCTTGTATACCATGTCAGGATGCTTTGAGTCTTCAAAACTAGGTGGTTGTGCAACATACAGTTCTTCTTCAATTTTTCCATTGAGAAAGGCACTCTTTACATCCATTTGGTATAGAAGGATGTTGTGATGGTTGTCTTAGGCTAGCAATATGCGAATGGCTTCAAGCCTAGCCACCGGAGCAAATGTTTCATCAAAGTCAATCCCTTCAACTTGAGTGTAACCTTGAGCAACGAGATGAGCCTTGTTTTCGACGACTTGACCATGCTCATCTTGTTTGTTGCGATAGATCCATTTGGTGCCTATGATATTTTTCTTGCGAGGATCAGGACGCTTTACCAGTTCCCAAACATTGTTTAGCTCGAACTATTGAAGCTCTTCTTGCATATCTTGAATCCATTAAGGTTCCATGAAGGCTTCATCAACTTTCTTGGGTTCAGATACAGAGAAAAATGCAAAGTGCCCACAAAAATTTGCTAGTTGTGTAGCTCTTGAACGAGTGAGTGGACCAGGTGCATTGATGCTATCGATTATCTTCTCAATATGTACTTAATTTGCAACACGAGGATGAACTGGACGAAGATTTTTCTCCTGATGATCATTGTCTTCATCTTTAGCATTGACTTCAGGCTGAGCAGAGTCTTCGGGTTGATTAGGTGTAGAAATGATGATTTCTTCTTCAGCCCGTGCCTCTGAAGGTATGATTTCTCCAGTACCCATAAGCTTGATAGATTCACTTGGTGAGGCTTCATCTAGCACATTTGGCAGGTGCTCTCTTTGCGAGCTTTTAGTCTCATTGAACCGCACATCCATAGTTTGAACCACTTTATAGTGAAAGAGGTTGAAGACTCTGTAGGAGTGCGAATCCTTTCCGTAGCCAAGCATAAAATCTTCATGTGCTTTCGGTGCAAATTTTGAAGTGTGATGTGGATCCTTGATCCAGCACCTAGCACCAAATACTCTGAAGTAACTGACGTTTGGCTTCTTACCAGTTAGGAGCTCATAGGATGTCTTCTTTCAAAGCTTGTGAAGATAAACACGGTTGATGACATGGCATGCAGTATCAATGGCTTCAGGCCAGAATTTCCTTGGTGTCTTGTACACATCAAGCATTGTCCGTGCCATCTCAATGAGGGTTCTGTTCTTGCGCTCCACGATGCCATTCTTCTGAGGTGTATATGGAGCTGAGAACTCATGTGTGATGCCCAATGTATCAAGATAAGTGTCGAGGCCAGTGTTCTTGAATTCTGTGCCATAGTCACTTCTGATGTGCTTGATCTTGATGCCATAGTTGGTCAGGGCACGATTGGAGAACCGTCTGGAGACATCCTGCACTACATTCTTATAGAGGATTATGTGCACCCATGTATATCTTGAGTAATCATCAACAATGACGAAGCCATAGAGGCAAGCAGTGGTAGTAGGGGTAGAGTAATGAGTAGGGCCAAATAAGTCCATGTGAAGCAACTCGAATGGATGATTCATCGTCATGATTGTCTTCAAGGGATGCTTGGCCCTAGTCAACTTTCCAGCTTCGCAGGCACCACAAAGATGATCCTCCTTGAACTTGACGCCCTCGATGCCTACGACATGCTTCTTCTTCGTGAGAGTGTACAAGTTCCTCATGCCAGCATGCCCTAGCCTCTGATGCCATAGCCATCACTCTGAAGCTTTTGCTAGAAGACATGCGGCCAACTGTGGTCCTGCTGAAGAATCTACCATATACAGATCATCTTTTCGATACCCTTCAAATACTAGAGATTTGTCAGATTCCATAAGCACAAGGCAATGATATTTTCCCAATATCTCAATCATGTCCAGATCACAAAGCATTGAGACAGACATTAAGTTGAAACCAAGGGATTCAACAAGCATCACTTTATCCATGTGTTGATCCTTGAGATTGCAACTCTATCTAGACCCTATACCTTGCTTTTACCGGTGTCAGCAAATGTGATGTGTCTCTTGTCAAATGGAGTAGGGTTGAATCCATGAGAAGACTTTGATCACCAGTCATGTGGTTAGTGCATCCGCTGTCCATAATCCATTCTGAAGCCTTTGGTGTCATACCCTACAGTGCAGTTTGGGGGATAGGCTTCACCAAGAGTATTGTGAAGCATAAAAATTTGACGAACAAGCGGATTATGAAAGTTCAGATCATGGTTAGGATAAATAGGATGTTTGTCAAGGAATCCTGGGATGAAATACATAGTAAGACCATTTTGGCATTTTATCTTGCGTCCCACAAGATGTTTTAGGTCCCCAGCATAAGCATCAGAAGCCTTTGATTTCCGGCTGGAGACCTTTCCCTACAAAAGAGAGTTAATTTTTCTTAACCACCCACATCTTCAGGGGTAGCTTAGAAGCAATGAATCTAAGTGCAGCATCTGAGAACTTCGGCTTTGGAGCCCTAGCAAATAGCCTTGCAGGAGGTGAATAATACTCATAACAATAAGCAGAAAAGTTCTTGGTCTTATGAACATAGAGGTTTGACGAAACACGCTCATATTCATAAGTCTGAGTATGGTTTCCGTGCAAAACATTTGTGTTAAGGTGACTCTGGTGAGTCCTTTGTCTGTATGAAGCCTTTGGACCATATGAATCCTTTGGTCTGGGGTTTGTCTTCTCCCCAGGTGGTGTCATGATGACATTCACAGGAAATTTCCCAAGATAACTTTTGGGCACCCAGATCTTCTTCAAAGGTGGTCCATTCCTGTAGTTAGTACCAATATACCTGGCAAACACTTCACCATTCTGATTCTTAAACGGTTTATAGTTTGCATCAAAGGATTCACCAATGACAATCGGGTTAGCCAAAGTGAAGCCAGATAAGGTAGATGGATCCACTGAAGGTCCCTTTGCAGCAACCCATGTGGTTTTTGGGTACTGCTCAGACTTCCAGTAAGAACCATCAACATTAATTTTCCTCTCGAACCCAACAGCCTCTTTCCTAGGGTTTCGGTTCAGAATCTATTTCTTGAGGACATCACATAGTGTCTGATGCCCTTTGAGACTCTTGTACATTCCTGTTCCAAGCAATGTCTTCAACTGGGCATTCTCATCAGCAATAGTAGTGATATCCTTAGTGGAGGGGTTAGTTTCCACATCAGCAGTTGAAGATATTGCAACAGTAGTAGCAGTAGAACATTTAGCAACAGAGACAACATTATCACGCTCAAGACATTTTAGACATGTTGGTTCAAACCCTTCCTGAGCGGAACTGATCTTTTGAGCGCAGAGTGACTCGTTCTCCTTTTGAAGATCTTCATGAGTCGCTCTCAAGTTCTCAAGTTCTTGCTTCCTTTGAAGATAATCATAGGAGAGCTTTTCATGAGTAGTTGAGAGCCTTTCATGACAACTTTCAATTTCCTCGTACTTAACATGAAGATTTTTAATGTCTTCAATTAAGGACTGAGTTCGGGTCATTTCCGCATCCAACAGGTCATCACTTTTGTCTAGCAACTTTTGAATATGTTCCATAGCAGTTTGTTGTTCAGTTGCAATTTTAGCAAGTGTTTTGTAGCTAGGTTTAGATTCACATTCAGAGTCATCTTCACTTGATATTTGAAAGTAAGCGTCGAGTGAGTTTACCTTGGCACCTCATGCCATGAAGCAGTAGGTGGGAGCAGAGTCATCCTCATCATTAGCATCAGCGTTGGTGACGAGGCCATTGTCTCCAGTGTTGAGGATGGACTTGGCGACATAGGCTGAAGCTAGAGCCAGGCTTGCCATGCCTGAATCAGACTCCTCAGACTCCACCTCCGCCTCCTTAGAAGCAGATTCCTCCACTGAATCCATCTCCTTGCCAACAAATGCACGAGCCTTGCTTGATGAGATCATCTTGTGTGATGAAGACTTTCATGAAGACTTTGAAGAAGACTTTGAGGATTTCTTCTTCTTCTTGTCATTAGAATCATATTCCTTGCTCTTCTTCTTCTCCTTGGTCTCATTGTCCCACTGTGGACACTTAGAGATGTAGTGACCAGGTTTCTTGCATTTGTGGCATGTTCTCTTGTTGTGGTCAGGAGTGGAAGCTTCATCATTTCCTGAGCTAGATCTTGAAGACTTTCTGAAGCCTTTATTCTTGGTGAACTTCTAGAACTTCTTCACAAGAATGGCAAGCTCCTTTCCAATGTCTTCAGGATCCCCAGAACTGTAGTCAGATTCTTCATCAGATGAGGAAACAACCTTTGCCTTCAAAGCGTGAGTTCGGCCATAGTTGGGACCATAGTTATCTCTTTTCTTAGATAACTAGAGCTCATGTGTGTTGAGCCTCTCAAGTATGTCAGACGGATCGAGAGTCTTGAAGTCGTGACGTTCTTGAATCATCAGGTCCAGGGTGTCGAATGAGCTGTCAAGTGATCTCAGGAGCTTCTTGACGATTTCGTGCTTGGTGATCTCAGTGGTGCCAAGTGTGCAAAGCTCATTTGTGATATCAATGAGGCGATCAAATGTGAGCTGGACATTCTCATTGTCGTTTCTCTTGAAGCGGTTGAAGAGGTTGCGAAGAACATCAATCCTTGAGTCTCTCTGGGTTGAGACGCCTTCGTTGACCTTGGAGAGCCAGTCCCAGACTAGCTCTGCAGTTTCTAGAGCACTCACACGGCCATACTGTCCTTTGGTCAGATGACCACAGATGATGTTCTTGGCGGTCGAGCCCAGTTGAATGAACCTCTTGACATCAGCTGCGGTTACACCTACACCGACCTTGGGAACGCCGTTCTTGACGACATACCAGAGGTCGACGTTAATGGCTTCAAGATGCATACACATCTTATTCTTCCAGTAGGGATAATCAGTGCCATCGAAGATAGGGCACGTAGCGGAGACCTTGATTATCCCTGCAGTCGACATAGCTAAAACTCCAGGTGGTTAAACCGAATCACACAGAACAAGGGAGCACCTTGCTCTGATACCAATTAAACATGCTAGTTATCGACTAGAGGGGGATGAATAGGCGATTTTTATGAAAGTCTTCAAAACACAGGGGCTCAGGATGAATCGGCAGCTAGGTAGTATGGATCAGGATGGAAGATAGTATGAAGCCAAACAATAAACAGTCTTCACTCAGTGAAGTCAATCAGATCATACATGTAAGCAATGACTTCATGAAGACAAACTGTAAAGTAAAGTAAAGAGAAGGATATAACCTGTTGCTTGGTAAAGACAAGGGGTTGGTAGACTAGTTCCAGTTGATGTGACAATTGTACGTCTCGTTAGGGAGGCTGAGATTCAACTCAGAAGACCGCGTCTTCACCTTATTCCCCTTGAGATAAGGACACCCAGTCCTCGCCCAATCACTCTGGTAAGTCTTCAAGGTAGACTTACAAACCTTCACAAATTTTGTTCACCGGCAATCCACAATGACTCTTGGATGCTCAAAACGCGACACCTAATCGGCTGGAGGACTCATCGTCCTCAAGTGTAACAAGTCTTCAGGTCACGCAGACAGAAAGACTTCAGTGATGCCTAACACTCTTTGGCTCTTGGTGTTTAGGGCTTTATCCTTGCAAGGATCTCTATCTCAAATGCTTCGGAGGTGGGTTTCTCTCAAACGACAAAAGCCGTGCACTAACTCTGAGAAGCCACCAATTTATGGTGTAGGGGGTGGGTTATTTATAGCGAAGAGGCAACCCGACCTGATTTGTGCGAAATGACCCTAGGTCACTAAGGAACTAACACATGTCCAACCATTAGATTTCAAACACACGCGGCAGCTTGACTTGGGCTACAAGTAAAGCTGACTCATCCAGCTCTGGATAAGATTTGCTCTCATTGTCTTCGCTCGAAGAGATAGGATTTGGTTGAGCATCACATTAGTCACTCTGACTTTGTTCACTTGGACCCCACTTAACAGTACGGTGGTTCCTATGACTCAACAAAGAAGAAAAGGAAACTATGAAACAACTATGTCTTCGCACTCCATAGTCTTCATGTGAATGTCTTCTCATGTGTCTTCATAGTGGATATCTTCACAGACCACCATTGTCTCCAATGTCTTCACACATTTTTACGGGTCATCTCTGGTAGGTAAACTGAATCAATAAGGGACTACTACCTGTGTTATCCTGCAATTCTCACAAACACATTAGTCCATCAACCAAGTTTGTTGTCAATACTCCAAAACCAACTAGGGGTGGCACTAGATGCACTTACAAGATACAACATGGCATCACAACAACTCACATAGATAAAGTCCCAGAAGAGCCATCATAGCATTTATTACAAACAGGGGTCACATAATCCAACATACAGTGCGTATAAGCAATAGAAGCATAACATGTCTGAGTACATACAACTACAAATGAAAAAGGCTAATAAGCCTGACTATCTACAAGACCCTCCCAACGGTACAATATCGTAGCTGAGGTAACAACCGAAATGTCGAAGTCCACTTGGAACTATTAGCGAGACTGAAGTCTCTCTGCAAAAACATAAATTAAGCAAACATGAGAACAAATGTACCCAGCAAGACTTACATCAGAACTATCTACATATGTATTAGTATGAACAAAGGGGTTGTGGAGTTTAACTACAGCAAGCCATCTTTGACTCGGTGGCTATCCTGTACTATGACTGTTGGTAACTCCTTTGAGGTGGCGCACACGAGTCCACATATTCACCATATCAATACACCACTATGTATCCGTTCATGTCTCCATATGAGAAGACCATCCATAGCACTCATGCTTATCTTGCACATTTTAGAGTATCCACTTCCAGTTATCTATGAACAATGTAGGCGTTCCAAGTAGTCCATATCCGCGAACACGACTATTCAAATAGACCATATTACCCTGCAGGGGTGTACTTCTTCGCACATGCTCCCACCACTTAGCGCCGCTACACGTCATGTACTCGGCAACCTTCAAGCGGAAGCCTGGCGGGGGTGTCGGCCACGACCTGACTAACCACACAAGTCTCCAGTCCAGGTTTATCGCCTATTTGAGTTCCATCTGCAAGGTAGTCCGGCCGAGGTTTCCACTACGGCCCCAAACAATGTGTACAAAGTTCCCAAGTCCACCTCGACGGATGGTTCTACGCTTGGTACACCGGGCCATGGTGCCTAGTCTGTCCCAAGACCACCTGTATCGGGTGCCACCTGGTAGACTATTAGCACAACCTACAAACACCAGAAACTAGTTACAACTCCTGGACAGAGATCAAGGTGATTAAAACGTCGAGCGGGGTCATATTTCAGGGCCCAACATGTGGTAGTAGCTATCTTGGATCACAAACACAGAACTCACTTCCTGAGGACGGTTTTAATGAGACAGCCCACCATGTACTCCTACATGGCCTCTCACCGCTACCTTTACCAAATCGTGTTCACACACTTAGCTCTCAACAGTAGGACATGTTCATCACCATCCCAATCCATCCAATATGAATTAGAACTGGCACAACTCTAAGCATAGCAGGCATAACAAAGAAAGCATAGATGAGTAGGCACATCATGGCTCAAGCAACTCCTACTCATGCTAGTGGGTTTCAACTATTTACTGTGGCAAACATAGGTCATGCAAAGGAATGGGGTTCAACTACCGCAACATGTAACAGTTGAATTGTTGTTGTCCTAATGCAGTCAAAGAGAGTAGGAGTGAGAGAGGGGGATTGTATCGAAATGCTCAATGGGGGTTTGCTTGCAAGGCACTTTTGAAGATAGTATTGTGTCTTCATTAGTGTCATCGATCACATCGCTGGAATAACGTCTACTGAGAGGGGATAACCAACAGCAAACAAGAGGGAACACAATCAATGCAATGCAATAACATGATGCATTATCATCACATGGCAAACATGATGTGATTTGGACTAATGCAACTAGCAATATTTTAAATGAAGTTGGTTTAAACCCAAGGTTCAAATTCAAACTCCATGTAAGGCATTTCAGATGCCATTTAATCAAATTGTCAGGTACAACAGATTCAGAGTGTTCAAACAAGCATGAAAAATGCCATAAACACATTCTTTGGATTTTTCTGATAATTTCTCATATATAAATTATTTTCATTGTAGTAATAGTTTATTTTCTATGGATTTTTGAAGTTGAGGTTATTTTCTGAAATTCATAAATCCTTTCTGATTTATTTTAAATTACAGAAAACCTTTACTGCGTCAGCACTAAGTCACGATAATGTCAGCATTGACGAAAGTCAAATCTGACTTGTGGGCTCTACCTTTCATTGACTCAGGGGGGTTAACATGGGTTATTTAACTTTAATTGTGTCACTAACAGTGCGGGTCCCACATGTCATCCACCCAGGGTTGATTAACTGGGTGATTAGCACCTAATCTAATCCCACCATGTCAGCATCACCAAGGTATAGGCCGTCGGCCAGGCCAGACGCGGCTGAGGTCATCGGGTATCCTCCTCCGGCGACCAAATGGTCGGCGGAGGGCATCTACTAGACCAACACACTCATGCGCATCGGATGAAGCAGGCGGTGGGTCGCGGGGCTGCCGAAATCAACGCCAGTGACTGATACGTCTTCGTCGTATCTACTTTTCCTAATGCTTTTCCTCTTGTTTTGGACTCTAATTTGCATGATTTGAATGAAATTAACCCATATTAACGCAGTTTTCAACAAAACTACCATGGTGTTGTTTTTGTGCAGAAATAAAAGTTCTCGGATAGGAATGAAAGTTTGCGAGGATTTTTTATTCAATAAATAAGGATTTCTGGAGCCAAGAACAACTGGAGGGGGCACCTGGGTGGGCACAACCCACCAGGGCGTGCCCCCTCCAAGCGTGCCCAGGTGGGTTGTCCCCACCCGGTGGCCCCGCAGACTCCAACCCTGATACTATACAATCACATATTTGGAGAAAACAATCAAGGAGAAAGAATTATTGCGTTTCATGAGACGGAGCCACCGCCATCTCCTGTTCTTCATCGGGAGGCCAGATCTGGAGTCCGTTTGGGGCTCCGGAGAGGGCGATCTTCGATCTTTGTCATCACCAACCCTTCTCCATCAGCAATTCCATAATGCTCCCCACCGGGAGTGAGTACTTCCTTCGTAGGCTCGCTAGTCGGTGAGGAGTTGGATGAGATTCATCATGTAATCGAGTTAGTTTTGTTAGGGCATGATCCCTAGTATCCATTATGTTCTAAGATTGACGTTTCTATGACTTTGTCATGCTTAATGCTTGTCACTTTGGGCCCGGTTGCCATGATTTCAGATCTGAACCGTTTATGTTATCAACATTATATCTATGTTCTAGATCTCATCTTGCAAGTTATAGTCACCTACTACATGTTATGATCCGTCAAACCCAGAGTGACAAAAGTCGGGACACTTCCCGGTGATGACCGTAGTTTGAGGAGTTCATGTATTCACCGTGTGTTAATGCTTTGTTCCGGTTCCCTATTAAAAGGAGGCCTTAATATCCCTTAGTTTCCAATAGGACCCCGCTGCCACGGGAGGGTAGGACAAAAGATGTCATGCATGTTCTTTCCATAAGCATGTATGACTATTTACGGAATACATGCCTACATTATATTTATGAACAGGAGCTAGTTCCGTATCGCCCTAGGTTATGACTGTTATATGATGAATATCATGCAATGAATTCACCAATCGAATGCCTACGAATTTATCTTATATTGTCCTTGTTAAGTTACTAGCGCTACTGTTACTGTTGCACTTGCTACAAAATCATTGCTATCACTGTTACCGTTACTATTGCTGTTGCTACTACTATCAAAGATATCATACTACTTCGCTACTGATCAATTTGCTGCAGATAATTAATCTCCAGGTGTGGTTAAATTGACAACTCAACTTCTAATACTTGCAAATATTCTTTCGCTCCCCTTGTGTCGAATTAATAAATTTGGGTTGAATACTCTACCCTTGAAAGCTGTTGCGATCCCCTATACTTGTGGGTTATCAAGACCTTTTTTTGGCACCGTTGCCGGGGAGCATAGCTATATTTTTTGAGTCACTTGGGATTATTATCAAATTATCACTATGAAGAATCTGAAGGATGCTAAGACCAAGATTTGTCGCTCTAAGACGAGGGGAGGTAAGGAACTACCATCCAGCTCCGCTTTAGATTCACCTTCTATTATAAGTAGACTTGCAACACCACTACATGCTATCAGTTCTGATATGTCGCAAGTTATTGATGATGCCACTTCAGGTATGAATGCTACTCACGATGATGCTAGTACCTTGCATCATGATAATGTGCCACTAGGTGAATTTCTTGATGAACAAATTGCTAGAACTAAAGCTTTTGTGAATGCTGAAACTGATGAAATTGTTGAAACTCATGAAGAGCTTGAAACTGAAAATCTTGAAACACCTACTAAATCTAGTTCTCCTAGATATGAATTGCCTAAGATACCAAAAGGTCATGTTATGGATGAGGAGACAACTAGAAACATTCTTGCTTGTAAGGACAGAGATGATCTGGAAAAATTATTATGCAAGTATAAAGAAAAGACTTTGAATGCTAAAATGAAATGTGATCCTCAGTTTGCTACTTCACCTATCTTTGTTGATGATAACGATTATGAATTCTCTGTCAGCCCAGAGTTAATTACTTTGGTTGGATCTGATCCTTTCCATGGTTATGAAACTGAAACTGTTGTGGCGCAACTTACTAAGTTGGATGATATAGCCACCCTTTTTCTCATGATGAGAAAATTCGCTACTATTATATTCTCAAATTATTTCCGTTCTCATTAAAGGGTGAGGCTAAGACATGGTATAATACTCTTGCTCCTGGTTGTGTGTGTATTCCCCACAATATGATTTATTACTTCTCTGAAAAATATTTTCCTGCTCATATGAAACAAGCTGCCTTATAGGAAATATTTAACTTGGTACAAATTGAAGAAGAGAGTCTCCCACAAGCTTGGGGGAGGCTTCTCCAATTGCTTAATGCTTTTCCTGATCATCCTCTTAAGAAAAATGAAATACTTGATATCTTCTATAATGAACTAACCGATACTTCAAGGGATTTCCTAGATAGTTGTGCTGGTTGTGTTTTCAGGGAACGAACTATTGGACAGGCCAAAGAATTATTGAATAACATATTGAAAAATTATGATGATTTTAAACCTACTCTGAAGAAGACGGGTATCTTATATCTCAGTCCTGAAGATATGCAAGAGGCAAAGAAATCTATGAAGGAAAAATGTATTGAAGTTGAGGATGTCAAAAATTTACCTCCTATTGAAGAAATACATGAGCTTGATACACCGCCACCATCTAAGGTCGTAGAGGTAAATTCTTTAATGAAATTCAGTGATAATGACAATCCTTATAATATGCATTCTAGTCAATTCCTTTATGAGTTTGACAATTACATTAGAAAGCAATATCACTTCAATGCAAATGTTATGAAACAATTGAAATACAATTCTGATATGATTGCTCGCTTGAGTGACTTGTTATTTATAATCTCAAATGATGTTAGAGGTGTGGGAAAACATGCTTCTATGGTTCAAACTCAATTAGAACAAGTTGCTAAATCTCAAAGAGAATTGCTTGACGAAATGAATAATAAGATCAATGATCATGCTGTTAGAGTAATGACTAGAGGAGGTATAATGACTCAGGAACCACTTTATCCCGAGGGACACCCAAAAACAATTATACAAGACTCTCAAGGAGTTAACATTGATGTGCCTAGTCCTTGTAAAAAGACAAAGAAGAAGAAAAAGATAGGACTTTGTATGCCTCTAGTGAACGTGAAGTAGAAAAACCTCCTGATAATCATAATGAAGTTTCTATCTCTATTGCTGAAACTCAGTCTGGTAGTGAACACTCACCTTTTGATAATAAAAAAGATAATGATAAGGTTCATGAAGACACTCAAACAAATAATAAAGAACCAGACAATGATGTTGAGATAGAGCCAGCAGTTGATCTTGATAACCCACAACGCAAAAATAAAAGATATGATAAAAGGGACTTTGTTGCTAGAAAACATGGTAAGGAAAGAGAACATGGGTTCAAAAATCTATGCCTTTCCCACCCAAGTCCACTAAAAAGAAAGATGATGAAGAATTTGAACACTGTGCTGAAATGATTAGGCCAGTCTTTTTGCGTACTCGCTTGACTAATATCTTGAAATGCCTCCTTCTGCAAAGTACATGAAAGACATCATCACCAACAAAAGAAAAATACCAGAAGATGAAATCTCCACCATGCTTTCTAATTATACTTTTAAAGATGGAGTACCTAAAAAACATGGAGATCCGGGAATCCCCACTATACCTTGCTCCATCAAAAGAAACTATGTGAAAACTGCTTTATGTGATTTAGGAGCTGGGGTTAGTTTTGTGCCCTTCTCTTTATATAAAAGACTTGATTTGAATAAACTCACACCTACTAAGACATCTTTCCAAATGGCTGATAAGTCAACTGCCATACCTATCGGCATTTGCGAGGATGTGCCCATTGTTGTTGCTAATGTTACTATCTTGACTGACTTTATTATAGTTGAGATGCCCGAGGATGACAACATGTCGATTATCCTTGGTAGACCCTTTTTGAATACTGCAGGGGCTGTTATTGATTGCAACAAAAGCAAGGTCACTTTTCATATCAATGGTAATGAGCATACATCGCACTTTCCAAAGAAACAATTCCAAGTGAATTGTATTAATGTTATTAAAACATCTCCGACAATCACTATTGGAAGTTTTCAACTACCCCTACCTATTGTTAAAAGGAAATATGAAATGCTTATTGTTGGGGACATTCATATCCCCATTGAGGTAACTTAGTGATTTACGAAAGTTCTTCGGTTCATGCTAATCGAAAGTGGTTGTTAATAAGACTTGATCAAACCTTATTAATGGATCATTTTTTAGAGGTATGAAGTTGATAAATTTAGTAAGCACTACCTTGTGTTCCTACCTTTTGTTTCCTGTTTTCATTAGTTAAATAAAATAAAATGCCATGTTTTGTCTATTTTCTAAATTTCACATGCAATAAAAAATGACCCAAAAATAAAAGTTCTCAGAATGCTCTGAAATTTTAATGCGATATTTTTATGAATATTTAAGAATTTTTTATGCAAATAACATCATAGGGGTGTGCACCAGGTGGGCACAATCCACCTGGGCATGCCAGCACCCCCAGGCATGACCTGGTGCGTGGTGGTCCCCACATGGGCCCCCTAACTTATCTCTTCATCCCACATCATCACCTACCTCTAGAAAAAATCACCATTGCCCTCTCTCTCTCTCTCTCTCTCTCTCGTGTTCTTGCTCTCAAACCCGCGGATTTCGATCTCTTTGCTCGAAGCTCCATTTCCGAAACTGTTTCGGGGGATTGTTGCTTGGTATGTGACTCCTTAGTTGGTCCAATTAGTTTTGCTTTAGTGGTTTATATTTTGAATAATTATTTACTCCTGGTGCTGGTGTAGATGAGCTTGCATGTTGAATTCTTAGAGTTCTAAGTAGTTTGAATGCTTGATATAGCCTCTGTGCATCCCTATGAGTAGTTGCTTTCAATCTTGTGAAGTTTTGTTAACAAATTTTGTGTCCCAAAATTTTTCGGAAAATTGTATGTGAATATGATGAACCTCGTTGGAAGGAGTTCTTCGAGGAGGAGGTCCTTGAAGGCATCTTCTTGTAGCATCTCCTCTCGTCGGTCTTATGTTGAACCAAGTGAAAGCTCCATACGAGATGCCGTCACCAAATCATGCTTATGGCCAAGCAACGATTATATGGTGCGTGTGGGCATTAAGGAAGAATTTGAGCAATATGTTCACAATGCCGAGCTCGGTCCCTACATTTCAGATAAGTGCAACCAACATCTCAAACTCACTGAATCATTTACAAAAGGATTTAAATTCCATCCCCGTGAGTCTAGGGTGTCATTTAAACCGTATGAAAATCCATTAACCATATCTTTAGAGAGATTTTCCTACTGCTGCAAAATCCCATTCTGGGGTTCACTTGACGAACCACCAATATCTGATTTCGAGATTTTCTTGACTAGTATTTGCTATGGTGAGACTAGGGGGGTGACACAAGGTAGAATAAAGAGCATTCATTTTCCCTCAATCTAGTACTTCAGATTATTTAATGGAAATGCATTGTAGGCAAACAAGATTGTAGTACACTTTGTGCTACAGACTTGAGCCTCATATGCACCGCTCTCACTAGTGACAAAAGTTATAATCTTGGAGCGTTTGTTGCACGCAGGTTGCAACACAACACTGGTAGTGGATATTTTTATGGTGGATTTATGCCACACGCTTAACAAGAGAGCTAGGTGTTTCACCTTGGCCTTATGACTCTATTTTACCCGCGCAGTACTTAGACTTTGATGCTATGAAACGTCATAAGATCCTTAGTGGTGAACCCCATAATTTCACTTATAACCTATTGTTTAATAAAAGTTCCATTTTGGACACATATTTGCCTGCACCTGCTATATTTGATGTTCACAATTAAGGAAGATATTATGTTCTTGAGAGCGAGGCCCAAGCTCATAGCGCGGCGGTTGTGGCTGCACGGTGGTCTGAGGTATCTGCACCTAAAGCCTCCGTGAGCTATCACTCCGACCATTATGTAGGCTACTAACTGATTACCAAGCCAGGCCAAAAGCCTAAGCTTGGGGGAGTATGTATTTCCACCGACATTACCTTCATGTTCACACATTTCATTTCAGTTGTTGGTGTCCACACTCTTTCATTGAATTATCCATACTAATTTATTTTCTCGCTTTCTTCTTGTGTGTTTGAAAAACTTTGAGAAAATCCAAAAATATATTTCTTGCTTCTTTTCGGTTTTTCTTCCTAGTTTAAATTGTTGTAGTACTAAAAAGAAAACCCAAAAGATTTCCTTGTTCTTCTTTTTCTTGTTGGGAGCTTTCCCGTGTAAATAGTTTTCTCGTTTTTGTTTTTCCCCTTTTATTTGCTTGTTTAAGAAAAAAACCAAAAACTCCAAAAATATTTTAGTGTGTTTCTATGAGTTTCTTTTCCCTTTTTACTGAGTCATACCAGGGATTGATGTTGAGTGGCTCTCATATGCATTATTGTTGATCTAACAAAGAGCCCATATTACTTTGTCTTCTCCTTCCGAATAAAATGTTTGCAGATTCCAGCTTAGTCCATGGCATTCTTGCACTATTATTATTTTCATATCATCCAGTCGTGCAAGTGAAAGGAAATAATGACTATATTTGAAGAACTGGATGTGGCAGAGAGAAACGGGTATGAACTCGACTTGTTCTATTTTCGGAAATATGTTTAACCTAGTATCCATGATTCAGCATGTTATGATCAAGCATGCTTGCAATGACAATTAGAGATTATAGTTTCGCATGCCATGCTTAATTAGCTAGGAGTGGATAATGATTTATCTTGGATGCCAACATTGCACTAAAATGATTGTGATGTAGTATGCTAATATGGTATCCTCCTTTGAATGTTCGAGTGTCTTGACTTGGCACATGTTCATGCATGTAGTTGAATCAAAACAACATAGCCTCTATGATATTTATGTTCATGGTGTTCATATCCTACTCATGGTTGTATCCAATGTTACTTATGCATAATGCATATTCATGACCGTTTTCGCTCTCTAGCTGGCCCCTTCTCAACCTATTTGCTAGCCTTCACCTGTACTAAGCGGGAATTCTACTTGTGCATCAAAAACCTGAAACCCAAGTTATTCCAGATGAGTCCACCATACCTACCTATATACGGTATTACACTGCCGTCCTAAGTAAATTTGCATGTGCCACCTCTAAAAACATCAAATAAATATCCTTTTTGTGTGCCTGGATTGTTCATAGAGCGACGGGAGGTAGTCAGTACCTTCCATGCTAAGCGGGTTATTCTCATGATGAGTGTTTATTCACTCATCCTTGCATGAGAGGGGTGGTAATAGGGATTCCCAGTCCCGAATTCAAATTACAAATAATTAAATAAGACTCCCCCAGGACTGTTGTTGGTATGGACGACACCCGTTGTTTCGGACAAGCCGTGGAGTGTGATTGTTGGTGGAGGGGGAGTAAACCTTTACTTTTATCGCTTGGGAACCGTCACTAATGTGTTTAGAATGGAACATACCGATAACTAATGGTCGCGAAGTAAACAAGAAGGGTACATTTCTCAAAATTTCATTTACCTCTATTTTAAAAACATGAGCTCTAGCACCGCTCCAAATCACTGCTTCCCTCTACGAAGGGACTGTCTATTTTACTTTTATGTTGTGTCATCACCTTCTCAAATAAGCGCCAGAACCTAAGAGCACTATTGTCATCCTCTTGCATTGTTAGTAGCTAATGTTGGGTGCATCATGACTGGATCTTTTCTACCATGAATTACAATGTTTAGTCACTGCTTGAAATTTGGAGGTGCTCTGCATTTATGTTTTGCAGTCTCAGAAAGGGCTAGCGAGATACCATTATTGTCATATTATATCATGGTTGTTTTGACAATGTGTTGTTGTTTGAGATATCTTATTATTGCTCGCTGGCTGATTATGTCATTGATATGAGTTAATATAATTTTTAAGAGTTATTGTCAACATGGTTAGTTATAATCTTGGCTGAAAACCTAGGTGTCGTTTAAGTTTATTTATGTAAACAAGAGCAAAAGAGTTCGTAAAAGTTTTTCTTTTTCACTGTTAGTTTATCAATTGAATCGCTTGAGGACAAGCAAATGTTTAAGCTTGGGGGAGTTCATACGTCTTCGTCGTATCTACTTTTCCTAATGCTTTTCCTCTTGTTTTGGACTCTTATTTGCATGATTTGAATGAAATTAACATGGAATGATGTTGTTTTGAGCACAACTACCATGGTGTTGTTTTTGTGTAGAAGTAAAATTTATCGGTTGGAACGAAACTTTGCGAGGATTTTTTATTCAATAAATAAGGATTTTTGGAGCCAAGAACCACCAGAGGGGGGCACCTGGGTGGGCACAACCCATCAGGGCGCCCCCCCTCCAGGCGCGCCCGGGTAGGTTGTCCCCACCTAGTGGCCCCGCAAACTCCATCCCTGATACTATAAAATCACATATTTGGAGAAAACAATCAAGGAGAAAGAATTATCACATTTCACGAGACGGAGCCGACGTCACCTCATGTTCTTCATCGGGAGGCCAGATTTGGAGTCCGTTTGGGGCTCCAGAAATGGGGATATTCGATCTTCATCATCACCAACCCTTATCCATCGCCAATTCCATGATGCTCCCCACCGGGAGTGAGTAAATCCTTCGTAGGCTCGCTGGTCGGTGAGGTGTTGGATGAGATTCATCATGTAATTGAGTTTGTTTTGTTAGGGCATGGTCCCTAATATCCATTATGTTCTAAGATTGACGTTGCTATGACTTTGTCATGCTTAATGCTTGTCACTTTGGGCCCGGGTGCCATGATTTCAGATCCGAACCGTTTATGTTATCAACATTATATCTATGTTCTAGATCTCATCTTGCAAGTTATAGTCACCTACTACATGTTATGATCCGTCAAACCCAGAGTGACAAAAGTCGGGACACTTCCCGGTGATGACCGTAGTTTGAGGAGTTCATGTATTCACCGTGTGTTAATGCTTTGTTCCGGTTCCCTATTAAAAGGAGGCCTTAATATCCCTTAGTTTCCAATAGGACCCTGCTGCCACGGCAGGGTACGACAAAAGATGTCATGCAAGTTCTTTCCATTAGCACGTATGACTATTTACGGAATACATGCCTACATTAGATTTATGAACTGGAGCTAGTGCCGTATCACCCTAGGTTATGACTATTATATGATGAATAACATCCAACGAATTCACCGGTCCAATGCCTATGAATTTCTCTTATATTGTTCTTGCTAAGTTACTACTGCTACTATTACTATTGCACTTTCTACAAAATCATTACTATCACTGTTACCGTTACTACTGTTGTTGCTACTACTATCAAAGCTATCATACTACTTTGCTACTGATCACTTTGCTGCAGGTAATTAATCTCCATGTGTGGTTGAATTGACAACACACCTGCTAATACTTTCAAATATTCTTTGGCTCCCCTTGTGTCGAATCAATAAATTTGTGTTAAATAATCTACCCTCAAAAACTGTTGTGATCCTCTATACTTGTGGGTTATCGGCGATGAGGTTTGGGGCGACCGGAGCACGGGGAAAGCGCCGGCGAGGCTACAGGGCATGGGGGACCTGGCAAAGGGGCTCGCTGAGCTCCTGGTGGTGCGAGGAACAAGACGACACGCTCGGCATCTACAAACGTGGGCTACAGCGATGGGGCACAACACAGCAGACGGTGGCAGAGCTCGACCACGATGGGGATCGGGTGTATGGGATTAAACTGACATAGAGGAGAGAAGGGAAACGACGGCGACTTCACAAGGAGTAGAACTGGGGGCTCGGAGAGCCCGGGGACGACCAGCAGGCGATGGATCGATGGCGGCTCCCTCCGATGGCCGTTGTTGAAGACGAAGACGATGGAGACGAAGCAGCGTGTCTCAGGCGCACATGACTTGGTGGAAGGCGAGAGGACATCAAGGCGCTTCTTCTTGATACAATGGTGAGGCAAGGGGGTGGCTGCGGCTACGCAGACGACAACGGTGCGGCCATGGCGGCCTTGGCTATGAGGTGGGGAGCGAAGGAGATAGGGGAGGAAGTGAGCATAGGAAGAGGGAGAAGGTCCAGGGCGTCCAGGCGTTTCCACGGTGCAAGGCGAGGACACAGGAGGCATCGACAGCGTGAAGTACGAGGTGCCGCTCAGCTCGTGCGCTCACTGTCCTGCCTCTGCCTACTCGCAGAGGTAGGGGACGACTGGCAGCGGCCAGCTGGGCTGGGCTGGGCCGGCCAAGTAAGTTGGGCCAGGTGACCTCTTTCTGCTTTGTTTTCTGTTTTGATTTTTTAACTTTGCCACTATTTAAATTCAAAATGAATTTCAATCCAGTGCCAAAACTTTCTGTAATTATTTATGTGACTTAACTGGACTTTTCCAAAGGCACATAAACTATTGCAGAAGCATTTGAAAATATATTCTAGTTATATGAATATAAAATCAAATATTCAAATAGCATAATGATTTAAATTTAGTGCCCAAAATAATCCTTAAAAATGTTAATTATTTTTGGCTTGGATCATAGCCCTTGCCAAAAATATCAAACATCAATGAAGAGCATTTTCGTTTCAATGAATGCAATTTTCAGGGTTCTTGCCCTTTAATTAAATTTGTGAGGCTTCAAAATATTCCTCAATTCCAAGTTTCAGAAATTTAGACATGATGCATGAGTGCCCTATGATGAAACTAATACAAGCAATAATCTTGGGCTGTGACAACTCACCCCCACTAAACAAGAATCTCGTCCCGAGATTGAAGACGTGATGTAAGAAGATAGAGGGGACACAAAACTAATACAGTCGTCTCGATCCAACTGCCCTTCTCGAAGATGTTGATTCATTGCTTCATATTGACCTTGACGTCTTTGCTTTCGAGATCTTCATCCAACACGATGATGACAAAAAAAATTCTACAGGAATCGATCTTCTTGAATATTGAGTAACTCAAGATAAACTCATGGAGTGAGACATAAGAATACCTCTTGAGTTGAGACACAAAGTACACATAAAGAGGGATGGAGAGGAATAGATGACAAAGGTTCAATTAGGTAGGCAATAATTCCATGCTTGAGTAAGATGGTGCATAGGTTTCAAAGTAGCGAGGAAATAATTGCCATGATCCCATAACGGGCACCTTAGGAAGGCGACTCGTAGAATTATTCCCTAAAGTGGCAAAAAGAATTACTTTTGATATTTAGATCATTGGAACTCTTCATACTGGCCCGAGGCAATTCACAAACGATCGTTTGAAGGAGTTTGAAGAGATGACATACTCAGTTTGGAAAGAAAACTAGAGTTATAGGACAACTCGGCAAACAAAAGACACATTCCAATTGATACCGAGGATATGACCTAGTGTTTGAGCGTGCTTTCAAGAACTTGAGCACTTCCATATTCATCAAGGTTTTACCAACATTTCTGCCAAGATCTTGGCAACACTTCATACTACCATGATGAGTAATGATGGAGGATTAAGATGCAAGGGAAGACAACACTTTCTCAGATTTCACCTTAGCGAGGCCAGGGAAATAAAATCTGGATGATCGACCGAGAGACATTTAGCACTCCACTTCTAATGTTCTCCTTGATGTTTAAGATACCACGCTCATGCTTAAAGGCATCAACATGGCCATCAAGTAAAGGTTGGACTTCGGGAACACAAGAATCCATAAGGAACAACTCGTGGAATAAGTCATACCAAATCCTCGTGGTGAAGATGGTCAGATTGCTTAATCAGGAAGCTACAATAATGGATCTTCCGGCTAGGTGTGTCTGCCAACATCAACCTTGCCGGAACCTACATCATAGATCCTAGAAAAGTTCCAACCATCATATCTGCCTGAGATTCAGATCTGGTTGGTAACAGGATATTTCAGACAACATGTCTGGAAAAGAAAGTTTCCAACACAAACTGACGAGATGATGTTGCGAGATTCTCGGGAAGTGAGCTATGATAGCAAGCTCCAAAACATTAGCTAGTTCTACTACACACATGTGAACACGCTATCCCAGACAAACATGACCACATAGTAATCTTACAACAAAACACTATCGAGTTCAGGTGGGGAAACATCATTGACGATAACGGAATCTTGTACAAATCCGTCTGGTACCTTCAGGACTAGCACTTAGAACGTATTATCCTTGAAAAAATCAATCAGTGGCTTGGTGTGCTAGGAAATACATGTGGGATGGAGGTAGCTAATCTCTCAAGCCATAGTATACTTCGCACATACATGACTGACTTGGGATGATTCCAGAGGAAGCAAAACTAACTTTCTCGAATTCACGGCGGCAACTTGCACCAAATGCATGTATATTAGAGGAAGGCGCTTCTTTCATCAAACATATGCTTCATGAATAGAACATGAAGATAATGCTTACACAAGTTTCCAACACTAGCTTGATGTTCAACATGAATCATGGAGAAGATAAAAATGGCACTGATGAGCTCAACAACAATTCATCCAGGTTTCCATATAAATGGAGTTCCATAACTATGTAAACAAGATGATAACATTTGTCAGACCAAGAGATATAATGGTGTATGCTCGAGGATACAACCACGAGTAATACAACATTCCGAACATCGTTGCTTCTGATTTGGTTTGACGATGGCCCACACTCAAATCAAAGTTTTGACAAGACAATAGATCCAACAACTGACCGCGAGGACCAATCGATGGAGATATCATCTTTCTTGAACACACACACACACAAAAGATATACCTTTGAAATGAACTAGGTTAGGCAAAGCTTTTATCTTCCAACTCTCCAAGTTGTTGTTTAGCTTAACCAACTAGCTACAGAGTATCCAATGCAGATTCTTGGAGAAGAGGTGGTTTATAGGGAAACAATTTGATCATGAACTCAACATAACGGCCAGGGGACAACTTGGTGATACTTCCATGAAGATATCCGGAAAATCATGAAGCACTAATATGTTATTAAGCTCAAGAGCAATCTTGCTTTTCAGGGCAAGACGATATGATCAAAAGAGCAAGAAATTGACATAATCCTAACTCATCGATCGGAGAGTGCACCAGGAAAAATGGACTAGGTAGCATGATCAATCTTAGATTGACGATTCGGTAACCAAGAGGCTAAGAATGAGATTATTTTCCGTTAACTACCAAGCAAAAAGGTTTCTAGGAGTATTGATTTCACACATCATGGTTCACTTGTCAACATTCTAATGTCAACAACACGTGACCGAGGATAGAACAATGATGCGAGAAGTATCATTGCATCAAGAATTCATAAGATGATGTGTAATTCCTATGATATTCCTGACATAAAGAGGGTAACACTTCAAGGTAGAACAGATAGGAAGCTGGATTGGCATTCTGATCTGCGGAATACAACTACTTTGACCCAATCCTAGAAATGGATGAGCTACCGGGGTTTGTTTCTCCTAGTCATTCAAGAATAGAATGGCTTGACGGACCACAAAAATAATAGGCAACGATGAATACGAATGCACAACTACACTTGACTATCAACTGATAGATTAGGGTTGGAATGCAGCTACAAAGGGAACAACTCAAAAGCAACACATGATTTTCTGAGTTGTGAATGCATGGATTAGCATGTCGAACAATGTTCAATATGTTTTTCCGGATAATCCATGCAGAAGGTAGGACTGGCATATTCACAATGTAGAATAGAGAACTAATCAAGAGCACTCTGGTTGTGATCTTCAGATTTCAAAAGAACTTCAGCCATATTGGTTCATGGTATTGGAAGAATGATATACCACGGATCTCGAGGACTATCACAAAGGTAAGTAATATCCTAAAGGAACGAGCAAACACTATCAACAGGAAGTAAGTAGGGTGAATCTTGGGTTCAAGAACCCAGAAGTGGAATACCTACTAACTAAACATCACAAGATGCTTTCGAGAATGGTGGCCAAATTCATCACGCTGGGAACACATAACATGTCTATATTACTAGGTGGTTCTCTAGGATACCTTAGTGTCATAATAATAGCTACAACATATATGTCGATGAAGCGTGAGCAGTTTACCTCAGACCTATGGGTCCATAGCTAGTAGCTAGATGGATTCTTCTCTCTCTTTGATTCTCAATACCATGTTCTCCTTGATGTTCTTGGAGATCTATTTCATGTAATACTTTTTTGTGGTGTGTTTGCCAGATCCGATGAATTGTGGATTTATGATGAGCTTATCAATGAATATTATTTGAATCTTCTCTGAATTCTTTTATGCATGATTTGGTATCTTTGCAAGTCTCTTCGAACTATCGATTTGGTTTGGCCAACTAGATTGGGTTTCGTTGCAATGGGAGAAGTGCTTAGCTTAGGGTTCAATCTTGAGGTGCTCGATCCTAGTGACTGAAGGGGAACCAACACGTATTGTATACTTGCCATCGAGGATAACAAAATGGGGTTTTCATCATATTGCTTGATTTTATCCCGCTACATCATGTCATCTTACTTAATGCATTACTCTGTTCTTATAAACTTAATACTCTAGATGCAGGCAGCAGTCGGTCGATGTGTGGAGTAATAGTAGTAGATGCAGGCAGGAGTCGATCTACTTGATATGGATGTGATGCCTATATTCATGATCATTGCCTTAGATATCGTCATAATTTTGCGCTTTTCTATCAATTGCTCGATAGTAATTTGTTCACCCACCGTAATATTTTCTATCTTGAGAGAAGCCTCTAGTGAAACCTATGGCCCCCGGGTCCATTTTCCATCATATAAGTTTCCGATCTACAATTTTAGTTTCCTATTTACTTTCTTTGCAATCTTTTACTTTACAATCTATAAACCAAAAATACCAGAAATATTACTTTATCGAGTATCCATATATATCATATCTCACTTTGCAAATAACTGTGAAGGGATTAACAACCCCTTTATCGCGTAGGGTGCAACTTGGTGTTTGTTTGTGCAGGTATTCAGTGGCTTGTGCATTGTCTCCTACTGGGTTGATTCCTTGGTCCTCATAAGCTAGGGGGAATAATTACTCTACTTTGCTGCATCACCCTTTCCTCTTCAAGGGAAAAACCAACATAAGCTCAAGAGGTAGCATCCACGTGTAACTATTAGCGAGACTAAAGTCTCTCTGCAAAAACATAAATTCAGCAAATGTGAGTACAAATGTACCCAGCAAGACTTACGTCAAAACTATCTACATATGCATCAGTATCAACAAAGGGGTTGTGGAGTTTTACTGCAGGAAGCCAACTTTGACTCAGTGGCTATCCTGTACTACAACTGCTGGTAACTCTTTTGAGGTGGCACACACGAGTCCACATATTCACCATATCAATACACCACTATGGATCCATTCCCGTCTCCCTAGGAGAAGTCCATCCATAGCACTCACGCTTATCTTGCACATTTTAGAGTATCCACTTCCAGTTATCTATGAACAATGTAGGCATTCCAAGTAGTCCATATCCGCGGACGTGACTATTCGAGTAGATCATATTATCCTGCAGGGGTGTACTTCTTCACACATGCTCCCACTACTTAGCGCCGCTACACGTCATGTACTCGGCAACCTTCAAGCGAAAGCTCGGCGGGGGTTTCGTCCACGACCTGACTAACCACACAAGTCTCTAGTCCAGGTTTGTCGCCTATTTGAGTTGTATCCGCAAGGAAGTCCGGCCGAGGTTTCCACTAGGACCCCAAATGATGTGCACAGGGTTCCCAAGTCCACCTCGACGGATGGTTCAACGCTTGGTATACCGGGCCACGGTGCCTAGTTTGTCCCAAGCCCACCTGTACCGGGTGCCACCTGGTAGACTATTAGCACAACATACAAACACCAGAAACTAGCTGCAACTCCTAGACAGAGATCAGGGTGATTAAAAAGTCGAGCGGGGTCATACTTCAGGTCCCAAAGTGTGCTAGTAGCTATCTTGGAGCACAAACACAAAACTCAGTTCTTGAGGACGGTTTCAATGAGACAACCCACCATGTACTCCTACATGGCCTCTCACCGCTACCTTTACCAAATCGTGTTCACACACTTAGCTCTCAACAGTAGGACATGTTCATCACCATCCCAATCCATCCCAAATGAATCAGACCTGACAAGACTCTAAGCATAGCAGGCATAACAAAGCAAGCATAAATGAGTAGGTACATCATGGCTCAAGCAACTCCTACTCATGCTAGTGGGTTTCAACTATTTACTATGGCAAAGATAGGTCATGCAAAGGAATGGGGTTCAACTACCACAACATGTAACAGTTGAATTGTTGTTGTCCTAATGTAGTAAAAGAGAGCAGGAGCGAGACAGTGGGATTCTATCGGAATGCTCAATGGGGGTTTGCTTGCCTGGCACTTCTGAAGATAGTATTGTGTCTTCATCAGTGTCATCTAACACATCGTCGGAACAATGTCTACTGAGAGGGGACAACCACCAGCAAATAAGAGGGAACACAATCAATGCAATGCAACAATATGATGCATGCTCATGACATTGAAAATATGATGTGATTTGGACTAATTCAACTAGCAACAATTTATATGAAGTTGCTTTTCACCCAAGGCTCAAATTCAAACTTCATGTCAACAAATTGTTATGTACATCAGATTTAGGGTGTTCAAACAAGCATGAAAATGCCATAAACAGATTCTTTGGATATTTCAAATAATTTTTCATATATAAATTATTTTCATTGGAGTGATAATTTATTTTCTATGGATTTTTGAGGTTTAGGTTATTTTCTGAAATTGATAAATCATTTCTGATTTATTTTCAATTCCAGAAAACCTTTACTGCATCAGCACTAAGTCACGGTGATGTTAGTATTGACCAAAGTCAAATCTGACTGGTGGGCTCTACCTGTCACTGACTCATGGGGTTAACAGGGGTTATTTTACTTTAATTGTGTCACTGACAGTGCTCGTTCCACATGTGATCCACCCAGGGTTGATTAACTGGGTGATTAGCACCTAATCTAATCTCGCCATGTCAGTGTCACCTGAGTTTAGGCCATCGGCGAGGCCAGACGTGGCCGAGGTCATCGGGAATCCTCCTCCGACAACCAAATGGCCGGCGGAGGGCATCTACTGGGCCAGCGCACTCATGCGCGTCATATGAAGCAGGCGGCGGGTCGCAGGGCTGCCAAAATCGACACCGGTGATGAGGTTTGCGGCGGCCGGAGCATGGGGAAAGCGCCCACGATGCTGCAGGGCACGGGGGACCTGGCAAAGGGGCTCGCTGAGCTCCTGATGGTGCGGGGAACAAGACGACGCGCTCGACATCTGCAAACGTGGGCTGCAGCGATGGGGCACAACACGACAGATGACAGCGGAGATTGGCCGTGATGGGGATTGGGTCTAGGGGATGAAATTGGTAGAGAGGAGAGAGGGGAAACGATAGCGGCCTCACAGGGAGTAGAACTTGGGGCTCAGAGATCTCAGGGATGACGGGCAAGCAAGGGATCGATGGCGGTTCTCTCTGATGGATGACGTTAAAGACGGAGATGATGGCGATGAACCAGCGTGTCTCGGGCTCACTTGACTTTGTGGAAGGCGAGAGGAAGTTGAGGCGCTTCTTCTTGAGATGATGGTGGGACAAGGGGGTGGCTGCGGCTACGTAGATGATGACGGTGCGGCCATGGCGGCCTCGGCCATGAGGTGGCGAGCAAGGGAGACAGGGGAGGAAGTGAGCAGAGGAAGAGGGAGAAGGTCTAGGGCATCCAGGCGTTACCACAGCGCAAAGGCAAGGATGCAGCAGGCGTCGACAGCGCGAAGCAGGAGTTGGCTGCTGGGCTCATGCGCTTGCTTTCCTACCTTTGCCTACTGGCAGAGGTAGGGGATAACTGATAGCGGCCAGCTCGGCTGGGCCGGCCAGGTAATTTGGGGGAGGTGAGTTCTTTCTGTTTTGTTTTGTTTTTAACTTTGCCACTGTTTAAATTCAAAATGAATTTCAATCCAGTGCCAAAACTTTCTGTAATTATTTATGTGACTTAACTGGACTTTTCCAAAGGCACATTAACTATTGCAGGAACATTTGAAAATATATTCTAGTTATATGAACATAAATTCAAATTCAAATAGCATAATGATTTAAATTCAGTGCCCAAAATAATTTCTTAAAATAGTCAATTATTTTTGGTTTGGATCAAAGCCCTTGCCAAAAATATCAAACATTAATGAAGATCATTTTGGTTTCACTAAATGCAATTTTCATAGTTCTTGCTCTTTAATTAAATTTGTGAGGCTTCAAAATATTCCTCAATTCCAAGTTTCAAAATTTTAGACATGACACATGAGTGCTCTATGATGCAACTAATACAAGCAATAATCTTGGGTAGTGACAGAATTCCAGGATGGCAGTGTTGCGGGCTTAGATTGAGGCTGAATCAGAGCACCTAAAGGCAGAAGCCTGGTGTTTAAGCCTGGATCAGAATGCTTCCAATGCGGTTCTTCGTAGGAGGCATCAAACTCATCTACCTTTGCATTACGAGCCCATGAATCTATTTAACACGCCGGGGGCAGATCCAAGCACTCCAGTTGGGTGGGTGAAAACCCATATATGCCAAGAAATTGGGCGGCGGCTCAACCTCGCCATCCTGAGCCAGCTCGGAGGGAGGAGCAAGCGCCTAACCCGCCCCCAATTAGACACCGCCTCTGCGTGTCCTGATGCCACTTGGGAATTTTTCTAACCCGGTGGTTAACATGTTAGAACCAGCAACCCGGTTGGCGGCGATTCGAATCACCAATGAGTCACCAGTCGTGGTTGAGACCCGGAATGCAGTGGAGCTCTTAAATACAGCCATCGCATAGCAAGTGGCTTATTCCTACAACCATGACCGTGTGCACTCAACTCCCCTCCCAAGCCGTAGTTATAGCCGGCATATTGAGTCGCCCATAGTCTTTAGAAGTGAACGACACCGGAACCCGCCCGATCCTTGAATCACGGCTCAAGCACTCATGAACGCTGACAGGGCCCACCAAGAGGCGGAAGCAGCAAACCAGGGGGCTTATGAGTCACCACATGTGATTCCTTCAGCTTCAGCTGAAGCCGTGTTGAGCACTAGGAGTCTCGGGGTGCCGTGTCTGGTGCTGGCTTGAAGTAATGATGGTCTACCCAAAGATTTTAAGGGTCCTCGCAAGATACCTAATTATACAGCAGACCTCCCTCTAGAAGCTTGGATTGAGAGTTATGAGCTAGCCATGAAGATGTTAGATGTCAGCGGTGCTATTTGTGCTAAGTATTTCATCGTGATGTTGGAAGGGCCTGCCCGCACATGGTTGAAGGGTTTGCCACCCAATTCTATTAACTCATGGGTTGAGTTAAAGCCGTGTTTCATCAAAAAAATTCAAGGGACATGCAAGCAGCCTCTGACAATTGTTGATCTGGATCACTGCGTGCAACATGAGGATGAGTCGGCCCACCATTAGGTTCGGCAGGTCTCCACTATTATTCACTCGTCTGACAGTATTGCGGCAGGTCAAGCGGTTCTAATCTTAGAGAAGAATTGTCACTTTGTCCCCCTTAAGTAGAAGCTCGGACGGCTCAAGTGTTATTGCAATGACATGGAAGACCTCATGGCGGCTCTCACCAAGTATGCAGACTCTGATAACACAAAGGACCCCAGCTCTGATGATGAGAAATCCAACAAGGGCAAGAAGAACAATAATGGTAAGGGTCAGTAGCAGAATATGACAGGGAACAATGGCAACAACCAGGGTAATGGTGGTAAGTAAAGACACCCCGATGGCAGGTCAGATCTAGTGGCTAACACCAACACTGGGCATAAAAACTAGCGCCGCAATGGTTATGGTAAGCCGCCTTTTGGTGGATCAAAGCCTTTCAATCTAGAGGAAATGCTTAATGACCTTTGCCCGAAGCATAGTCTTCACAATAGGCCGTCTACTCATGCCTGGAAGGATTGTTAAATCATGCAGGAGTTCAGAAATCACAGCCTTAACTAGCATCATGGTAATGGGAATGGGCCGCCTGGCGTGTCAGGATCCGGCTTTGGTGGTGGCGGCTCAAATTCTGGTTATCACGGTCAAGGTAACCATGGTGGTCATAATCAGCAGTCTGGTCAGGGTAACCAGCAGCAAAATAATCAGTCAAGGTATCAGAACAATCCAAAACATCTTAGTGGGGGGTCAGTACCATGTTTTCACTACAAGTCTTTGCAAGCGAGATCAGAAGGTTCATAAACATGCGGTTCATGCAGTAGAGCCAGTTGTTCCGCAATATTTGAGATGGTCCGAGCACACGATATCATGGAGTAGGGCGGATCACCCACCACGGGCAGGTTGATAACCCTGGTCACTTGGCCCTTGTGGTGGCCCCTCAGGTAGGTGGCTATAAGTTCACTAAGGTGCTCATGGATGGAGGTAGCAGCATCAACATCCTATACTATGACACTTTTCGCCGGACGAATCAGACTGACAAGTATCTGAAGCCGTCTTCCACAGTTTTCCATGGTGTGGTGCCTGGTAAGTCGGCTTACCCTATTGGAAAGATATCGCTAGAAGTGGCTTTTGGTTATGATATAGTTACAAAATAGAGACATTGTGGTTTGAGGTGATTAAGATCATGAGTCCATATCATGCTTTGTTTAGATGGCTGGCTTATGCTCGGTTCATGGCCCACCCTTGTTATATTTACCTACAACTTAAGATGCTAGGGCCAAACAAGACAATTACAGTACATGGTGATTGGAAAGTCGCCCTAGAGTGTGAGGAAGGACATGCAGCTTATGCAGAATTAGCTTGTACTACTAAGAAGCTTCAATTTTACAAGGACAATGTTGACCCAGCTGATATGACCCCTCTAAAGAAGCCCACTACTGAACAAGACCCTCTGTTGAAGTTTAAGTCAGCTAACGATAACAAGCAAGTGGATTTTGTCCCTCGTGACTCATCTCAGTAGTTCACTGTGGGGGCTAACATGGATCCCAAATAGGAAAGCACAGTCATCAAGTTCATCCATGAGAATCGGTATATCTTTGAATGGAAGCCTTCTGGCATGCTGGGTGTACCGTGAGAATTTGCTGAGCGCAACCTTAATGTGGATCCCATGTTTAAGCCGGTAAAATAGTTCCTTCGTCGTTTCAATGAAGAACGACGTAAGGCTATTGGAGAAGAGGTAGCCTGGCTCTTGCCACCTGGGTTTATCATGGAAGTTTTTCACCCTGAGTGGTTGGCTAACCCTCTGCTTGTACTTAAGAAAACAGCACATGCCGTATGTGTGTTGACTACACAAACCTCAACAAGGCATCATAGAGGCGAGGGTCCACATCTTTCGATGAGATGATAACTATCGATTTGGTGGAGACGACTTTGACGATCCGACTACAAACGTGCATGGCATTGCGCCTTAGCAATCGCTGATCCAACTTCGAGAGGTTTTTGACCACGCCGGAGCACGATCAACCTGACCATGAAGGTCTACTCCTACAAGCAATCGAAGAACAAGCAAGAATATGATAAAGCAATATGAATATTGTGAGTATAGATGAAGTATTGATAATGGTGGGGATCTGGAAGGGGTCTTGGTCTGGTTGTTGGACAAAAACATAGTACACGAAGTTGCGTTGGCTAACTTTTAACTAAAAATCCCTAGGAAAAAGCTACTAGATGGATCTAACTATATAGGAGCAAGGGGTGGTGGCCAAGGAGGTGGGAAGACGTCCCAAGGCAGCCTAAAACTAACCCTAGGTCATAGAAGGCCAATGGGCCCAAGTGGAGGTGACGTGACACCTATGGACTTGTGGTTTGACTCAGACTCTCCTGCAACATCAAATTGTTTCGTACATAACTCAAAGATTTGGATGAATTTGAAGGTGAATCCAATTGGGTTGGAAAGTGCAAGAAATATATTTTCCAACAAAAAATGAATCATCCAAGTCGGAGTCCGGCTGAAATAGTTATTGGCGTTTTGAGTCAGGTATGTCTGTGTAGTCCGAATCTGAGTCCAGAACATGAGAGACTTGGACTCTATGTTCTCTTGGGCCAAAGGTGACGTGAGAGAACTTTTTGAACAGCAAGTAAACATCTCTTTCTTCCTTATCTTCATATGTTGATTTTACAAATGTCCCATACACATACAATTAGACATGGCACAAAAGTTTGTGAATTATTTTTGTCCTGGATGACATAAATAAATTATTGCATAGTTTGCATTAGAAATCACCTCACAAATATACATGTATGCAATATTTTTGGTCGCATCGAAGGTAGTCATGTCCTCATCATTGAAAGTGCGTTATATCGACTAGAGGGGGGTGAATAGGCGATTTTTATGAATTCTTCACTGAGGAATTTACAGGTGAGGAAATTCCTTAGCGAAGAACTACTAGCAGCGGAATAAGTACTCAAAAGTAAACATAACAGAACACAAGCATAGTCATCATGAAGAAATGAAGAAATGAAGACAAGCACAGAGTACAGGAAGCATAAGCACAGGATAACATAGGATGAAGACAAACAGACTTGAGAAATTGAACTGAGGAATTTGAGAAAATCTTCAGTCAAAGTCTTCAAGCACAGATATGAACAAGCACTCAACACAGTTATGAGGAAATGAAAGAGTTGAGGAAATAGAACCAGTAAGCTTGGTGAAGACAAAGGTTTGGTAGACCAGTTCCAACTGCTGTCTCAGTTGTACGTCTGGTTAGGGCGGCTAGGTATTTAAACTTGAGGACACACAGTCCCGGACACTCAGTCCTGAACACGCAGCTCAGGACACTAAGTCCTCACCGTATTCCCCTTGAGCTAAGGTCACACAGACCTCGCCCAATCACTCATGGTAAGTCTTCAGGTGACTTCCAAACCTTCACAAACTTGGTCACTCGGCAATCCACAATTCCTCTTGGATGCTCTAGACCTTGATGCCTAACCGTCTGGAAGAAGCACAGTCTTCAAAGGTAACAAGAGTTGGATCCACGCAGGATCAATCTCTTCAGTGATGCTCAATCACTTGGGGTTTGTAGGTGTTTGGGTTTGGGTTTTCCTCACTTGATGATTTTCGCTCAAAGTCCTCGAAGGATGGGTTGCTCTCAAATAACAAGTGTCAGTTTCTCTCGGAGCAGCCAACCAGCTAGTGGTTGTAGGGGGGCGGCTATTTATAGCCTGGGGAGCAGCGTGACATGATAAGACATAAATGCCCTTCAATGATATGACTGTTAGGTGGATAGATATTTTGGGACAGCTGGCGCATAGCACAGCAATGGTCGGAATTTTGAGTAGCAAAATCCTCAAGGCTATCATGTTCCTCACTGTGTAGGCAATCCGCACTGGCGAATTCCTAACTCCTCAGTCAGAACAAATTCCTCAGAGACCAGAAGAACTTTGTCTCTGTCACTGAAGAATATGACTGGACTGTATGAGATTTCCAATAGCTTCACTTGAAGGGATTGGTAGGTGTAGGATTTTGAGTTGAGCATCACATGGAAATTTTTCCTTAGTATTTCCTCGACCCCCTTTAACAGTATGGTGTTTCCTATGACTCAAGAAAGAGAAAAAGAAACTACAAAAACAAAAGTCTTCACGCTTCATGTTCCTCGAATGAATACCAAGTCTTCAGGGTCACACCAATTTCTTCACTTTCAAAGTCTTCAGAAAGTCTTCAGAAATCCAAAGTCTTCAGTCGAAGAACTTCATTTTTAGGGGTCGACTTTCTCTGTAAATATCAAACTCCTCATAGACTTATAGACCTGTGTACACTCACAAACGCATTAGTCTCTTAACCTATAAGTCTTCAATACACCAAAATCACTAAGGGGCACTAGATGCACTTACAATCTCCCCCTTTTTGGTGATTGATGACAATATAGGTTAAGTTTTCAACGGGGATAAACATATGAAGTGTAAATACTGATATTGAGGAATTTGATTGCTAGATATAGAAGAACTCCCCCTGAATATGTGCACGGTGAGGTATTTGCTTTTGAAGCATTGCACACTTGAAGAGTAGAATCATGGAGATCTCCCCTATAGCTTGTAATTCATACACACATTTGACATATCACAATGAAGAATTTGAAATGCATGATGAAATATGGTGACTGATGTAATTCAGCATGAGTGCATTAGCATATATGAGGAATAAGCATGCAAAAAACAAATCAAAAGTATCAGAGCACCATCGGGTTTTAGTTTACAACTCGATCCAATAAAGTCTCAGAAGGACGAGAGTTGTAACTTAAGAAATAAAAACGCCCATATAGAAAGACCCGCTTGAAGACTAACTCAAAATTCTCCCCCTTTGTAATCAAATGACCAAAAGGATCGAATATGAGGACTAACGCCCCTGAAGAATATCAAGTTGATGAAGGAGCGCCAGCGTTGTTGGGGTCGTTTGTCGTGGAAGTGCCTGCTGCAGTGTCATCCAAGTCTTCATTCTCATCGGTGTCGCGCGATGAAGAATATGAGCTGGCCACCAAGGAAGGAACCTTGACCTTCTTGAATTTCTTCAGTGGAGGTGCAGACCAGTCAAAATCTTCCTTGAGACCCATTTTCTTGAGATCTTCTTCACCATACAGATGCGCCCAGGTGCGACCGAAAACTTCATGGAGGTAGTAATGGTTTTTCTTCACTGCATTGTGGCTAGCAGTCATGTTGTGAAGAAATGAACCAAACTGACGCTTAACCCATTTATGGTTTCGATCCACCTTCTAGTGAAGACTAAGTAGAAGCTCACGGTCAGTCATCACACGAGGAGCAGTGGCTTGAGGAGTAGACTTGGGTGCATTGGCAGAGTCATGTGTGGTAGAGTCATGTGTGGCAGAGGCATCATTGATGGAATAAGATGCAACTTTGCGAAACTGTCCATCCAATGGACGAATGCCTTCATCTATAACAGCTGGTGCCTTGCCCTTTTCATCAATTAAGGAATAGGTCCGCTTGAGGACTTCAATTGGGAGCAAGTAGCTGAGATGATTATAGAAATCAGCTTTGTAGTTGAGTGAAGTCCTTGTCCTGAGGAATTTCATGATCCAGTGTGCATAAGGCTTCAGCTCAAATGGAGAAAGTGCAACATTTGCCAGAGTCATCATGAAGAAATCATGATAATTGACAGGAATGCCATGAACGATATTGAATACCAGATTCTTCATGATGCCAACAATTTTCTCATCAGATGAGTCGTGGCCTTTGATGGGACTCATTGTCCTCGTTAGAATGCGATAGACAGTTCTGGGCACATATAGTAATTCCTTCGCGAGGAATTTGGTTCGTGGGGCGTGACCAGGCTTCAAAAGTTTCACCAGAACTTTCATGTAGTGTTTTGTAAGCTCAGGTTCACTATAAATGCAACGAGCTTCTTCAAGGGGAGGACTGAGTGGTAAGGCACGAAGAAATTCAGTAGCTGGTGCTGTGTAGTGAGTGTTCTTAGACGTCCAGTCCAGCACCCATGAATACACATCTTCCAAATCTCCTGTGATGTGCAGCGTCGAATAAAATTGAAGAATCAGTTCTTCATTCCAATCACAAATGTCAGAGCAGAAATTTAACAGTCCAGCGTCGTGAAGAACACTGAGGACTGGCATGAAGCACGACAGAGATTCCATATCCACGTGAGGAATGTGCTCATGGTAGAAGATTTTGTTTTTGTTGAACAGCACTAAGGAATAGAAATTGGCTTGGCTGGCTGTCCAGAAACGCCTCTTCCTAATGCGAGCGAAGTCATAAGGGTTATAGTCTATGAAGAATACGTGCTCGCCGAAGAAATCATCAGCCTTGAATTTATGCTTCCTGGAGAATGGATCCTTTGGCTTGGGCAGAGGAGTGTCAGTGAGTTGCATCATGACCTCAGGAATCTCAATCACAGGTTCTTTAGGCTAAGGAATTTCTGGTTCCTCTTCAGTGGCAGTCTGCGTCTTCAGATATTCAGCAGCAGCAGTTTCTTCAGCACTAGTGGCTGGAATTTCTTCTCGTACAGATGAAGTGGGGTGAGTTTCTTTAGAGCCCATTTGAATAGTTTGTACAGGGGACTGAGGTATTTGCTGTAATGGTGTGAACATTCGAGAGTTTGGATGCTGAATTTCCCAGAATTCACCACATCACTGGTGTGGAGCAGTCCACATCTTCATCTTCCATTTCTTCAACTCCAGCTTCTTCGGCAGTGAACTGAGGCAGAGGCGAGGAAATGACAGGTGTTGAAGGGATCTCATCCACTTCAATTTCTTCATCCAACTTCTCGGACGAAGTAGCAGAAGGATTTTTTTAATCAGATCAGCTGGGGATCACATATTCTTCATCGAAAGGAACAAGGTCCTTTGATGGCATGGTAGAGAGAGGAAGAACATCAATGGGATTTTCAAACGAGCTGGTCAAAGGCTTCATCTTCTTCGGAGCTGAAGAGTCTGAAGTAGCTGATGTTTTTCCTTTTCTTCACTGCTGCATGCTCTGCATCCTTGGTCTTCTTCACATCTGACGCAGATGAAAGGATCGGAGTCCGTGTTGGCGCAGAAGTAGCAGAGGAATCTGGTTGATTTTCATCAGGAACAACTGATGCAGTTGCCTTGATTTCTTCATTTTCTTCAGGTGCACCAGTAGTGGATACCATGGCAATTTCTTCAGCGGCTGGAATGCAGTCATCAGTCGTGGAACTCACATTTTCTTCAGCACCCTCATTTTCATCAGTGGTGTTGGCATGTTCTTCAGTCGGCTGAGCAGATGCTTCAGCCTGAGGAACTTCATGTTGCGTTGGGGCTGCAACATTTGAGGTGAAGTTATCAGCATGTTTCACAAAGCGCACCTTGGCTCCAAGCCAGTCAGTGCGGTATGCGTCAAATTCATCGCTGAGTTTCTTGATCTCAGTTTGAACAGTGATAAGTTCTTTAGTTGTCATAGAGACAACGTTTTTCTTCAGATAGCGCTCCTTCTTGTACTGCGCTTTCTTGATCTGCCTAGCCTTCTCAAATTTCCATTTTTCTTCTTGAATGAAGTGGGTCAGCATGTGACTTTGGCCAGGAGTCAGCTTGAAGTCAGGCATGGGAGTGTTGGGGTCCTTGTGCCAAACATCAATGAATTCGATGATCAACTTCGGATCCAAAAGTAGTGGCACATCTGTTTCTTTGGCTCTAGCAGCCCTGACTTGCCTATCTCTGATGATTTCAGCAAGTTCATCATCATCAGCTTCATCTTCTTCAGACGACACTTGGAAGGCAACCTGCTTCTTCCAAGGACTAGGGCGAGGACCTCGTCCAGCAGTGGCCTTTGTGTTGAGTAGAGAGGGTCCCGTTGAAGAATTTGGTGCAGTTGAGGAACTAGCTGAAGCTCCCGAGGCAATTGAGACGCCTGTAGTCCTTTGACATGTGGCGAGATGCACAGGTGCAGAGGACTTTGTCGGAGCAGCTGAGGACTTTGGAGGAGCTGAGGATTTGGCAGGAGTAGGAGCAGCATGAGAAGTTGGCCTTGAGGGCTTTGAAGATTCTAGCCGTGAGGGCATTGGTGAGGAACTTGGCCTTGAAACCACTAAAGGTGAAGCACTTGGCTTGTGCGCAGGCTTCTTTGACATGGCCTTCTTAGGCTTGACAGAGGCCTCAGTGGCAGCAGCAGTAGAGTCTTCATTGAATTTACTCACAGCTTCTTCGGCTTGTTTAGCCAACTTGGCTTAGCGCTTGGCCCATTCATCAGGATAATCCTCACCATGCTTGAGGCTAGTGGGATCAGCTATTTGGCCAGGTGCCAATGGAGGTCTTGAGGATGGAGGATTGAGTGCGAATTTCTTCATGTATTTGGGAGTGACATATCTGTACTCCCTCCACTCTCTAGCCCATCTCCTCTCTATCTTCTGAACGTGCACCTTGCGTTGATTTTTGTCTTCCTCGGGAGGTGTGCAGTACCCAGCATATATATCATCAGGGATCTCAAACGTTGTGTTGACCTCAGCCTTCTTTCCTCCTTTCTGTGGCTTCTTACCGTCAGCCATTTTCTTCAGTTGAGGAATTTGAACAATTGAATTCTCTGAAGAAGTATGCAACTTTTCTTCGAGGAACGCTGCAAATGAGTTAAGTTGATGAGAACCTAGTGATTCAGCAGCTGACATGAGTACCTGTGAACAGAGTATAGTTGCGAGGAATTTGGAGAGGTCATATGCATTCTCAGAAGGTTTTATAAAGAACAAGTTTGAGGAATTTGACCAGATAAGTCTTGAAGAATTTCACTAAGCGTTCTTAGTCCTAGGTTCTAGATTTGTACAGATCAGAAATCCGCACAATTGAGGAATGTTGAAGAGAAATTCGCAGCTTAGAGAAATGAATCAAGAACAAATGATATGACAGGTGTTTTAGTGTGTGAAGATATGAAGAAAAACACCTTTGAAGATTTTGTAGATAATCATTCGAATCAATGAGGGAAGTAAAAGTAACTTTTAATTACCTTGAATGAAGAACACGACGAACTAGAGTGAGGAGATGTGAAGTTTGTCAGTGCAGATCTTCCACACCCTAACTTGGCAGAGGAAGACAGCTACGGTGGCGGCGGAGTGAAGATTTGCGCGTCCGGCGTGAGTACGGCGGCGACGAGGTCGAGGCAGTGAAGCTCTTCCTCACCGGCGACGATGAAGTAGCGGCGGCGCTAGGGTTTGAGAAGATCGAACTGGAGAGAGGTCGCGCGCAGTAAAAGAAGTGAGGAAGGGGAGAGGGGTATTTATAACCATGGTGAAAAACCGTTCGCCCGAAGAATTTGGACGAACGTGCCCCTGACCCTTCTCATTCGCATGACATGTGTCACCCACGTACTGAGAAGTGGAGATCGTGTTAGATCGTGGGTGAGTGGATAAGTATGTCGTCGGATGCAGAACGGTTTGAGCGGCAACGCCGAAAAATTGGATAAGATAAGTTAAAAGTGCCGTTCGTAATTTCTTCAGCAGACAAGGACACAGTGAAGATTTTGAACGAGTTTCAAATAGAACGCACATGAAGAATTTGTGAACAGATTGAGTTTAGTATAGCATAGAGGGGGAAGGGTCCGATCACATTCACTTAGCAGAAAAACCAACTTGAAGAAGTAGCCATAAGTGAATGTTGTAGAGGACATAAACTCATATATATATATGTATATATATAGCCAATGAAGAAAAACAACGGAAATAGTGAAGACAATGCAAAGTTGAAGAATTTGAACAACTGAGGAATTTCAACTTTTGGTGGTGGCGTGACCCACCGTATAAGAATGATGATTTCAGACACCGCGTACAATTATCGTAGGGTTCTGAGAATCAAATTCTTCGTTAATTTCTTCACACTTAGATTGTTATTCTTCATTGATTGAAGAAAAACATTTCTTCATGTGTTGCACATCTAAGTCATCAATTTTGCATAAGTGTTAGGATGAGTGTACTTTTCAAAGAACATTCGAAGATTCTAGGATATTTAGCTCACACCGCAACTTGCTAAATCTCTTCTCATCCAAGGGCTTTGTGAAGATATCGGCTAGCTGTTCTTCAGTCTTCACATGCTCAATAGAAATATCACCCTTCAACACATGATCACGAAGAAAATGATGACGAATTTGAATGTGCTTAGTCTTCAGGTGCTGAACTGGGTTGTGAGAAATCTTGATGGCACTCTCATTGTCAGAGAAGAGAGGCACATTCTTCATGTTGACGCCGTAATCCTTGAGAGTTTGCTTCATCCATAGCAATTGAGCACAGCAAGAATCGGCGGCAATGTACTCAGCTTCAGCAGTAGATAGTGATACGCAGTTCTGTTTCTTCGAGGACCAACAGACCAAAGATCGTCCGAGGAAATGACATGTACCAGATGTTGACCTGCGGTCCACACGATCACCAGCATAGTCAGAGTCAGAATATCCAATGAGATCAAAAGCCGAGCCCTTGGGGTACCATAATCCAAGTGTTGGTGTGTGAGCTAGATATCGAAGAATATGCTTCACAGCCTTATGGTGTGATTCCTTCAGTGTAGCTTGAAATCGGGCACACATGCAAACATAAGCATTATATCTGGCCTAGATGCACATAAGTACAATAAAGAACCAATCATAGAGCGGTATACCTTATGATCGAAGTCGATACCATTTTCATCAGTGCATAGATGGCCATTTATGGGCATAGGAATTTTGACGCCTTTGCAATCTTGCATGCCGAATTTCCTCAGTACATCCTTGAGATATTTCTCCTGAGATATGAATGCCATTGCGTTGTTGACGAATTTGAAGACCTAAGAAGAATTTCAACTCTCCCATCATAGACATTTGATATTCTTCACTCATCATATAGGCAAATTCATCACTATAACGTTGGTCTGTACAGCCAAAGATAATATCATCAACATATATTTGGCACACAAACAATTCACTATCATAAGATTTAGTGAAAAGAGTAGGGTCCAGTGAACCGGGTTTGAAGCCTTTCTTCATGAGGAATTCCTTCAAAGTATCATACCACGCCCGAGGGGCCTGCTTGAGGCCATAGAGGGCCTTGTTGAGTCTGAAGACTTTGTCAGGATTCTTTGGATCTTCAAAACCTGGGGGTTGAGCAACATATACTTCTTCCTCAAGCTTACCATTGAGGAATGCACTTTTCACATCCATTTGATATAAAAGTGATATCATGATGGTTAGCATAAGCAAGTAATATGCGAATAGCCTCAAGTTTAGCAACAGGTGCAAAAGTTTCATCAAAATCAATTCCTTCAACCTATGTGTAGCCTTGAGCTACAAGCCGTGCCTTATTCCTCACCACAATGCCATTTTCATCTTGCTTGTTGCGGTAGATCCACTTTGTGCCAATGATATTGTGCTTGCGAGGATCTGGATGTTTGACCAGTTCCCAGATATTGTTGAGTTTGAACTGATGTAATTCTTCTTGCATGGCTTGAATCCACTCAGGCTCCAGAAATGCTTCATCTACCTTAGCAGGCTCTGAGATAGAAACAAAAGCATAGTGCCCACAAAAGTTAGATAAATGTGAAGCTTTTGAGCGCGTGAGAGGACCTGGCGCTTTGATGTCATTGATGATCTTTTAAACTTGCACTTATTTTGCAATGTGAGGATGAGCTGGTTGTCGTTGAGGACTTTGATCAGCATTCTCTTCAGCACCATTTTCTTTAGTATTTTCTTCAGGTGCATTAGCTCGACGTTCTTCATGTTCTGGAATGAATTCTTCAGCAGATTCTTCAGTAGGAATGACATCCTCAGTAGCCTTGAACTTGATAGTTTCCTCAGGTGCTGGTTCATCTATCACAGTAGGTAGGTGCTCTCTTTGCGAGCCATTAGTTTCATCGAACCGCACATCTACAGTTTCAACAACCTTGTGAAGAACGTTGTTGAAGACTCTGTAGGTGTGCGAGTCCTTTCCGTAACCAAGCATAAAACCTTCATGTGCTTTCGGTGCAAATTTTGTATTGTGATGAGGATCTCTAATCCAACATTTAGCACCGAAGACTTTGAAATAAATTACATTGGGTTTCTTATCAGTGAGGAGTTCATAGGCTGTCTTCTTGAAGAATTTGTGAAGATATACTCTGTTGATGATGTGGCACGCAGTATCAATTGCCTCAATCCAGAAACGATGAGGCGTTTTGTATTCATCAAGCATAGTGCGAGCCATCTCAGCAAGAGTCTTGTTCTTGCGCTCCACGACGCCGTTCTGCTGAGGAGTATAAGGAGCAGATAACTCATGAGTAATACCAAGTTCATCAAGATAGTTATCAAGACCAGAATTCTTGAACTCAGTTCCATTGTCACTTCTGATGTGCTTGATCTTCACACCAAAGTTGGTTGAAGCCCTCGAGGAAAATCATTTGAAGACTTCCTGCACTTCATGTTTGTAAGTAACAATGTGTACCCATGTGTATTGAGAGTAATCATCAACAATAACAAAGCCATATTGAGATGCATCATTTGAAACTGCAGAATAATGGTTAGGACCGAAGAGATCCATGTGAAGCAATTCAAATGGACGAGTGGTGGTCATGATAGTCTTTGCTGGATGCTTAGCCTTTGTCATATTCCCAGCTTCACAGGCTCCACATAGGTGATCCTTGAGGAATTTGACATTCTCGATGCCAATGACATGCTTCTTCTTCACAAGCGTGTGCAAATTCCTCATGCCTGCATGACCAAGTCATCGATGCCAGAGCCAGCATTGTGAAGCTTTTGCAAGTAGGCACACGGATGGTCGTGGTCCTGTAGAAAAATCAGCAATATACAGGTCTCCTCTCCTAAAGCCTTCGAAGACTTTGGAATTGTTAGCTTCCATAACCACAACACAATGGTACTTGCCAAAGACAACAACCATATCTAGATCGCAAAGCATTGAGACAGACATGAGGTTGTATCCTAAGGACTCGACAAGCATGACTTTGTCCATGTGTCGATCCTTTGTGATCGCAACCTTACCTAGACCCAATACCTGACTTTTGCCTTTGTCAGCAAAGATGATATGCTTCAGATGCGATAGAGATAATGGAGCATCCATCAATAAATTCTTGTCACAAGTCATATGATTTGTACATCCACTTTCAAGGACCCACTCAGTGGCTTTGGGTTGATCATCCTGCAGATGAATTAGTGCAACTTACGAACTCATATACTTCATCAGTGAAGAATATGACATCAATTCATCAGATCAATTTCATCAAGCAGTAGAACAGATAAAGCAGTATGAGGACGTGAGAAATGAAAGTTCATTTCTTCATGATTAGCCTGCGTCCTTTCAGGCATACTTAGGTCTCCAGCAAATTCTTCAGACGATTACGTACGTCTGGAGACCTGGCCCTACAGAAGGGATTAGTTCCTTTTCTTCACGACCCACATCTGAAGGGGTGGCAAAGAGTTCATCACTCTGCGAGCTCCATACGAGAAAGGTGGCATAGAAGCCAGTCCATTTCGTTTCACATAAGAGGAGTTAGGATAAGCATATGAATAAGCAAAGAAATTCTTCGAGGACTTATGAACATGATGATTAGAAGAATAACGCTCATATTCATAGCCCTTAGCTCTTCCTTGCGAAACAGAGTTGTTAGCACGATGATATTCGTATGAGAACTTTGATCCTTTTGAGGAATTTGATCCTCTTGTGGAGTTTGGTCCGTATGAGGACTTGGATCCATATGACAAATTTGGTCCATATGAAGAATTTGCTCTGGGGTTCCTATTCTTCACAGGAGGTGTCCTGAGGACATTCACCTAAAGATTTTCAAGGCACCTTTTGGGAACCCAGATTTTCTTCATAGGGGAACCGTTCCTGCAGTTAGTGCCAACATATCTAGCAAATACTTCACCATTCTGATTTTTGAACAGTTTATAGTTGGAGTCAAATGACTCATCATCAGAACAAGGAGATTCACATGCAAATCCAGATAAGTTAGAGGGATCAACTGGAGGTCCCTTTGCAGCAACCCATGTAGTTTTGGGGTACTGCTCAGGCTTCCAATATGAACCATCAGCATTGAGTTTCCTCTCAAAGGCAATACCCTCTTTCCTAGGGTTCCTGTTGAGGATCTGCTTTTTAAGCACATCACAAAGAGTCTGATGCCCTTTGAGGCTTTTGTACATGCCTGTCATGTACAATTCCTTCAACCCTGCATCGTCAGTGATACTAGCAGTGTCCTCAGATGAGGAATTAGTGATAGCAGAGGCGTGTGAAGAATTTGAAACATTAGCAGCATTTGAACATTATGGTGAAGAATTAGCAGTTTCACGTTCAATGCACTTTAAGCATGGAGGAACAAATTCTTCTTGAGAAGCGCTGGTTTGTTGAGCAAGTAATGAATCATGCTCCTTCTGAAGATCTTCATAACTCACTCTTAGCTTTTCAAGATCTTGCTTTCTTTGAAGAAATTCATAAGAAAGCTTCTCATGATCAGTTAAGAGAGCGTTATGATGACCTTGAAGGTTGTCAAACCTAGTCTGAAGTCTCTAAAGATTTTCAGCCAAGGCTTTAGTGCGATCCATTTCTTCACCCAACATATCATCACTTTTGTCTAGCATGTTTTGAACCTTTTCAAAAGCCTTTTGTTGTTTTACAACAATCTTAGCAAGTTTAGAATAGCTGGGCTTAAGGTTTTCATCAGATTCATTCTCACGTGATTCAGAGGAGGTATATTTGAGTACCTTGGCACCCTTTGCCATGAAGCAATAGGTGGGAGCATAGTCATCATCACCTTCATCAGCTTTGTTGGTGAGGTCATTTTCTTTAGTGTTGAAGATAGACTTGCTGATGAACGCAGTAGTGAGGGCTAGGCTCGCCACTCCGGATTCGGACTCCTCAGACTCCTCCTCTTCCCCATTTTCTTCAGATTCAGCCTCAGAGTCCATTTTCCTTGCCAATGAATGCCCTAGCCTTCTTGGAGCTCCTCTTCTTGTGAGATGAGGATTTTGATGATGAAGATTTTGAGGATTTCTTCTTTTTCTTCGCATCCTCAGAACTGTAATCCTTGTATTTCTTCTTCTTTGTTTCCTTTTCCCATTGAGGACAATCTTGAATGTAATGTCCAGGTTTCTTGCATTTGTGACAGAGCCTCCTACTGTAGTCACTGGATGAGGAATCATTGCTCCTTGAGGGTCTTCCAAAGCAACCACGTCTTGAGAACTGCTGGAATTTCTTCACGAGCAGTGCTAGCTCATGGCTTAGTTCTTCAGGATCACCAAGGCTGCTACCAGAGTCTTCATCTTCAGACTCAAATACTGCCTTGGCCTTCAGTGCGCGTGATCTGCCATAGCTCGAACCATAGAGATCTCTCTTTTCCGCAAGCTGGAACTCATGAGTATTTAGCTTCTCGAGGATATCAGCGGGATCAAGTGACTTGTAATCAGCACGTTCTTGTATCATCAATGATAGAGTGGCAAATGAGGAATCAAGCGACCTCAGCAATTTCTTCACCACCTCATGGTCGGTGATGTCAGTGGCACCAAGTTCTTGAAGCTCATTTGAGATGTCAGTGAGGCAATCGAAGGTTTGTTGAACATTTTCATTGTCGAGTATTTTGAAGCGGTTGAAGAGATTGCAAAGAACATCAACTCGAGAGTCACGCTGTGTTGAGACTCCTTCATTCACCTTGTACAGCCTATCCCAGATAAGCTTAGCAGTTTCCAAAGCACTCACTCTTCCATACTGTCCTTTGCTCAGATGGCCACATATGATGTTCTTCTCTTGAGAATCCAGTTGCTTGAATCTCTTCACATCAGCAGCATTCAGAGAAGGTGAGAGTGAGGGAACTCCATTTTCCACAACATACCAGAGATCATTATCAATTGCCTCAAGATGCATTCGCATCTTATTCTTCCAGTAGGGGTAGTCCGTCCCATCGAAGGTAGGACACCCAGTAGAGACCTTGATCATACTTGCAGTCGACATAACTAAACTCCAGGCGGTTAAACCAAAATCACACAGAACAAGGGAGTACCTCGCTTTGATACCAATTGAAAGTGCGTTATATCGACTAGAGGGGGTGAATAGGCGATTTTTATGAATTCTTCACTGAGGAATTTACACGTGAGGAAATTCCTTAGCGAAGAACTACTAGCAGCGGAATAAGTACTCAAAAGTAAACAAAACAGAACAGAAGCATAGTCATCATGAAGAAATGAAGACAAGCACAGAGTACAGGAAGCGTAAGCACAGGATAACACAGGATGTAGACAAACAGACTGAAGAAATTGAACTGAGGAATTTGAGAAAATTTTCAGTCAAAGTCTTCAAGCATAGATATGAACAAGCACTCAACACAGTTATGAGGAAATGAAAGAGTTGAGGAAATAGAACCAGTAAGCTTGGTGAAGACAAAGGTTTGGTAGACCAGTTCCAACTGCTGTCTCAGTTGTACGTCTGGTTAGGGCGGCTAGGTATTTTAACCTAAGGACACACAGTCCCGGACACCGAGTCCTGAACACGCAGCTCAGGACACTCAGTCTTCACCGTATTCCCCTTGAGCTAAGGTCACACAGACCTCGCCCAATCACTCATGGTAAGTCTTCAGGTGACTTCCGAACCTTCACAAACTTGGTCACTCGGCGATCCACAATTCCTCTTGGATGCTCTAGACCTTGATGCCTAACCGTCTAGAAGAAGCACAGTCTTCAAAGGTAACAAGCGTCAGATCCACGCAGGATCAATCTCGTCAGTGATGCTCAATCACTTGGGGTTTGTAGGTGTTTGGGTTTGGGTTTTCCTCACTTGACGATTTTCGCTCAAAGTCCTCGGAGGATGGGTTGCTCTCAAATGACAAGTGTCGGTTTCTCTTGGAGCAGCCAACCAGCTAGTGGTTGTAGGGGGCGGCTATTTATAGCCTAGGGAGCAGCCCGACATGATAAGCCATAAATGCCCTTCAATGATATGACCATTAGGTGGATAGATATTTTGGGACAGCTGGCGCATAGCACAGCAATGGTCGGAAGTTTGAGTAGCAAAATCCTCAGGGCTATCATGTTCCTCACCGTGTAGGCAATCTGCACTGGCGAATTCCTAACTCCTCAGTCAGAACAAATTCCTCAGAGACTAGAAGAACTTCATCTCTGTCACTGAAGAATATGACTGGACTGTATGAGATTTCCAATAGCTTCACTTGAAGGGATTGGTAGGTGTAGGATTTTGAGTTGAGCATCACATGGAAATTTTTCCTTAGTATTTCCTCGACCCCCTTTAACAGCATGGTGTTTCCTATGACTCAAGAAAGAGAAAAAGAAACTACAAAAACAAAAGTCTTCACGCTTCATGTTCCTCGAATGAATACCAAGTCTTTAAGGTCACACCAATTTCTTCACTTTCAAAGTCTTCAAAACGTCTTCAGAAATCCAAAGTCTTCAGTCGAGGAACTTCATTTTTAGGGGTCGACTTTCTCTGTAAATATCAAAATCCTCATAGACTTATAGACCTTTGTACACTCACAAACTCATTAGTCCCTTAACCTATAAGTCTTCAATACACCAAAATCACTAAGGGGCACTTGATGCACTTACAATCATCCTCCCCTTCTTGAAAACAAATCTGTCCCGGCGTTGCTTAATCAGAAATGTGGCTAACAAAAGAGACAAGGTGTACATGTTGTATATGTCATCCATTTTTACTTCCCTTAATTTTTGCAGATATGACACATGTATACATGAGTAACTTTAATAGTTCATAAAATGTAAGGCCAAAATATTATCACAAGTATTAGATGGAATGAGAATATTGCAACTCAATTTGCACATATAAGTGAAGCTCTTATTCATATCAAAGGATTGACAATGTTCATCATTAAACCATCCCAACATTGGTGAATAAACCTTACTTGCATCAAATATACATGCTACAACATGCTTAAATAAGCAAACATGCAATAAGTCATTTGACACAGAATCATCACCAAGATTAGAGGTCATATCAAAATGATTAAAACATTGGTTCTTTTGCACCAATAGTTAATACAATGGGTGCACTCAAAATTGTTGGTATTTTAGCTATTTGATCACATGACACATTCATGATAGTAACACGATTCGCTAAAATAGCTGATGTGCTCAAATCAATAAGTAACTCAACACATGATGTATTCAAGTTAACTAGGCATGCATCATTCTCATGTGAAAGTGGAAAATCTATACCTTTGTCATTCCCTCTTATGATCAACTCAGATGATGTAGGCACTCTTGGTGGTGATGTGTCACATGGTGGAGATGATATAGTCCTCGCAACAACGGATGTGGTTGTCATAGTACACCTAGTAGCTAAAGAAACGTCTGTATCAACTCTTGGAATGTGCACCGCACGCTTATTCTCCTCATGGGCAACACGTCGTTTTATTTTCTGTTCAGCTTTGCAAGGAAGACGAAACAAATGGTCCATAGGATAACACTCTTCATGGATTAGTATCTCTTGAATATCACGGTTTAATCCTCCCAAAAATCTATCCATAAAATCTTCTTCACCTTCTTCTAAAAATGAGTGCAACAAGATAGTTTGTAAATCATCATAATATTTTGTTACCATGTTGGTGCCTTGTTTTAAATGTTGTAATTTTTTAATCATGGCACGAGTATAATAAACATCAATGAATCTATCTCTCATGAGAAGTCTTAAATCATCCCAAGTAGTAGGTAAAATTAGGGTTTAACCGACAATATTAACTCCACCAAACTAAAGCAAAGCTACTGGAAGTACTAACTGCAGCTTGAAATTTTTCACGCTCATCAAAATTATGGGAAGCAAATATAGCATTTATTTGGGACTCCCATTCAATATATAAATCAGGCCTAAAACGACCAGTCAATGGTGGCATGGAAACATTAACCTGATTATGTGCATTCTAATGTTGTTGCTCCTCTTGTGACGGTTGTTGTATTTTCTTAAGTGATGGCAAATCTCCCACGATCGATGAAGCCCAAGAATTAACAACTCGGAAACCTACCATAGTTAGTAGAAAACAAGAAAAAAATCCGAGAATAATGTTCCTATGAACCACTAGGATGTGGAGGTAAAACGCTCACCGTATAACAAATATCAATATTTTACAAGTTCTTACCATGCAGCAGGTGGTGGCAGGCAACCAGCGGTGTCAAATAACTCCGAAGATTGAGTAAAGCGATTGCCAGGGGAACGTACGTATACCCGGTGTAGAAATATGTGGATCTTGGAAGGCTTAAATATTTGGTAGCAAAAGATTAGCAATAATCAATTCAGAGATGCAATGTTGAATAAACATTCAACGACGATACTGTGCTGGTCCTAGGCTAGACCGTACTAGAGATGCGAGCCTAGAACACTAATGAGGTCACGGTGTAGCACAACTAGCATCAATAAAGGATACGAAGTTGCTCTGGACAGCAAGATATAAGTGAAGATCACAATAGCAGTAAAGATAATGATGTGAAACAACAGCCAAGCAGGATATATCAACCACTCTCTCTCCAACTTTCCTCTTGAAAAGTTTGAGCCAATTTTCTGGTAATTTTTCTCAAGAATGGCACTGACTCAAGCTTTCAAAGAAAAAAGAATCACTCCATTCCTAGTTAATATGAGGAGTCAAAAAATTCTAAAACTGGACTAAAAAACTGGAAAAGGCTGTGTTCACGAACTTCGGAGGGCAAAAAGACCTATTTAGAAGCCGATTTTGAGCTGCCAAATATTAAAATAGTTTCTGCAACTATTTAGATGCACCTCGTCGCTAGCTTTCATTTGAGTACTCGCAGAGCCAGAACGGACTTCGTATGAAGAAGTTTTGCATGTTTTACTGAACAGTGCACAAAACAGATTCCAATCCGAATCCAACTACGAGATTGAGTCTAGATAAATCTGATTTTCTTTCTTCTCTCTTTTTTTCCTCACACTTTTTTCTTTTTCTTTCTCTCTCTCTATTTCTCTGACTTTTTTTTACTCTCTCTCTCTCTTTTTTTCTCTGTCTTTTTCTCTCTCTCCCTCTTTCCGAAACAAACTAGATAAGATGTTGATTGGATCAATCGAAGATGTGAACAATCTCAACTATGATTATGACAATGAACGATGGGTAGCACATGATGGAAATTGATGGATGGGTGGTGGACAATGGAAGGGATAACGATGCAGCGGCGGCATGACTAATATGAACAAAACTCGAAACTCTAAATGAACTAAACACTAAGATAGCAACTCGACACGATGATGCAACCGATAATTCAACTATGCAAGCAATGAAAAGAAAATTGCAAAGGCTCAGACTGGCTTGGAGAAAGGATGAATAGGTCTAACTTTTTTTGTGCCTTTTCCTTCGACAATAGGTAAGAAAATAAATCTAATCTAGTAGAAACTGGAAATTCTCACCGAGCAACCAAAAAACTGATACCACTTGATAGAGGCGAGGGTCCCGATCTTTCAATGAGATGATAACTATCGATTTGGTGGAGACAACTTTGACGATCCGACTACAAACATGCACGACGTTGCGCCTTAGCAATCGCAAAACCAACTCTGAGAGGTCTATTCCTGCAAGCAATCGAAGAACAATAAAGAATATGATAAAGAAATCTGAATATTGCGAATAAAGATGAAGTATTGATAATGGTGGGGGATCCGGAAGCGGTCTTGGTCTGGTCGTTGGACACCAACGAAGTACACGAAGTTGCATTGACTAACTTTTAAATAAACAAATTCCTAGGAAAAAGCTACTAGATGGATCTAATTATATAAGAGCAAGGGGTGGTGGCCAAGGAGGTGGGAGGACGTCCCAAGGCAGCCTAAAACTAACCCTAGGTCGTACAAGGCCAATGGGCCCAAGTGGAGGTGACGTAACACCATTGGACTTGTAGTTTAACTCGGATTCTGCTACAACATTAGATTGTTTCGTCCATAACTCAACTCCCCGGACGAATTTGAAGGTGAATCCAATTAGGTTGGAAAGTGCACGAAATATATTTTCCAACAAAAAAAGATTCACCCAATTTGGAGTTCGGATGAAAAAGTTATTGACGTTTTGAGTTAGGTATGTCTGTGCAGTCCGAATCTGAGTCCAGAACATGAGAGACTTGGACTCTATCTTATCTTGGGCCAAAAGTGATGTGAGAGAACATTTTGAACAGCAAGTAAACATCTCTTTCTCCCTTATCTTCATATGTTGATTTTACAAATGTCCCATACACCTGCAATTAGACATGGCACAAAAGTTTGTGAAGTATTTTTGTCCTGGATGATATAAATAAATTATTACATAGTTTGAATTAGAAATCACCTCATAAATATACATGTATGCAATATTTTTGGTCGTATCGAAGGTAGTCACATACTCATCAAGGCTTGTCCAGCTGATCCATTTTCTCTCCCTCGTATCGACCAGATCAATGATGCAACAATGGGTTGTGAGAGCTTATGCTTCCTGGATGCTTACTCTGGTTATCATCAGATCAAGATGGCAGTTAACGACCAAGAGAAGACATCCTGCATCACAACTTCTGGATCTTTCTCCTATGTTTCCATGCCTTTTGGGTTAAAGAGTGCCTAGGCAACTTAACCAGCGTTGTGTTCAAAATTGTTTTCATAGTCAGATTGGGTGCAACGTTCATGCTTATGTGGACGATATTGTGGTCAAGTCTAGAAAGAAGGAAACTCTCCTGGATGATTTGAAATAAACTTTTGGCAATCTCGGGGTCTACAAGGTGATGCTTAACCCATCCAAATGTGTTTTTGGTGTGCGTGTAGGTAAACTGCTGGGTTTTCTGGTCTCAGAACGGGGCATTGAAGCTAACCCAGAGAAGATTAAGGCCATCACTTCGCTTTCTAAGCCGGCGTGTATCAATGACGTTCAGCACTTGGCGGGTCGTATTGCAGCCTTAAGCCGGTTCATAAGTCACCTGGGAGAGAAGGCAATTCCTCTATATTAGATGATGAAGAAGACGGACCACTTTGTCTGGAGCGATGCTGTTGATCAAGCATTTCAGGACCTTAAGAAACAGTTAGCTGAGCCGCCCATATTGGCTACTCCTATAGATAAAGAGACTTTGATCATGTACATCACTGCTAATAATAAGGCGGTCAGCGTAGCAGTTGTTGTGGAGCACAAGGAGGTAGGGAAAGGGTACCTAGTCCAGCAGCCAGCTTACTATGTTAGTGAGATCTTGACTGAATCCAAGCAAAGATATCCACATTGGCAGAAGCTGGTGTTTGGGGTGTTCATGGCGAGTCACAAGTTGAAGCATTATTTCCTTGGGCATCCTATTATTGTGGTCAGCTCTACTCTTTTGGGGGATATTATTCAGAACAGATAAGCCACTGGTCAGGTTGCTAAGTAGGCAATCGAGCTTGGACCTTGTAATCTTAAGTATATGCCATGGACAACCATTAAGACTCAAGCTTTGGTGGACTTCATAAATGACTGGACAGAGTTGCAAACACCCGAGGAAAATGCCTGACAACACATACTGGATAGTCCACTTTGATGGTTTCACGCAATTAGAAGGCTAGGGCTATAGTTATTTTGACTTCCCCATGAGGTGGTAAATTATTTTATGTTTTAAGGCTAATGTTTCCTTGTACTAACAACACAGCTGAGTATGAAGCTTTGCTCCATGGGCTCTGTATGGCCAAGGAGATGAATTTAAGTCGGGTCAGATGTCTGGGCGACTCAAACCTTGTGGCTTAGCAAGTCTCATGCAAGTGGAACTCTAAAGACCCGCTCATGGCGGCTTATCATTAGGTGGTTGATAATGTCGTTGTTCACTTTAAGGGTAACCAGGTGGATCACATTGATTGGCGAAAAATGAGGTGGCTGATGCACTATCCTAGCTTGGGTCTCAACATAAGTCGGTGCCCCCTAATGTGTTCCTCGGCGTCTTACACAATCCTTCGCTCAAGTTACCATCTGAGGAGGATCTTGCTATACCTGACCTGGAGGGACAGTTGGTGGCGGCTCTTCAGGCTATTCCTGAATGGCTGCTGCCTTACCTGGCTTATCTTACTCGTGGCGAGTTACCCGAGGATGAAAACTTGGCGCAACAGATTACACAGCGTTCTAAGTCTATGACTATTATCAATGGCGAGTTACATCGATGCAGTGTGAGCGGTGTTTTCCAACATTGTGTCCCTCCTGAGGAGGGCCATGAGATTTTGCAAGAAATACATGCAGGAGACTATGCTCATCTTGCCGGCTCACGATCGTTGGTGGCTAAAGTGTTTCGTCATGGATTTTTCTGGTTGACAGCTCATGCAGTAGCGGAGGATATTGTTAGTACGTGTGATGGATGTCAGAAATTTGCAAGGCAAGCTCATGTGCCAGCTCAGCAATTGTGGATGATCCCAATCACTTGGCCATTTGTGGTCTGGGGGCTTGATATGGTTGGACCTTTCAAGAGGTCTAAGGATAAGAAAACCCACCTTCTAGTGGTGGTTGACAAGTTCACTAAGTGGGTTGAGGCAAAGCTGGTCAGCAATAGTGAGGCGGCTACTGCAGTTCAGTTTGTTAGGAAGCTGATCTTCCGCTTTGGTTACCCTCATAGTATCATCACTGATAATGGGATGAACTTGTCTATAGGTGCTATGAAAGAATTTTTTCAAAGGGAGCACATCAGGCTCGATGTTTCTTCAGTTGCACATCCTTAGTCCAATGGTCAGGCAGAACATGCTAACCTGGAGATTTTGAGAGGAATCAAACCGCGGCTCATGGTTCCTTTAAAAAGGACTCCAGGTCGTTGGGTGGAAGAGCTTCCTTCGGTTCTTTGGAGCATCAGGACCACCCCAATAGATCAACGGGTCATACACCCATCTTCATGGTTTATGGAGCCAAAGCAGTTCTCCCAAGGTGATATTCATCATGACTTGCCCAGAGTGGCGGCTTATGTGGAGGCTGACAATGAGACATCGCATCAAAATGCTTTGCGTGTTCTCGAAGAGGTGCGTGATCTTGTGGTGTCTCATTCATCGATCTATCAGCAAGACCTGTGCCGCTATCACAGCTGTAGGGTTTGAAGTCAGACCTTTTAGGAGGGTGACTTAGTGCTCCATTTAATTCAAGACCAAGTAGGGATGCATAAGCTTTCACCTCCTTGGGAAGAACCTTTTGTGGTCAGCAAAAACCTCAACAACGGGTCTTATGACCTCATCGAAATACGAGAGAACAAATATTCCCGCACATTTGAGGAAGAGACCTGCAGGCCCTAGAACATTTCTCATCTTCGGCCTTACTACACTTGAGTCATTGGTTCTCATCATTGTATATACCTTCATTGATGTACATATCTTTTTATGATCAACATAATAGAACCGACATCCCCAAATTTCAGGGCCTCTGTCATTTCATCTCATATTTTCTATGGATGAGTCTTTATTCACTAGTACAGCGAGCTCCGAAACAAACGGTTTTTAACCCCTTTCTGTGACGGCATTTGGAACCGTCGCCAAGTGAGTGTGGGCGATAGGGGATCCTTCCCACAGGACCCAGGAACCATCGAGGATATGCCCTCATGGCATACATGTTCGGCAAAATGAGGTCATGTGCGACCGGCGAGCACTCAAATACAGAAATACGTACAGTAGATCTAAAAAATACAATTATATGGTGAAATTGTTTCCGGTCGCAAGTACATCCCACACAGCCAGTCCTCGCTAAACGTTTCCTTCTGTATGTACATCCCACACAGTCGCTCCAAGGAAAATGTTTCCGTTCACAGGTACATCGCACAAAATTTTTCCCGTTAAATCGCTTGCGTTATTGAATATATCACACACGGTGTGTGGAAGAAACTGTGTGGCAAAGGCTTTCCATCACACACAGTTTTCATGTGGTAAACGTTTGCGCAAGGTGGCCTAACACAAACAATTTCAAGGGAAAGTCGTGTGTGATTGTTCATTGATCCAACACGGTTTATTCCTAGAAACTATGTGCGTTACCTGAGGTCATCGCCCACAGTATTTTTTCAAAAATCATTTGTAATAGCAAAACCCAATTAGGAGGCTAATTATCCAATTATTCATAATCCATTTATTAATCTAATTGACAGTTCGTATTAAGCACACAATATATTTCATTTTCATAATTGAAATATATCATAGTACAACATCATATAGCTTCAGCACTCAACTACCCCATTACACAACTACACCAGGACCAAGTTTCACATGAAACATCTATAACCTTTTGAAATTAGCATCATAGACAGTACATAGACAGATGTATCTCATCTGGAAAACTGCTGAAGCAGAAAGAAAATATTAAGCCTTTTAATGATGTTGAAGGTCTTTGTAACTTTAGGCAAGTGCATGTGGATGATTGACCGTCCATCCTTCGTCCTCTTCAGGAACACTTCAATATTGAACCGTGGGTGTTGTATGAATACCTTCCTCGCCTCCTGACCATACAGGTGGTTTGAGAGATAATCATTAGTGAACTGCTTTGGGAAGGCCCAAAAACAAGGATGTGCATAAATATCTTCTCTATATTGGAAATGGGGCAAAGGAATAAAAAAGGCAAGCTATAATAGTTAGTACCATCCTGTAGTGAACTGATGTCTTCTTCATTGTACAGACAAATATCTTGTTGTTTTTTGTTGCTAATTTCTTTATCCTAACAATCTTTTTGAGTTTCTTGACTTGACTCATATTCACGGACAACTCATTTCCCCATATGCAAAAAGGGTCGAACAGTGGGTCAAAACCTCTGACAGCAGGACCTACATGTGCAAGACCAAATTGTTAAAAACCTAAATATTAGAATGGTTCCTGCAATTGCACAATAATGTGCTATTAGACAACGGACCATGCACGTGCTAATATCGATTGTAAACCTCAATGCTTCCCATTGTTTCCCTACAACACATATAAGGTAGTTAGTCATCAGGTTAAGTAAGGGTTCGCATGCTATCAGTAAAATATGTTGATGAAAAATAATCACATTGCAGATTCATCAGAGTAATTGAAGCCACACGGAAAACCCATTTATCCAAACCAAGCATGATTAAGAACTAGGAAATATAGCACTTGTATATGTTTCTCATGTATTAAGTCCAGCCAAATTCGATTAATTCCTCACATGCACAACAATACAATATTCTACCCATGACAATTGGACATCGCATTATAGAATTGAACCAAGCAGTTAACTAAACACCACAACAAATGAACCAAACATTAACTGAGCACCACATTGCACAATATAACATACTCCTAATAGAAGATCAGACAGTTAACCAAACAGTTAACTACAACCAATTGTAGCAATTGTATTTGTTTCTCATGTATTTACTATAGCCAAATTCAATTTATTCCTCACAGGGTATACAATAACAGAATGCACCCACAATTTTGTAAAGATAAATTCGATTTATTTATCACATGGAAGACAATACAAAATTGCAGCCTGAAGAATTGAACATCACATTTGCAGAATTGAACTAAATAGTTAACTCAAGATGACAACTAATTAACAAAACAGTTCATAAGTGAGCACGACACTACACAACATATATAACATATACACTAGAGCAACAGATTGCACGGTAAAATTAGATAGCACAATTCACTAGAATTTGTGAAGGAAAGGCAGGAGCAACACATGCAACGGGTAAACCGAGCATGCTTAACCAGCGTAGCTAGTAAATGGCAAGGTGCTCCTTCAAGATCTGGGGGTCGGCACGAATGGCAGCCATCGCGACCTCATCTGCGCGTGCGGCCGTGATTTGCTTCTCCACTACCAAATGCTCCTTGAGGTCATGGCTATACTGCGTGCACCATGGCTTAGGCCGGCGCTTATTTGGTGGAGGGGTCTGTGATTTGGGTGGAAGGTGTCATGCTCGCGCCGGTGGTAGGGGCATATGGGATGTGGAAGGAGGAGGAGGATGGGGGTCGGGTGTGGATTACCTACCTGGATAGGCGAGGCCAAGGAGCATGAACGAGGGTCGCCAGAGAGGAGGCGACGGTGCTGCAAGAAAGGAGTGAAGGTTTCAACTTGGAAAGGAAGGTGGAAAGAGGGGAAATGTGGCTTTGGTAAGGGGGAGGGGCGTGGAGGTAGATATTTCCGCGGAAGCCGAAAATTTGGAATCGCTTCAGCCAAAAAACTGGCGCGCAAAGTGTCATCAGACATGGCCCCTTATTAAGAATTGTGTACGATATGTGAACATCGTAAATGATTCAGATAGCTCAATCCGTGTGTGTTGAGTTTGAACGTCAAAAATTTTGGTTCGAATTTCCCTGGTTACAGTGGTCATCCACGTCATTGCATAATTTGGGTACACAAAGGAGACTAACTGTGTGCGATCTACTTGATTTATAGTACTATACACCGATGGTACTCCAAGATATTTTGTGCTGCATCTCACACGGTTGGTGATAATAAATTGTGTGTGATCTACTTGATTTATCGTCTTGATCATTTGAATTACATAATGGGCTCACTGGTACATGGATGGTGTTTGAATTGTTAGAACTTCTATCTGCAATGAACAAGCAACTATAGGTGTGTCCTAAAAAATTGGAATTATTCAGGGTTCGTTTGTACATTTTTATACATTAACTGGGTTTTCCATGCATTTTATGCGCATATTTCAAATTTGAACAACATGCACATGCTCCAGTGCATATAAACTTATTGAATAATCAAATATGTGTCCTCGGTTGCATGCTTAGGTCCCATGCAAGAAATGGGAATGAATTTCAAATACCTTGCCACCGTCACTTGGCCACAAACATTGAGATACCAGGTTTTTAAATTCTAGTAAATCCAAAACTCATATGAAATTCATGAAGCTTGGCATGCTATCATGGAGCGGCATCAACATGCAGTGGTACAAATTTTGTCCCATTTGGGGCAGGTTTGGGTATATGCTTCTCACAAACCAGAGCTTCTCACAACAAGTATGATGGTTTTCGGTAGAGAACGTCCCACCTTTGGGTACGAAACGATATCCATTGCCTCTTATTGCTTTCAATTTTTTTCTCATGTCCACATAGAACAAGAGGAGTGTTGTGTGAATTTTTTTGATTTTTGGGGTTCGTCTGGACATTTTTATGCATTAACTAAATTTTGAATGCATTTATGTGCATAATTCAAATTTGAACTACATGCACATGCTCCAGTGCATATAAATTGGTTGAAAAAAAAATCAAATATGTGTCCTTGGGTGCATGCTTAGGTCCCATGCAAGAAATGCAAATGAGATTCAAACACCAGGAAACCGTTGATAGACGACAAAACATTGAGATGCTTGGTTTTTAAATTCTAGTAAACCCAAAACTCGTCTGAAATTCATGAAACTTCGCATGCTATCATGGAGCGGTGTCAACATGCCGTGGTACAAATTTTGTCCCATTTGGGGCAGGTTTGGATATATGCTTCTAACAAACTAGAGCTTCTCACAATAAGCATGACGGTTTTCGGTAGGGAACGTCCCACCTATGGGGACGAAACAATATCCATTGCCTCTTATTGCTTTCAATTTTTTTTTCTCGTGTCAACATAGAACAACAGGAGTGTTTTGTGAATTTTTGTGATTTTTCAGGGTTCGTTTGGACATTTTTATGCATTATCTGAGTTTTGAATGCATTTATGTGCATAATTCAAATTTGAACTACATGTACATGCTCCAGTGCATATAAATTGGTTGAAAAATCAAATCTGTGTCCTTGGGTGCATGCTTAGGTCCCATGCAAGAAATGGGAATGAATTTTAAACACCAGGGCACCGTTGATTGCCGGCAAAACATTGAGATGCCTGGTTTTTAAATTCTAGTAAATCCAAAACTCACTTGAAATTCCTGAAACTTGGCATGCTATCATGGAGCGGCATCAACATGCCGTGGTACAAATTTTGCCCCATTTGGGGCAGGTTTGGGTATATGCTTCTCACAAACCGGAGCTTCTCACAACAAGCATGATGGTTTTCGGTAGGGAACGACCCACCTTTGGGTATGAAACGATATCCACTGCCTCTTATTTCTTTCAATTTTTTTCTCATGACCACATAGAACATGAGGACTGTTGTCTGAATTTTTTTATTTTTGGGGTTCGTCTGGACATTTTTATGCATTAACTGAGTTTTGAATGCATTTATGTGCATAATTCAAATTTGAACTACATGCACATGCTCTAGTGCATATACATTGGTTGAAAAAAAATCAAATATGTGTCCTTGGGTGCATGCTTAGGTCCCATGCAAGAAATGGGAATGAATTTCAAACACCAGGAAACCATTGATTGACGGAAAAACATTGAGATGCCTGGTTTTTAAATTCTAGTAAATCCAAAACTCGTCTGAAATTCATGAAACTTAGCATGCTATCACGGAGCGGCGTCAACATGCGTGGCACAAATTTTGTCCCATTTGGGGCAGGTTTGGGTATATGCTTCTAACAAACTGGAGCTTCTCACAACAAGCATGATGGTTTTCGGTAGGGAACGTCCCACCTATGGGGACGAAACAATATCCATTGCCTCTTATTGCTTTCAATTTTTTTCTTGTGTCAACATAGAAGAACATGAGTGTTCTGTGAAGTTTTGTGATTTTTGGTGTTCATCTGGACATTTTCATGCATTAACTAAGTTTTGAATGCATTTAAGTGCATAATTCAAATTTGAACTACATGCACATGCTCCAGTGCATATAAATTGGTTGAAAAATCAAATCTATGTCCTTGGGTGCATGCTTAGGTCCCATGCAAGAAATGGGAATGAATTTCAAACACCAGGGGCACCGTTGATTGCCGGCAAAACATTGAGATGTCTGGTTTTTAAATTTTAGTAAATTCAAAACTCGTCTGAAATTCATGAAACTTGGCATGCCATCATGGAGCGGCGTCGACATGCTGTGGTACAAATTTTCTCCCATTTGGGGCAGGTTTGGGTATATGCTTCTCACAAACCGGAGCTTCTCACAACAAGCATGATTGTTTTCGGTAGGGAACATCCCACCTTTGGGGACGAAACGATATCCATTGCCTCTTATTGCTTTCAATTTTTTTCTCGTGTCAACATAGAGCAACCTAGTGTTGTGTGATTTTTTTTTTTATTTTTCGGGGTTCGTTTGGACATTTTTATGCATTAACTGAGTTTTGAATGCATTTATGTGCATAATTCAAATTTGAACTACATGCACATGCTCTAGTGCATATAAATTGGTTGAAAAATCAAATATATTTCCTTGGGTGCATGCTTAGGTCCCATGCAAGAAATGGGAATGAATTTCAAACACTAGGGCACCGTTGATTGCCGGCAAAACATTGAGATGCCTGCTTTTTAAATTCTAGTAAATCCAAAACTCGTCTGAAATTCATGAAACTTGGCATGGTATCATGGAGCGGCATCAACATGCCATGGTACAAATTTTGACCCATCTGGGACAGGTTTGGGAATATGCTTCTCACAAACCGGAGCTTCTCACAACAAGCATGATGGTTTTCAGTAGGGAACGTCCCAACTTTGGGACGAAACGATATCCATTGCCTCTTATTGCTTTCAAATTTTTTTCTGATGTCAACATAGAACAACAGGAGTGTTGTGTGAATTTTTGTGATTTTCCGGGTTTGTTTGGTCATTTTTATGCATTAACTGAGTTTTCAATGCATTTATGTGCATAATTCAAATTTGAACTACATGCACATGCTCCAGTGCATATAAATTGGTTGAAAATTCAAATATGTGTCCTTGGGTGCATGCTTAGGTCCCATGCTAGAAACGGGAATGAATTTCAAACACCAGGGCACCGTTGATTGCCGGCAAGACATTGAGATGCCTGGTTTTTAAATTCTAGTAAATCCAATATTCTATTAACTATTCACGTGACGCCACGTGTCTTGGTTGTAATGGTTGTAGGAGGTGCAGTGCGGACAGCTGCTTGACCTTGACTGAACGGGAGGCGTGCGAGCGTCGTCTAGTGCGCACGCTGACCGAGAGGTGTGCAAGCTGTCCTCGAGTGCACAGGCTCATCGGGAAGTGTGTGAGCTGTACGCTGCGTAGGCTCACTAGGAAGCAAGCCCTTTGACTTCAATGGCCACCCGCGTTGCTCGCATCCTCTACATTAATGGCGCCCAAGCCGCAGTTTAATTCACTTTTTAAATATAGAACACTCATCGCAAACGTTTTAGTTAGAACACCCGTATGCAAACCGACAGCTTCCCCAGGAAGCCAAGAGAAAATGTGCCGAGCAGGATTTCTGCAGCTCTTGATCGCAAACGATTTAGATAGAACACCCGTATGCAAAGTGAGAGCAGTGCAGGATTTGTTCATCCCTTCAATGCAAACGATTGTTTTGGATGACCCGTGTGCAACCGCATACAAACAATTTGGTAAGATTTGCATGTGTCAAATCGGGTATGTTGCCATTTGTCAAACTGGAAAGATTTACATTTGTTGATCTCGTAACTTTTCGATTTGTCAATCCTTGTAATACCACAATTTGTCAAAATATGCAGCTAGAAATCATTAGCAATATGTAATTTTTGCAACTAAAATTTAGTAATTAAGCATAGATTTCATTCATAGATTAAGCAGTCGTTCTTCATTTATACAAACAGTTCAACTCGACAGCTGAACTGACCAAACTTCTCCCCAATTGTTGCCAACCACGTACTGAAATAGCTAGTTCAACTATATATACTAGCTAATTTTAAGTACGTTGTACAGTTCGACCACACATCTATAGTCAGATGAACTGAACAAAATAGCCCCTAAATACTACTACCACAGAGGGGCTTTGTGCTACTTCCGGCAGCCTCTCCTCTGTCGACCGCGCTCAGTAAGAGGCAGAGGAGGAGGAGGAGCCTACCGACGAGCTGGACAAATGCAATACAGTACCTGCCGCTGCTGCATGTTCAGCGACACTCGCCAGCTCGAACGCCCAATGCCGCTCTAGAAGATCCCTCTCAAAGCGGACGGACTACTCGTAGATCTCCTAATTCCTCGCCTCTGCGTCGGCGTGTGCGCCGGCCACAGCTGCGGCAAGGCTCTTTGCATGCTTGACGAGGTGCTCCTCCTCCTCCCGCAGGAACTCGATGTAGCGCGCAAGGTCGCTGATGTATGTGCGGGCCTCCACCTCCGCCTCCCTCCTTCGGGCGACGGTGGCGGAGCGGGTGATGATCCCGGCGGTCGATGGTGGGCTGGCGGCCACGGTGGCCGACGATGGGGTGGCGGCCACGACCACCACCTCCCGCCTTCGGGCCGCGATGGGGGAGCGGGTGATGGCCACGGTGGCCGACAGTGGGGTGGCGGCCATGACAACCACCTCCTGCCTTCAGGCCATGGCGGCGGAGCGGGAGATGGCCCTGGCTTTCGACGGTGATGTGGCAGCAATGGCGGATAGCAATAGCTGCCGACGGGCAGCGGCGGCGGCGTGTGGTGGGTGTTCCGCGCACACCCCACAGGGACGCCACGCGCACTACATTACGCCGGGTACTGCGCTGCCACCACGGTGTAGCCTCCCAACTTGAGCTGTCCTCTGATGATGATGGAGTGGCTAAGCGAAGACTACGGACCGGTGCCATTGGAGATTGTGGGAGAAGCATACAAGATAAGCTACAGGGAGGGAGGGGAAAATGTGACGCAGGACTCGCTGGCCATGAGGGTTTTGATAGCAGGCCGACAAGCATTGGGATTTTGGGGGATTTCACCGAGTCGGGCGGGAAGCTTGCGCGGGAACCTGTGAGGTTGCGTGGGAACGGGCTCACCGACAATTCATTGGCGCCACCGTTTGGCTAAAAGAACGCCCCCGCGCGCTGTGCAAGCTTGCGCTGTAAGCTGTCTGCGGCAGCGGGGTGACAAGACGTGCAAGAGGAGGACGAGAGGACACGTACACATACAGTTAATAAAAAACGTTTGTGATTTAATTACCTACTATACCCCCATCCTGGTTTATAATTAGGATTTAACTAATAAAATACGAATGCATGCCGCCATAGATTATATCATTGGAGTCTTATTTGAACATAGTTTCCAGCTATAAAATTTATGTAACATGCATTAACACTTTTTTGGTTAAATTTAAGGTTATACACCAGCAAGTATTTGCCCGCAACACACACGGCTTATTCCATCACAAACATCTCTGATGGATCAACTGTCTGCCACATATCGCACACGCAACTCTAATCTGATTCGTGCTTGATGTCTCCGACATCGCTCGCACAGTTCATATTATTTGCCACATATCACTGTGCCGTCCTCTGCTCGCGTACCTCGGCAAGCTCTGCTCGTCGTTAGGCGCCATAGCACACTCTGTCGCGTCCGTTGGCGTGCTCTTCTCGTGTCCGTCGGCGTGCTCGGCTTGTGGATAGCTTTTCCTTGAGGCGACCGCGGAGCTCTCTACTCGCGTCCCTCCGTGCATGCTCTGCTAGCGGTTGGGCGTGCGCACGATCACGTCAGGGGCCCCATATGCATGTGGTTGCGCCGCGCGTGTTGCCACGTGATGCAGTTACGTGTGGCACGATGGAGTTACACGCTGCAAATTAGAACTGTCATCAAGGCCTGCCGATATTCCTTGCCGTTCGACTTCCCCTTTAATTCCCATGGCCATTATAACCTTAGTCTCTTCAACCTTTTGATCGTGCCCCACAACACAACAAGCAGACCCAAGACGACACATAGAGAGGGGATGTCCAACGGAGCTCTAATGGAGTTCGGCGAGCATAGAGTGGAGACCCACACGAGGGAGACAGATCTCTCGGTGGTGTACACCATCGACCCGGCCGTGGCGGACGACTACATCAACATCGTTGAGCATTTACTTGTTGGACACAAGTACAAGGTAGTCGGCATCGACCTCCAGTACACCGTTGGTCGTCCCGACATAGATCAGAAGGTTGCCGTCGCGCATTTGTCCATGCGCTATCATGTCCTCATCTACCACTACTGCATGGCCACAGAGCCTTGCGACTGTTTCAACAGGTTTGTCAACAACACCGACTATAAGTTCGCCACGGTGGATACCTAAGACGATGTAAAAGCGCTTAGTGTTACGGGCTTGGCCTGCAAGAACCTTGTCGAAATCCGTGACCACTAAATGGTCTGGGGCAGCACGAAGAAAGACTCCCTGGTCGAACTCGCCTCGGCCATCATCGACCCCTACTACGAAAAGATGAAGCAGGATGCCCAGAGAACAAGTCCCATATCCTAGCACAAGGCCTGGATGCAGCACCTGGATGAACCTCACCTCAGGTTCACACTAAAGAGAGTGTACACATGCTACGAGATGCACAGGCGGATCGTCGACATGAGGAAGTGCCTCGTTACCCAAATCGAAGAGCCTGGATCGAGCCACAAGTAGAGCAAGCATCACAAGAAGTAGATGATGATCAGATGGTCGTTTATGCTAGTTAACCATGCATGTAATATATTGTTTACTTTATTGGTGTGTGTGGAAATGTCATGTGTGTAGTAGCCACCTATATAATTATGCATGTAATAGTTTACTTTGGTGTGTGCAAATGCCATGGTTGTAGTAGCCACCTATGTAAGTGGATGTTTAATTTGGTTATGCAAGCATGTCCTTATAAGTGTGTGTGTATATATATGTTGTTGTTCTATATGCAATCCCATCGCACAACACACATGTCTTTTTAGCAGCAACCGTCTATGTTATTATCGGTCTTCACACACATTTCTGATTACAGACCTGTTTGCCGCGTATCACACACATCTTGTTAAGTTGAACCATTTCTGTTCTCATGTCTCAACACAAACAGTTCATCCGAGTGAACCGCATGCCGTATATCGCACACACCTTGATCTGGATGACCATTTCTTTTGTGTTTCCTAAACACAAATAGTTCATCCGAGTGAACCGTATGTTGTATATCGCACACGCCTTCATCTGGCTGCCCGTTTCTTTTGTTCCTCCTCATCGCATACAGTTAATTGAACTGAACAGTATGCCCTTCATTGCACACACAACTAAAACCTGAACCGTTTTTGATGCATCTGTCATCGCAAACGTTTTATACATTTCTGACGGTTTTCATACAACACCATTTGCGATTATTGCAATGCACACAGTTTCTCGAAGGTTCTCTGATCGTAGTGTCGCGTTAGCAGCATCCTACATTAGTGATTGATTGATCATAAGGTCACTTGGGGGCTTCCTACTCAATGAGTATAGCTATCTTACCCTCTTCATTGGCTTTCGTGCCATATTATGGGTCACTTGGGGGCTTCCTACTCAACAAGTATAGCTATATTACCCTCATGATCGGCTTCCATGCCATATTATGTGTCACTTGGGGGCTTCCTACTCAACGAGTATGGCTCTCTTACCCTATTGATCGGCTTCCATGCCATATTATGGGTTAAAGTTGCCTCTTTGCAACTTGCTATTCTGCCAGGTGACCCGCCGTACTCTTGACAGTCAATCTTATATGACACTGAACTTGTCAACCTTAACATGGCAGTTCTTGTCACGTGAGAGCCGGCTTAAAGAGAGCTAGAATAAACTCACCTATTTGTTGTAGTCTCTCCGCTATGCGGCCCGTTCGTGCTCTTAACAGTCAATCTTCTTAGAAGACCCTGAACTAGTTAAGGTTAAAACGACAGATTTATGTCACTTGAGAGCCATCTTATGGGATGAAAGGCTTTCATGCCATGCTTCTTCGAAGCAAAAAACTGAGTGTTTTCAAAACAAATCCTTTTTTGGTCATGCCTTGCAAGCTGGCTTAACAAATATTTGAGATATACATGTTTATATTTTTTGTTTTTGTTTTGCAGAGATTTTTTATTTCTTTTCATCATACTTTTAAGCAAATACTGAGTTTCCGAGTCATACAAATCTAGGTTATATTGCTCTATATTGAGCCTATTATGGCTTTACAAGCCGCCCAAGTTGTTATATCCAAAACTGGTTTTGACCATGGGTCATTGGGTTGTAACCCGCCCTGGTCTGTGCTTGTGAGTGGCAAGATAAGACTTGATGGATCTTTTCCAAATCATATGTGAAGACTTCAAGAAATTTAAACATTACTAAAGGATCAGAAACCATCGGCGATAGGCCCTCCGGCCACACACGCTCGGCAAAATGAGGTCGTGTGTAATGGGCGAGCGATCAAATATGATTGTACGTACGGTTGTATTAAAAAATACAATTATATAGGCCAAATTGTTTCCAGTCGTAAGTACATCCCACACAGTCAATCTCGGCTAAACATTTCCATTCGTATGTACATTCCACACAGACAATCCAAGGAATACGTTTCCGTTAGTATGTACATCCCACATAGTCGATCCAAGAAGTACGTTTCCATTCGTATATACATCCCACATAGTCACTCCAAGGAAAACTTTTCCGTTTGCATGTGCATAACACACAATTTTCCCCATTAAATAATTTGTGATAGCGTTGCCATTGCACATGGTATTAACAATTTTACCATTTGCGTTGTTGAATGCATCACACATGGTGCATAGAAGAAACTATGTGGCATAGTCTATCCATCACACACACTTTTTATGTGGTAAACGTTTGCGCAAGGTGGCCTAACACAAAAGAGTTTTCAAGAGGAAGTCATGTGTGATTGTTCTTTGATCCAACACTGTTTATTCCTAGAAACTATGTGCGTTGCCTGAGGTCATCGCCCACTGTGTTTTATAAATAACTGTTTGCAATAGAAAAACCCAATTAGTAGGTTAATCAAACATTAGCAGGCTAATTGTCCTATTATTCATAATCCATTTATTACTCTAATTGACATTTCATATTAAGCACACAATATATTTCATTTTCTTATTAAGGAAGCGGGATTTCATAATTGAAATACATTAGAGTACAACATCATATAGCTTCAGCACTCAGCTACCCCATTACACAACTACACCAGTGAAATGATCGAGAAGAGGTGTCTAGAGGGGGGTGATTAGACCCTCAACAAGCAAAAGTAGCAGTTTTTAACTTCTTCAAGTTGAGGTGGAGTTTTAGCACAAGTTTAAGCATTCATAATACATTTCAAGCAAGCATGGCAAGAGTATATGATAGAGGCGAGGGTGTCCCGATCTTTTGATGAGATGATAACTATCGATTTGGTGGAGACGACTTTGACGATCCGACTACAAACGTGCACGACGTTGCGCCTTAGCAATCGCTAAACCAATCTCCTGAGGTTACTGACGATGCCGGAAGCACGGTCAGCCTGACCACGAAGGTCTATTCCTGCAAGCAATCGAAGAACGAGCAAGAATATGATAAAGCAATCTGAATATTGCAAATATATATGAGGTATTGATAATGGTGGGGATCCGTAAGTGGTCTTGGTCTGGTCATTGGACACAAACGAAGTACACGAAGTTGCAATGGCTAACTTTTAACTAAACAAATCCCAAAGAAAAAGCTACTAGATGGATCTACTTATATAGGAGCAAGGGGTGGCGGCCAAGGAGGTGGGAGGACGTCCCAAGGCAGCCTAAAACTAACCCTAGGTCGTACAAGGCTCATGGGCCCAAGTGGAGGTGATGCAACACCTTTGGGCTTGTAGTTTGACTCGAATTCTGCTGCAACGTCAGATTGTTTCGTCCGTAACTCAACGCTCCAGACGAATTTGAAGGTGAATCCAATTGGGTTGGAAAAAGCACGAAATCTAGTTTCCAACAAAAAACGAATCACCCAATTCGGAGTCCGTATGAAAAAGTTGTTGGCGTTTTGAGTCAGGTATGTCTGTGCAGTCCGAATCTGAATCCAGAACGTGAAAGACTTAGACTCTATCTTCTCTTGGCCCAAAAGTGACGTGAGAGGACTTTTTGAACACAACATAAACTTCTCATTTTCCCTTATCTTCATATGTGGATTGTACAAATGTCCCATACACCTGCAATTAGACAAAACACAAAAATGTGTGAAGTATTTTTGTTCTGGATAACATAAATAGATTATTGAATAGTTTGCATTAGAAATCACCTGACAAATATGCATGTATGCAATATTTTTGGTCGTATCCAAGGTATTCATGTCCTCATCATCCTCCCCTTTTTGAAAACAAAGCCGTCCTCGGCGTTGCTTAATCTGAAATGTGGCTAACAAAAGAGACAAGGTGTACATGTTGTATATGTATATGTCATCCAGTTTAACTTCCCTTGATTTTTGCACGTATGACACATGTATACATGAGTAACTTTCATAGTTCATAAAAACTAAATCCAAAAAATTATCACAAGAAGTAGAAGGCATGAAAAATATTAGAACTCAGTTTGCACATATAAGTGAAGCTCTTATTCATTTCAAAAGATTCGCAATGTTCATCCTTAAACCATCCCAACTTTGGTGAATAAACCTTACTTGCATCAAATTTACATGCTACAACATGCTTAAATAAGCAAACATGCAATAAGTCATTGGACACAGAATCATCACCAAGATTGGAGGCCATATCAAAATGATTGAATATTAGTTCTTTTGCAACAATAGTTAATTCAATGGGTGCACTCAAAATTGTTGATATTTCAGTTGTTTGATCACCTGACGCATTCATGACAGTAACAAGAATCTTTAAAATAGGTGGTGTGCTCAAATCAACAGGTAACTCAATACATGATGCATTCAAGTTAACTAGGCATGCATCATTCTCATGTGAAGTTATATCATCAATACCTTTACTGTTACCTTGTGGCAAAGATGTAGCTGATGTAGGTACGGACGTTGACAATGTACCATACCCTTGAGATGATGCCGCGCTCATAATCCGAGGTGCAATGATGGAGGAACCCACCGGCGGTGGTGAGCATGAACTGGAATAGTAGTTGTTGTAGTCACCTAATGCATCCTCCTGTATCTGTCTCTCAAAGGTACAAGCACGGACATACATACCAGTAATGCAACGAGGAATATACTGAAATCTTGCCTGAATATCATGGTTCAAACCACCAAAAAATCTATTCATTGTATCATTCTCAGATTCTTCTATGTCACAATGATGCATATAAGATTTGAACTCTTGGTAGTAAGCATGAACAGTGTTGTTGCCTTGTTTAAATTGTTCAAATTTGCGAAGCAATTCACGACGATAATAAGGAGGGAAAAATTGTTGTCTCATTACAGCTTTCAAAACTTTCCAAGTTGTGGGTTGGTTATCAATGTTTTTCTTACAATGTACACTCCACCAAACAGAAGCAAAATCAGTAAATGCTCTAGTGGCTGCTCGCACTCGCTCAAGTTCAGAAAAGTCATGGTGACTAAAAACTTGTTCTACTTCAAGCTCCCAAGCTAGATAAGTAGTAGGATTAATCTACCCTCAAATGACGGTAAAAAGATAACCTGACCATGTGCTTGTGTGTGTTGTCCCAACTCTCGTGATGGTGAAGATGTGTCCGTCGTCCAAGAACTTCTATCTTCGGAACCTGTCATGATTAGTAGAAACAAGAAACAAAATTCAAGAATAATGTTCCTATGAACTACTAGGGTGTGGTGGTAAAGCGCTCACAGTAAAGCAAATATCAATATCTTACAAGTTCTTACCAAGCAACAGGTGGTGACAGGCAACCAACGGTGTCAAATAACTCTGAAGATTGTGTAAAGCGATTGCCAGGGGAACGTACGTATACACGGTGTAGAAATATGTGGAGCTGGGTTGGCTATATATGGTAGCAAAAGATTAGCAATAATCAATTCAGAGATGCAATGTTGAATAAACGCTCAACGACGGTACTGTGCTGGTCCTAGGCTAGACCGAACTAGAGACGCGAGCCTAGAACACTAATGAGGTCACGTCGTAGCACAACTAGCATCAATGAAGGATACTAAGTAGCTCTGGACAGCAAGATATAAGTGAAGATCACAACGGCAGTAAAGATAATGATGTGAAACAACAGCCAAGCAGGATATATCAACAACTTTGTCTCCAACTTTCCTCTGAAAAAGTTTGTGCCGATTTTTTTGATTTTTCTCCTTTTTTCTCTGACTTTTTTTCTCTTTTTTTTCTCTTTTTTTTTCTCTCTTTTTTCTCCCTCTTTCCAAAACAAACTAGATAAGATGCAGATTGGATCAAGCGAAGATGTGAACGATCTCAACTATTATTATGACAATGAATGGTGGGTAGCACGTGGTGGAAATTGATGGATGGGTGGTGGACAGCGGAAGAGATAATGATGCAGCGGTGGCGTGACTAATGTGAACAGAACTCGAAACTCTAAACGAACTAGACACTAAGACCAGCAACTCGACACGACGATGCAACCGATAATTCAACTATGCAAGCAATGAAAAGAAAATTGCAAAGGCTCAGACTGGCTTGGACCAAGGATGAATAGATCTAACTCTTTTTTGTGGCTTTTTCTTGGACAATAGGTAAGAAAATAAATCTAATCTAGGAAAACTGGAAATTCTCACCGAGCAACCTGAAAACTGATACCACTTGATAGAGGCGAGGGTGTCCCGATCTTTCGATGAGATGATAACTATCGATTTGGTGGAGACGACTTTGACGATCCGACTACAAACGTGCACGACGTTGCGCCTTAGCAATCGCTAAACCAATCTCCTGAGGTTACTGACGATGCCGGAAGCACGGTCAGCCTGACCACGAAGGTCTATTCCTGCAAGCAATCGAAGAACGAGCAAGAATATGATAAAGCAATCTGAATATTGCAAATATATATGAGGTATTGATAATGGTGGGGATCCGTAAGTGGTCTTGGTCTGGTCGTTGGACACAAACGAAGTACACGAAGTTGCAATGGCTAACTTTTAACTAAACAAATCCCAAGGAAAAAGCTACTAGATGGATCTACTTATATAGGAGCAAGGGGTGGCGGCCAAGGAGGTGGGAGGACGTCCCAAGGCAGCCTAAAACTAACCCTAGGTCGTACAAGGCTCATGGGCCCAAGTGGAGGTGATGCAACACCTTTGGGCTTGTAGTTTGACTCGAATTCTGCTGCAACGTCAGATTGTTTCGTCCGTAACTCAACGCTCCGGACGAATTTGAAGGTGAATCCAATTGGGTTGGAAAAAGCACGAAATCTAGTTTCCAACAAAAAAAGAATCACCCAATTCGGAGTCCGTATGAAAAAGTTGTTGGCGTTTTGAGTCAGGTATGTCTGTGCAGTCCGAATCTGAATCCAGAACGTGAAAGACTTGGACTCTATCTTCTCTTGGCCCAAAAGTGACGTGAGAGGACTTTTTGAACACAACATAAACTTCTCCTTTTCCCTTATCTTCATATGTGGATTGTACAAATGTCCCATACACCTGCAATTAGACAAAACACAAAAGTGTGTGAAGTATTTTTGTTCTGGATAACATAAATAGATTATTGAATAGTTTGCATTAGAAATCACCTGACAAATATGCATGTATGCAATATTTTTGGTCGTATCCAAGGTAGTCATGTCCTCATCAGTATATGAGCACCGGAAAGTAAAGTATGCAAGTTGCAAGAAAGTAAAGGGATGGGATTGGAGTGTGCAAACGCAATTGGAGACACAAAGATTTTTGGCATGGTTTCGATAGGTGGTGTCATCGTACATCCACATTGGTGGAGACTTCAACCCATGAAGGGTAACGGTTGTGCAATTCCACGGAGGGCTCCACCCACAAAGGGTCCACGAAGAAGCAACCTTGTCTATCCCACCATGGCCATCGCCCATGAAGGACTTGCCTCACTTGGGTAGATCTTTACGAAGTAGGCGATCTCCTTGCCCTTACAAACTCATTGGTTTGACTCCACAATGTTGACGGAGGCTCCCAAGTGACACCTAACCAATCTAAGAGACATCACTCTCCAAAAGGTAATAGATGGTGTGTTGATGATGAACTCCTTGCTCTTGTGCTTAAAATGATAGTCTCCCCAACACTCAACTCTCTCACACACATATTTGGCTATGGTGGAAAGATGATTTGAGTGGAAAGCAACTTGGGGAAGGCTAGAGATCAAGATTCTCGTGGTTGGATTGGAATGTCTTGGTCTCAACACATGAGTAGGTGGTTCTCCCTTAGAAAATGAGTAGTGTAAGTGTAGGCACGTTCTCATGGCTCTCTCATAAATGGAGAGGAGGGTGGAGGGGTATATATAGCCTCTGCACAAAATCTAACCGTTACACACATTTGAACCAACTCGGTCCGACCAAATATATAAACTCGGTGAGACCGATTCAGTTCAAAATGTGAATGTTAGGCTTTTCGGTGGAACCGACATGATCAACTCGGTGGGACCGATGAGCTAGGGTTGGGACAAACCTTATCTCTGTTTTACTGATTATGTGAACTCGGTGAGACCGATTTCAGTAATAGGCTAACAGAGAGTTGGTCAAACAAACTCGTTGGGGCCGACTGCATATCTCAGTGAGACCGAAATAGTTGCAACAGGCAACAGAGAGTTTGCAAGCCCATCTCGGTGAGACCGAGATCCCATCGATGAGACCGAGGAGATTAGGTTTTTTGGCAGTGGCTATGTCAAGTGAACTTGGTGGTGCCGGATGAATCAAATCGGTGGGGCCGAGTTTGACTTTCGGTTTTGGACATATTTGGATTTGAGAAAATGGTTGAGGGCTTTGGAGCATATCACTAAGCACTTTGAGCAAGTAGATTATTAGGAAACACCTCATCCCCTCTTAATAGTATTGGCTTTTCGTATGGACTAAATGTGATCTCGGATCACTAAAAATAGAAATGAAGAGTCTTGAGCTTTTGCCAATATTTGTCCTTAGCATCTTGAAGGGGTTCCTTATCCCGTTGTCCATGCCACACCTTTTTTGAACTTTCTTAAATATACTAGATGAAAGTATTAGTACAACAAGAGATATGTTGACATTAATTACCAAAATCACCCAGGGAGCACTTGTGCTTTCAATCTCCCCCTTTTTGGTAATTTATGACAACATACATCAAAGCTTTAGATAAAGATATGAAGAGTAATAGGTCAAGCTTTGGAAAGACATGTAACATGCATAGGCTCACCCTACATGTATTCAGTAATGTAAAGATTGTATGTAAGAGCATGTGAATGCATAAGCAAGTCAGAGCAAGCAATGAGTTACATGTATCTTGGCTATATGCATCAGCTCAAATGATGTAAATATAAGAAATGTACCTTCATGTTCATGAGGCCTTCTTGCAAACAATATGTACATCAACAAGAGATCATCATGAACATGAGTGTGATGCATATACTTACCTTGTGGTCTTCAGATGGCTTTGGAAGAGGTGAATCTTGAGAAAACAGGGTTAGATAACACAAGAACACCTACTAAATAGAGAAAATTGAGAAAACCACAAGAGTACCAAGACTGGGATGACATGTAGAGAGTGAGTACTTCGTACTCTATTTGGATATAGACATGTCCCCAAAGATTAAAGAGATGCAATGAATTCCAAAGATTTTCTTCCCTTAGATATGAACTCATTCTCTCCCTGAATCTGATATTGGATAACGGGAGAAGATAGGGAAAAAGAAAATCAGAACAAAGCAACATATGCTAACATGTCTTTCCCCTCTTAAAGACATGTGACTTCTCTCCACTATGGTTAATAAGCTTCTAGAGAAGCTAAAATGTGCTTTCTCTCTTATGTGATCAGCTTTGATGTGCTCTCTCTCCCCCTTTGACATCAATTTCCAAGAAGGGATCTTCTGGAGCATGAGTCATATAGGTTTGGTCCTTGAGTCACATAACAAAGCAGCATGTAATTTAAGATGCTAGTAGAGGATAAGAACCATCGAGTGGAGATGGAAAGAAATGACAAAGGCAATGTCAAAATGTTTTCTTAGTACTGAAATCGGTAACGCCGAGTTATTTTCATCGGTGACACCAATTTGGAGTTGTCATAGATGATGCATATCGGTCTGACCGCGTTTGTCCTTGTACTGATGAACAATCTACAATGCATTATTGTAGTTTGGTCTAGCCGATAGGCAGAAGTCAGTGAGACCGAGTTCAATACAGAGGAATTTTTTTTTCATCTCAGCTCACTTGGCAAATAAAATCTCACAAGGATTTGCAAGGAATTAACTGAAAGATTTGCAATGAATTAGATGCAGAGAATACAAAGAAAATAACAAACAAAAGAAAAGAAATCTTGACAAAGTTTTTTTGAAAGGGGAACCAATAAGCAAGAAACAAATGCAAGAACGCAAGGAAACACTATAGAACTTCATCTAGAAGGGGTCGGCGACAAAGTCACCTAGAGTATATTGACTGAGGAGTCTGAAGGAAATATGCCCTAGAGGCAATAATAAAGTTGTTATTTATATTTCCTTATATCATGATAAATGTTTATTATTCATGCTAGAATTGTATTAACTGGAAACTTAGTACACGTGTGAATACATAGACAAACAGAGTATCACTAGTATGCCTCTACTTGACTAGCTCGTTAATCAAAGATGGTTAAGTTTCCTAGCCATGGACAAAGAGTTATCATTTGAAGAACGAGATCACATCATTAGAGAATGATGTGATTGACTTGACCCATCTGTTAACTTAGCACGTGATCGTTTGGTTTACTGCTATTGCTTTCTCCATAACATATATATGTTCCTATTACTATGCGATTATGCAACTCCCGATTACCGGAGGAACACTTAGTGTGCTATCAAATGTCACAACGTAACTAGGTGACTATTACGATGCTCTACAGGTGTATCCGATGGTGTTTGTTGAGTTGGCATAGATCAAGATTAGGATTTGTCACTCCGTGTATCGGAGAGCTATCTCTGGGCCCTCTCCGTAATGCACATCACTATAAGCCTTGAAAGAAATGTGACTAATGAGTTTGTTACAGGATGTTGCATTACAAAACGATTAAAGAGACTTGCTGATAATGAGATTGAACTAGGTATTGAGATACCGACGATCGAATCTTGGGCAAGTAACATACCGATGACAAAGGGAACAACGTATATTATTATACGGTTTGACCGATAAAGATCTTCATAGAATATGTAGGAACCAATATGAGCATCCAGATTCCGCTATTGGTTATTGACCGGAGATGATTCTCGGTCATGTCTACATAGTTCTCGAACCCGTAGGATCCGCACGCTTAATGTTCGGTGACGAGCAGTATTATGAGTTTATGTGTTTTGATGTACCGAAGGTAGTTCGGAGTCTTCGATATGATCATGGACATGACGAGGAGTCTCAGAATAGTCGAGACATAAAGATCGATATATTGGAAGCCTATGTTTGGACATCGGTATGGTTTCGGATGAGCTCGCGCATTTACCAGAGTACCGGGAGGTTACCGGAACCCCCCGGGGAGTATATGGGCCTTATTCGGCCTTAGTGGAAAAGAGGAGAGGAAGGGAAAGGTGGAGGGCGTGCCCCCTAGCACAATCAATTGGGTGGGGGCGCCCCCCTTCCTTCCTTCTCTCTCCCCCTTCCTTCTCTCCTACTCCTACTAGGGAAAGGGGTGGAATCCTACACCCGGTGGGAGTAGGACTCCCCTAGGGCGCGCCATAGAGAGGGCCGGCCCTTCCACCCTCCACTCCTTTATATATGGGGGAGGGGGCACCCCATAGACACACAAGTTGATCTCTTAGCCATGTGCGGTGCCCCCTCCACAGATTTCCATCCCGGCCATATCGTTGTAGTGCTTAGGCGAAGCCCTACATCGGTAACTTCATCATCACCGTCATCACGCCGTCATGCTGACGAAGCTCTTCCCCGACACTCAGCTGGATCTAGAGTACATGGGATGTCACCGAGCTAAACGTGTGCAGATCGTGGAGGTGCCGTACCTTCGGTACTAGCATCGGTCGGATCATGAAGACGTACGACTACATCAACTGCATTGTCATAACGCTTTCGCTTACGGTCTACGAGGGTATGTGGACAACACTCTTCCCATCTCATTGCTATGCATCACCTAGATGGATCTTGCGTGTGCGTAGGAATTTTTTCGAAATTACTGTGTTTCCCAATAGTGGCATCCGATCTAGGTCTATGCGTAGATGTTATATGCACGAGTAGAACACAAAGGAGTTGTGGGCGTGGGTATATACATATTGCTTGCTGTCACTAGTTGATTCTTGATTCAATGGTATTGTTGGATGAAGCGGCTCAGACCGACATTACGCGTACACTTATGCGAGACTGGTTCTATTGACGTACTTCACACACAGGTTGCTGGTGGGTGTCAGTTTTTCCAACTTTAGTTGAATCGGATTCAATGAATAGGGTTCCTTCTGAAGATCAAAAAGTAATCACTATACCACGTTGTGGTTTTTGATGCGTAGGTAAGAGAGGTTCTTGATCAGCCCGTAGCAGCCACATAAAACTTGCAACAACAAAGTAGAGGACGTCTAACTTGTTTTTGCAGGGCATGTTGTGATGTGATATGGTCAAGACATGATGCTAAATTTTATTGTATGAGATGATCATGTTTTGCAACAGAGTTATCGGCAACTGGCAGGAGCCATATGGTTGTCACTTTATTGTATGAAATGCAATCGCCATGTAATTGCTTTACTTTATCACTAAGTGGTAGCGGTAGTCATAGAAGCAATAGTTGGCGACACGACAACGATGCTTCGATGGAGATCAAGGTGTCAAGCCGGTGACGATGGTGATCATGACGGTGCTTTGGATATGGAGATCAAAGGCACAAGATGATGATGGCCATATCATATCACTTATATTGATTGCATGTGATGTTTATCCTTTATGCATCTTATTTTGCTTAGTTCAGCGGTAGCATTATAAGATGATCTCTCACTAAATTTCAAGGTACAAGTGTTCTCCCTGAGTATGCACCGTTGCTACAGTTCGCCGTGCCGAGACACCACGTGATGATTGGGTGTGATAAGCTCTACGTTCACATACAATGGGTGCAAGCCTGTTTTGCACACGCGGAATACTCGGGTTAAACTTGACGAGCCTAGCATATGCAGATATGGCCTCGGAACACTGAAACCGAAAGGTTGAGCGTGAATCATATAGTAGATATGATCAACATAGTGATGTTCACCATTGAAAACTACTCCACCTCACGTGATGATCGGACATGGTTTAGTTGATATGGATCACATGATCACTTAGATGATTAGATGTATGCCTATCTAAGTGGGAGTTCTTAAGTAATTTGATCAATTAAACTTTAATTTATCATGAACTTAGTACCTGATAGTATTTTGCATGTCTATGTTGTTGTAGATAGATGGCCTGTGCTGTTGTTCCGTTGAATTTTAATGCGTTCCTAGAGAAAGCTAAGTTGAAAGATGATGGTAGCAATCACACGGACTGGGTCCGTAACTTGAGGATTATCCTCATTGCTGCACAGAAGAATTACGTCCTGGAAGCACCCCTAGGTGACAAACCCGCTGCAGGAGCAACGCCAGATGTTGTGAACACCTAGTAGAGAAAAGCTGATGACTACTCGATAGTTCAGTGTGCCATGCTTTACGTCTTATAACCGGGACTTCAACGACGTTTTGAACGTCATGGAGCATATGAGATGTTCCAGGAGTTGAAGTTAATATTTCAAGCAAATGCCCAGATTGAGAGATATGAAGTCTCCAATAAGTTCTACAGCTACAAAATGGAGGAGAATAGTTCTGTCAATGAACATATATTCAGAATGTCTGGGTGCCACAACCACTTGACTCAGCTGGGAGTTGGGGGCTGTTTGGATTGTGACTATCTTTGCCATATATTGCCACATGATTTTTGCCACACTTGCCTTAGTTGAGTTGCTCAAATTGTTAGCCACACTTTGGCTTGCCTAAGGGAATCTTGCCACACTTTTTGTGTCTATGACATGTGGGGTTCACTGCTCATAAAAAATTCATTGCCTTAGGTGTGGCTAGAACCAAACACCTACCTAATTTGATCAAACTTGCCTAAGGTTAGGTGTGGCAGAGTGTGGCAAGGTGTGGCTGGGAACCAAATAGCCCCTTAATCTTCCTCATGATAGTGTCATTGACAGAGTTCTTCAATCACTGTCACCAAGCTACAAGATCTTCGTGATGAACTATAATATGTAATGGATGGATAAGACGATTCCCGAGCTCTTCGCAATGCTAAAGGCTATAGAGGTAGAAATCAAGAAGGAGCATCAAGTGTTGATCGTCAACAAGACCACCAGTTTCAAGAAAAAGGGTAAAGGGTAGAAGGGGAACTTCAAGAAGAACAACAAGCAAGTTGGTGCTCAAGTGAAGAAGCCCAAGTCTGGACCTAAGCCTGAGACTGAGTGCTTCTACTGCAAAGGGACTGGTCACTGGAAGCGGAACTGCCCCAAGTATTTGGCGGAGAAGAAGGATGGCAAAGTGAAAGGTATATTTGATATACATGTTATTGATGTGTACCTTACTAATGCTCGCAGAAGTGCCTGGGTATTTGATTCTGGTTTTGCTAATATTTGCAACTCAAAACAGGGGCTACGGATTAAGTGAAGATTGGCTAAGGACGAGGTGAGGATGCGCATGGGAAATGGTTCCAAAGTCGATGTGATCGTCGTCGGCACGCTACCTCTACATCTACCTTCGGGATTAGTTTTAGACCTAAATAATTGTTATTTGTTGCCAGTGTTGAGCATGAACATTATATCTGGATCTTGTTTGATGCAAGACGATTATTCATTTAAATCAGAGAATAATGGTTGTTTTTATTATATGAGTAATATCTTTTGTGGTCATGCACCCTTGATGAGTGGTCTATTTTTACTAAATCTTGATAGTAGTGATACACATGTTCATAGTATTGAAGCCAAAAGATATAAGTGCAACTTATTTGTGGCACTGCCATTTAGGTCATATTGGTGTAAAGAGCATGAAGAAACTCCATGCTGATGGGCTTTTGGAATCACTTGATTATGAATCACTTGATGCTTGCGAACCATGCCTCATGGGCAAGATGAGTAAGACTCCGTTCTCCGGAACAATGGAGCGAGCAAAAAACTTATTGGAAATAATACATAATGATGTATGCGGCCCAATGAGTGTTGATGGTCGTGGCGGGTATCATTATTTTCTTACCTTCACAAATGATTTGAGCATATATGGGTATATCTACTTGATGAAACATAAGTCTGAAACATTTGAGAAGTTCAAAGAATTTCAGAGTGAAGTGGAAAATCATCATAACAAGAAAATTAAGTTTTTATGATCTGATCATGGAGGTGAATATTTGAGTTATGAGTTTGGTCTTCATTTGAGACAATGTGGAATAGTTTCGCAACTCATGCCACCTGGAACACCACAGCGTAATGGTGTGTCCGAACGTCGTAACCGCACTTTATTAGATATGGTGCGATCTATGATGTCTCTCACTGATTTACCGCTATCGTTTTGGGGTTATGCTTTAGAGACGGATGCATTCACGTTAAATAGGGCACCATCAAAATCCATTAAGAAGACACCTTATGAACTGTGGTTTGGCAAGAAACCCATGTTGTCGTTTCTTAAAGTTTGGGGCTGTGATGCTTATGTGAAAAACCTTCAACCTGATAAGCTCGAACCCAAATCGGAGAAAAGTGTCTTCATAGGATACCCAAAGGAAACTGTTGGGTACACCTTCTATCATAGATCCGAAGGCAAGATATTTTTTGCTAAGAATGGATCCTTTCTAGAGAAGGAGTTTCTCTCGAAAGAAGTGAGTGGGAGGAAAGTAGAACTTGACGAGGTAATTGTACCTACTCCCTTATTGGAAAGTAGTTCATCACAGAAATCAGTTCCAGTGAGTCCTACACCAGTAAGTGAGGAAGCTAATGATGATGATCATGAAACTTCTAATTTAGTTACTACCGAACCTCGTAAGTCAACCAGAGTAAGATCCGCACCAGAGTGGTACGGTAATCCTGTTCTGGTGGTCATGTTACTTGACCGTGACGAACCTACGAACTATGAGGAAGCGATTATGAGCCCAGATTCCGCAAAATGGCTTGAGGCCATGAAATCTGAGATGGGATCCATGTATGAGAACAAACTATGTACTTTGGTTGACTTGGCCGATGATCGGCAGGCCATAGAGAATAAATGGATCTTCAAGAAGAAGACTGATGTTGACGGTAATATTACTGTCTATAAAGCTCGACTTGTTGCGAAAGGTTTTCGACAAGTTCAAGGAGTTGACTACGATGAGACCTTCTCACCCGTAGCGATGCTTAAGTCCGTCTGAATCATGTTAGCAATTGCCGCATTTTATGATTATGAAATTTGGCAAATGGATGTTAAAACTGCATTCCTTAATGGATATCTTAAAGAAGAGTTGTATATGATGCAACCAGAAGGTTATGTCGATCCAAAAGGTGCTAACAAAGTAACATGTTCCAAATTTGATAAATAGTACTATCACAAACCAATCCGGTCCAGGCATGGTTTTTGTTCTACTTTGACAAGCAAAATAAACAAAGGTACTAGCATGATCCCCAAATCTGTTGCTTGCCCTGGGCAAAATGATCCACTATAAAACATTTCCAATCAAATATGATCTAGTTCTTCATGTAATTGTTCATGTACACTGACTAAATGACCGGGACCAACACTGTAGAACTATTACAGAACCAACACTACAAGTAACAGATCCCATGGCTACAGAGTACACTGACTGAAAGTAGCAGAATCAATACTGAAACAATTGCAGACAACACTGACCAAGAACCAAAACAAGACCGGTGCTTGCATTGCAGCTGCGCTGGGACATGGAGGAAGCCGGAAAGAGTCTCACGTGCGAGATGATGACGTTGAGGACGGCGACCGAAATGGCGAGGTAGACGGTGGACGGGACCGCAGGTCAGCGAGCTCGACGGCGACCAAGACGACGAACAAGAGGCAGGAGGAACGCCGGCGGCAGCAGACCAGCAGAGATGTTCAGGGGCAGCCGGCGACGGCGGCAGGTCAACAGAGAAGGTCGGGGGCGGCCGGTAGAGAAGGTCGGGGGAGGCCGAGGGCGGCAGAGATGGCCGGCGGCGGCAGAAATCATCGGGAGCGGCCTACAGAGATCGTGGGGGCAGCGGCAGAGATGGACTAGGGCAGCGCAATCAGACGGCTGGGTTGACCCGTCTGGTCCATCGGGTCACATGGTGCCGGCTCCGCTGACCCGTTTTATGTTTCGAGGCCAACCCACCTGGCCCATTGGCCCTGAGATTTCGGGCCGGGTCGGTGACCCAGCGAGCCGACCCGACCCATTCCCATCTTGAGCTGGGAGGTTGTTTAACACAAACTTCCTCCTCAATTTCACCATTTAGAAAAGCACTTTTCATGTCCATTTGGTATAATATAATATCATGATGATTGGCATAAGCAAGTAAGATGCGTATGGACTCAAGTCTAGCAACGGGGGCATATGTCTCACCATAGTCCATACCTTCAACTTGAGTGTAGCCTTGGGCGACGAGATGAGCCTTTTTGCATACAACTTGTCCATCTTCGTATTGCTTATTCTGAAACACCCATTTGGTTCCAACGACATTTTGGTTGTTTTCCGGCTTTTCTACCAATGTCCACACTTGGTTCCTCTCGAAGTTTTTAGCTCTTCGTGCATGGCATTCACCCAATCCGGATCATCAAGAGCTTATTTAACCTTCATAGGTTCAATACTAGAGATGAATGAATAATGTTCACAAAAATTAGCCAAATGAGTTTTAGAGCGAGTAATTCTCCCGGTTTGAATATCATCAAAGATTTGTTCGACGGGATGGTCTCTTGAAACTCTTGCTCTAACTCGTGAGAGCTATTGTTTGGGTCGGGGTGGAACATCCTCTTCATCATCTTGTTCTTCCTGTTAGCCTTCTTCATTCTTGGTGATGTTGTTCTCTTGTGGAGGTGGAGAAGAAGGTTGATGAGGTTCATCTTGGTGTACTTCCACGTTTTCCTCATCTTGGCGTGTCCCACTTGTGGATGCCACCATTGTCGGTGTAAAAACCGGCGGATCTTGGGTAGGGGGTCCCGAACTATGCGTCTAGGGTCGATGGTAACAAGAGATAGGGGACACGATGTTTACCTAGGTTCGGGCCCTCTCTATGGAGGTAATACCCTACTTCCTGCTCGATTGATCTTGATGAATACGAGTATTACAAGAGTTGATCTACCACGAGATCGTAATGGCTAAACCCTATAAGTCTAGCCCATGAATATGGTAATGAGTATATATGTTGTCCTCTCCGGACTATCCCTTCGGTTTATATAGACACCGAGGGGATCTAGGGTTTACATGGAGTCGGTTACATAAGAAGGAATCTTCGGTCGCCAAGCTTGCCTTCCACGCCAAGTAGAGTCCAATTCGGACACGGTGCAATCTTCGGTCTTCATGTCTTCACAGCCCATCAGTCCGGCCCATGGATAACAGGCCAGACGCCCGAGGATGTCACGCCCTCGATGCGGCTATATCTCCCACGTGTCGAAGCACGACTTAGAGGCATAACCGCATTGAAAGCAATGTCGCAAGTGAGGTAATTTTCACACAACCCATGTAATACATAAGGGAAAGAGATACATAGTTGGCTTAGAATCGCCACTTCACACAAATACATGAATAAAGCATTACATCAACCAGGTACAATCAAGGTCCGACTACGGAACCAAAATAAAAGAAGACTACCCCAAAAGCTACACAGATCACCGATCGACCCCAACTGGGCTCCACTACTGATCAACTAGAAAAGAAAAAACACAAAGGACAAGATCTTCGTCGAGCTCCTCCTTGAGCTTGGTTGCGTCATCTGCACGGTTCAACGGCACCTGCAAGATGGTTTTGGAAGTATCTGTGAGTCATGGGGACTCAGCAATCTCACACCCTCGCGATCAAAACTATTTAAGCTTATGGGTAAAGGTAAAGGTATGAGGTGGAGCTGCAGCAAGCGACTAGCATATATGGTGGCTAAACATACGCAAATGAGAGCGAGAAGAGAAGGCAAGGCACGGTCGATAAAACTATGATCAAGAAGTGATCCTAGAACAACCTACGTCAAGCATACCTCCAACACCATATTCACTTCCCGGACTCTGCCGAGAAGAGACCATCACGGTTACACACGCGGTTGATGTATTTTAATTAAGATCAACTTCAGGTTTTCTACAACCGGACGACATTAACAAATTCCCATCTGCCCATAACCGCGGGCACGGCTTTCGAAAGTTCATAACCCTGCAGGGGTGTCCCAACTTAGCCCATCACAAGCTCTCACGGTCAACGAAGGATATTCCTTCTAGCGGGAAGCCCTGATCAGGCTTGGAATCCCGGTTACAAGACATCCTCGACAATGGTAAAACAAGTCCAGCAAGACCGCCCGATGCGCCGACATCCTGATGGGAGCTGCACATATCTCGTTCTCAGGGCAACACCGGATGAACACTACGTACAGCTAAAACCAGCCCTCAAGTTTCCTCGAGGTGGCGCCGCAAGTGGCTCTGTTTCGGACCAACACTTAGACAAGCACTAGCCCAGGGGGGTTAAAATAAAGATGACCCTTGGGCTGGCCTAACCCAAGGGAAAAAGAGGCTAGGTGGCGAATGGTAAAACCAAGGTTGGGCCTTGCTGGAGGAGTTTTATTCAAAGCGAACTGTCAAGGGGTTCCCATTACAACCCAACCGCGTAAGGAATGCAAAATCCGGGAACATAACACCGGAATCAGATGCACAGTTTGGAAATGGCAAGCAAAACAAATATGGCACCGGTCTGCAATAATCAGCAAGTAGCCATCTAAATGCAACAAGTTAAATATGCTACAGCACTCAAACATGGCAACAAAATACATGGTAGGGATCCACTCATGAATCTTAACAAAATATGAACACTGAGCTATGGCTAATTCATCCATTAACAGGTTCAAACAAGCATGGCAAAAGTGCAAATGATAAGAGGATTCAGACTTAGTGAAATTAACACAAGTCTGGAATTTATCATCAGGAAGCACACTTTAGGGCATGAAAACTACATGCTACAGGAACATAACATGGCATAGAAAGGCATGGCATGAAGCTACTCAAAGCACTTAACAAAAGTCCCTTAGTGACCTTGAGCCAAAAGGGATCATAAAATACAATTGCAAGCATGTGAACATGGCAAAAACATAAACAGATCTCAGACTTGGTGAAAAAACTGGAGCATGCAAATCAGTTAACGAGTAGGCATGTTTACGAGCTCGATGCACTCACTACAGAGCATGGCATGACAAACTAAGCATACACCCATCAAGAACATAGGAGCTAGACATGGCAAGAACAACAACATAGCATGCACGGATCAATAGCAACATCCTCGGCAAAATCGCTAATCATGTCAACAATCTGCCAGGATTCACGAAATAGCAAAAGTAGAGCTCGATTGACTCAAGCTAGGGTGCTCCATAAATGCAAACAAAGACATGGAATGATAGAGCACCACAATGTTAACAAAACATCCTCACTGATCATCCTCAAAAGAGGCACGGATCACTAGGAAACAACATGAACATATGGCATAACAACAAAACAGAACAAGGACGTGAAATTCTAAGTCCCTGAAATCAGCATTACCGATTACGCTACTTTGCATGCCTGTGCTAGTCACCACAAATATCACAAAAATACATGGCAAGCACATCTGTAAAGATGGCATGGCATATAACAAAACACATGTACATCTCAGGATCATAGCATGCACACATTAATCATGGCAAAAACGGGAAAATGCCAGTTGCTGAAACAGATTTGACAAATTCACCACATAGCCCTCTTCCAACAGCATTTCGGGCATCAAGATGAGCTCAAATGAAAATGATGCAGTGAGATGAAATGATGTACTCGTCGAGGCGAACATTTTGATATGCTACACGCACGAAACGGAGCTACGGGTGCAGAGTTATGATGCGATGCAAATGGGCATATGAATCTGGAAATTTCAGGGACTTTGTGAAATTTTACCTCCACGAAAAGTTAACGGGATGGAGGAAGAGATCCGGGATGGAGGGAACCGGGACACGGTGGGGCGCGTTTGGTTGGGCGCGCCGGTGGATCTGATCCAGGCGGGGGTGCCGGGGCGGATCCGGCGAAGCTCGCCTCTCCAGCGACGAGCACGAGGGCGGCGGCGCCATTATCGGCGTGGGAGCAGGGCGGCGCTCTCCGGCGAAGTTGGCCGCGGCCGGATCCGTGTGGCGACAAGACGGCGGCGAACATATGTGGCGGCAGCGCTGCGGGATCCATGCGGCGCGAGAGATGCCGGCGCGGGCGGCCGGTGGCGCACGCCGGAGCGGCGGCAGCACAGAGGGAGGACGGCAGCGGCGGCCATGCGGGGAGTCGGGGAGGCGCGGGTGCGGGACGCCTACGGCTCGTGGCGGCGGCGGCCGGGCCAGGTGGGCCGGATCTGGGCTCGCAGGGCCTGGCGCGGTGGAGGGGAGCCGGGGTGGCGACGTGGCGGCGCATCATTGGAGGAGCGAGGCGGCGACGCTGATGTGTCGCGACGTGATTCGTTGGAGTGAGGTGGCTGGAGGCGGTGGACACGTCCGGTCCGGGACGGACATGTCCGGCGGCGTGAGGGGGGGATTTTTAGGGTTTCAACTGCGCGAGAAATCCGGGAGGCACACATATATATAGGTAGAGGGAGCTAGGAGAGTCCAAATGAGGTGTGGTTTTCGGGCACGCGATCGTGATCGAACGACCGAGATGATGGAGAGGTCTTAGGTGGGTTTTGGGCCAAATTGGAAGGGTGTTGGTCTGCAACACACACGAGGCTTTTTCGGTCCCTCGGTTAACCGTTGGAGTATCGAACGAAGTCCAAATGGCACGAAACTTGACAGGCGGTCTACCGGTAGTAAACCAAGGCCGCATGACAAGTCTCGGTCCAATCCGAAAACGTTTAACGCCCGCACACGAAAAGAGGTAAAAGGGGACACTGGGTGACATAGGAGTGCCGGATTGCAAAACGGACAACGGGGAAAATGCTCGGATGCATGAGACGAACATGTATGCAAATGAAATGCACATGATGACATGATATGCAATGCATGAAACGCAAGCAATGACAACGTAACAACAGCGAATAACTGGAGGACACCTGGCACATCGGTCTCGGGGCGTTACAACACTCCACCACTACGAGAGGATCTCGTCCCGAGATCTAGGATGACACCGGGGGAAGAACGGAAAAGAAAGAGAAGAGGTAAAACTAAGTTGCTTCTTTGACAAATGAGTGAGACCAAAGAACCTTGCAAAGGTTGAACCAATGAAAGAAAGAAAGCAATGGAGATGAACAAAGTTGAAAGCACACCGGAAAGAAAGAGGAATAAGAAAGAACCAATTCGGTAGCATTTCGGTTGAAAAGAGATGAAAGACTTGATAAAATGAGAGAGGTTGAGCAAAAGGGACACAACACTCCGGTTAAATGGATAAACCAAGAAAAGAACAGGATCCTGACAAGAACAAGAAGAAGGTTTGAAGAGAGCCGCAACACAATGCCTCCGGAACAAAAGTAAGAATGGAATGAATGAAGGGAAAAAACGAGAGCACGCTTACAACAATGCTAGAACTGATTTGTTGGAAAAACCAACAATGAAAAGAATAGGATTGATATGATCTTATGGAATACATCTCAAATTATGAGGTGACAACCTGCCACTCACAGGAAAAGAATTGGATTGATAAGAACAAGGAGGCGAGAAAATTATTTCATCGGGAGGATAAATGAAGAACTTGGATCATTGATAAACACCATAAGAGCGACAATCCTTAAAGCAAAGCTTTAGGTGAAATATAACCCAAGATAATTCCAACAAATAGGTTGATGGGTTTAAAATACCTCATTCTTAACAATATGTGAATCATGAAACATGAGCTCAAATTATCAAGAATGACATAATACCACCTCCAATGATACGGTAGAAAGAATTGCACTCCGGATTGCAAGATGAAGAATGCTTGAGCTCCTTAGAAAAGAACCTCAATGAACATTTCGAGAAGGAATATAAATCCTTGATGAACCATCATGTAGAACCTTCATGAAGAACTCCGGTTAAAAGAATGATCACAAAGAAGTGAAGGATGAAAAGAATAAGGTTGAAGCCTTGAAATGATTAGATGAAGCTTGCGACGAGATAAAAGAGAGATCTTGAAACTCCGGGAAAAGAAAAAGCTGAACACAATTGGAATCAAGAAGTTGATGCACCTCTGGAATAAGGAATTAATCGCTTGGATGAACAAGAATAAGAATTACGTTATGCGTATCCTTCACCAATTTAAATTGATGACAATCAACATATTTGTCATACTACTTATTCTCGTAGAAAGGATTAAGATAGATATAGCGAAAACATGGGAAAACCTTCAACGAACCACCGGTACAATTGAATGAACGAAGATAACATAAAGAAACACCAGGAAGAATTAGCAAATGAACATGAGAGAGTTTAGATACAAAAGAATGAAGAGATCATGAACTGATTAGAGGATATTTGAACGATGCACCGGTAAGATTTAGAGAAAGAGAGCTGAAAGCTGAGAATGAATACTTCTGAGGTGGTGGCCTTCGGAGAAACAAACTGAAAAGACTCTTGAATTGCTCCGGATGGATGAAAAGAATTCTCACAATCGTAAACAATTATGAGAGGATGGCATCAAGCTAGAGCCA